>NW_023416335.1:159672864-159716747 GCF_014108235.1 Myotis myotis
TGGGGCAGGGCTGCTCTCAATCAAGCCAGGCATGGTGACTTAACCTTCCTCTGACATGTTTCATAGGACCAGTCCTACAGAACCTCACACAAGCCATACTCCATGGGGTGCCATGGAAACCCACAGAGAACTTTAGCAAAAGCTTCAAGTAGAAGAAAAAGTTATCACTAGCTGTTTTTCAAATTTAGCCACATGTTAACCCTTTGTGCTCCAATTTTATTTTTGGAATTCAAACAGTCTGTTCTGAATTAGAAGTTCTTCCTCTCTTGGTTGCAGTAGTTCCCTGGCGGAAATTGCCAATTAGCTCAATCACCAACTCAGCTTGACATTGGACCTGCTACTAGCGCCTGGTCTGTCGAGTCAGCCTCAACGTTGGAGCGCAAAAGGTTAAAGTGGGAGCATGAGATTCTCACACAACTAGATGAAACCATGGCAGATATGCAAAGTAAAGTTCTACCACACTATCTCACATTATTGTATTACTAGAGGCCCAGTGCACAAAATTCATGCAAGGGTGGGGATCCCTCAGCTCAGCCTGCACCCTCTCTAATCCAGGACTCCTCGGGGGATAACTGGCAGTCGGACATCCCTCTCGCAATCCAAGACCACTGGCTCCTATCCTGCTTGATCACCCCTAAGCACCCGCACCTCTACCTCCCGGCCTGATGCCCCTAACCACCTCTGCCTGCCAGCCTGACCACCCCTAACTGCTCCCCTGCTGGCCTGATGGCCCCTAACTGTCTCTGCCTTGGCCCCGCCCCCATAGCTTTGTCCAGAAGGACATCAGGAAGATGTCCAGTCTAATTAGCATATTACCCTTTTATTACTATAGATAGTCATTAGTAGTAATATTAATGCTTCATCAAAATATGAAAAATCCAGGTGACCTACTAACTTAGACTGGACACTGGAAAAAAACAGACCTAAACTAGACTGCCCTGGGCAGAGCAGGCCATATGACCACCCTACTCAATACCCACCATAAGCATTTTATACTGTCTACTTCCACCACAGAAAATATAAAATTCCACAGTAATAATCAAATTCCTCAATTTAAAAAAAAACTATTCCAATTAAGGGGTATTTGCTAAGAATATACACAAACTGGGTAAGATGCCCAAATGAGATAAGATGCCCAAAGAAAAGTGCATTAATAGAGCTCAAATATTATTTCTCAGTGTCATTGATTAAGCTTCTTCATTGAAGCATATCATTGTATTGGATTCTAGGGAATGAAGCACAAGATTCCTCTTTACTATTTCAAAGAGAGGGAAGAGTGGAGAAAGAAGCCAGATCAGATCGCAGACCCTCATCAGGCCATATTTTCTAGTTGGGGTGGGAGTCAGGTGAACCACATCCAGCACGGCCAGGGGTGAACCTGAGGAGGGGCAGTGAAGGATTAAAGAAGACAGACAAGAGAATACAGTTGGGGCCAGGTAGGATCACTGCCTGGATGAGGAAACAGTGACACAGCCTGTAAGCTGAAGCTTTATTTTATAGTCAGATCACACAAAGCAAACAAGGGAGTGGTCAACATGTTTGCAATGTTCTTGCAAGTTTCAAATCTATTTCGTTACTCAAGCCTTGTTTTGGCAGCACTTGCTCCACCTCCCACAGCCCATTAACTACCTAGGAACAAGGACTATAAGGTCAAGCTTAATTATGCTATGAGGGCTCTGCCCTCCAAGCTGGGACTTGTATGTGGCTCTGCCACAGGTCAGTCTGAGGCTTGACCCTATAGCCACTTTCTAGAGTCAGGCAGGATAAATAACTCTATGTATAACAAAAACCTCTCTCTGGCTCATTTTCCTTTGACACTGATGGTTGTGGATTTCATCTCATGATTAACAAATTCTAATATTTAAATTCTGGCTTAGAAAATGCCACTATTTAGGACTCTAAACCACACAAAATGCATTTCCCATATGATCCAATTAAGCTTCCTAAAGTTTTGCATTATGAACTGAGGCCAAATAAATTCAGTGAAAGTATTGAATCAGTCCAGTAAAAAATATATTGAGTGGTTCTTATATGCCAGACATGTTCCAGATGCCAGGAATTCAACATTAAATAAGACAGTCTTGGTCCTGTTGGAGAAATAAGAATTGGAAAGGTCAAAAAAATCTCTTAGAAAAATAAATATAATAAAAATGGTAAGTGCTATGATAGGCTATTATAGAGTACAAGTTAAGTCTGTCAGAACTATGCCTAATCAAAACTTAAGTGATAGATTCCCCAGAGAAAAGTTATATATGATGAAAGATGTAAAAAGCATTACTTAAATATGGGGATTGAAGATGAAGGAGCTGATCCAGCTATAAGGATCAGCATGTGAAAAATCCCAGGATAAATGAGAGCAAGACATGCTGAAGGAACTGAAAGAAAACCTACATGGCTAGGACATAGACTAGGAGGTGAGAAATGGAAGAGTCAAAAGTGAAAGTGGGGGCCAGATTACAAAGGACCTTGTAGTCGTGTTTAATTGCTGTTATTAAAAGTGTCAGGAAATTTTAAAGTGCCGGAGAGAATGGAAATAATCAACAGGGCAAGATTTATGAGAGGGCAGAAGATGGGATTAAGAGCCTGAAAGAAGGGTTAAGTATTAGACTAGAGAAGAAAAAAGTCTCACTGTAGAAAAGGGGGGAAAGTGGATGTAAATACATGTAAGATTGCAGATATTACCAGGATATCCAAATCAAAACCCTTCCATTTTCTCAGTGATGCTGATGAGGTTACCTGATGTGGGTAAAGCAGGATGTGGTGAGATGGGTGGTTTAAGGAGCTAGAAGAAGGTCTGCTATACCTTCTAAGGAGAATGGGAGACAGCACTAACTAGAAAAGCATTGTGGATTTGCTTGAACAGAGTTGAGGGCTAGTTAAGGTTATAGACCAGAAGTTTAAATGTATCACCATTATAATTTTGCATCTGTTTTTTTTCTAGATGTGCTCAATAAGCCTGGAATAGCACTAGAGAAAGTAAATACCTGGATTCACAAAGGATTGGGATTTTGCCATACTTTGTAAAAATATGCCCAGAGTCTAACATATATTGGCAAAAGAGTTGTCTAAGTGATAGACCATGTCATTTAACCTGAAGAGGGACACAAGAGAAGATTAGAGTAGACATAGATATAAAGAGAGAATAAAAAAAGTCGAGGAATTGAAGTTTGGAAAATAAATATAAAGGAAGTAATTGAGAGAGAGTGAATGGTTTTAGAAGTGGAGTAGTCTTAGTAATGACCAGGTCTATAGCTTGCCTGTAGAAGGATGGGAGTCATAATGAGGAAATGGGGACTCAAACTGATGTTCATGATCTTTCAAGTTGTCCAGAATCTTGAGATAAAAGGGAAGTCAGTCTTCCATGAAGGAATGGGAGTAACTGAAAGCTCGGGAGATCTATAATAATAAAAGCATAATATGCTAATTAGATAGGATGACCTTCCGGATGAAGCCGGGACTGCGAGGGGAGCCCAGTCCTGGGTGCCAGAGGGAAGCCAGTTCTGGCAGCCAGGGGAAGGAAGGCCTACTCTTGCATGAATTTTGTGCATCAGGCCTCTAGTTACAATAAGGGGGAGTGGGGAATAGACTACCAGAACTCCTCAGAGAAGGGTCGTTAGTGATGCATGTGGACACTGCAGTAGAGTTGAAGGTGATCAACATGTTCGTGTAGCTACTTCCCAACCTGTGGAGCACAGCTGTGGGAATGTGAGTGAGCTATACTTCAGAGGGAAAGGGGGATGCATGGGGAGAGCTGTTTTCTCTGCTGGGATTGCTTCTTTTTAAATTTAGTCAAATAATTTTTGTTTTCATATCTATCAATTCCCTCCTTTTGCCCTTTTTATTCAGGGTATTCATTTTCTAGCTACTAAACTTGAATTTATATTTGCTAGGTATTCTTTCTTCATAAAATACACTAAACACCAGGGATCCTCTAAGAACTGCATTGGCTGCAAACCAGGTAAAGATGTGTAGTGTTCACATAATGTCCATTTCCAAACAACCATAACTTAAGATTTAGTTTTCTTCTTGACCCAAAAACTTTTAAGAAGATTGTACTTTTTCCTCAGTGGTAAAATTTTTAATAAATTATCATTAGTTCTGTTTCATTTTTCATTTCTGAGAATGTGGCCTTTATACTTTCTTCTTTGGAGAATTGATTCAGATGTTTTGCTGTTGTTGTTGTTTTAATTAAATCTTTATTCAGATTATTACATTTGTTCCTCTTTTTTCCCCCCATAGCTCCCCTCCATCCAGTTCCCACCCCACCCTCTACCCTTACCCACCCACTGTCCTCATCCATAGGTGCAAAATTTTTGTCCAGTCTTTTCCCGCATCTCCCACACCCCTTTCCCCCCCAAGAATAGTCAGTCCATTCCCTTTCTATGTCCCTGATTCTATTATAATCACCAGTTCATTCTGTTCATCAGATTATTTATTCACTTGATTCTTAGATTCACTTGTTGATAGATGCATATTTGTTGTTCATAATTAATATCTTTACCTTATTCTTCTTCTTCCTCTTCTTAAAGGATACCTTTCAGCATTTCATATAATCCTGGTTTGGTGGTGATGAACTCCTTTAGCTTTTCCTTATCTGTGAAGCTCTTTATCTGACCTTCAATTCTGAATGATAGCTTTGCTGGATAAACTAATCTTGGTTGTAGGTTCTTGGCATTCATCACTTTGAATATTTCTTGCCACTCCCTTCTGGCCTGCAAAGTTTCTGTTGAGAAATCAGCTGACAGTCATATGGGTATTCCCTTGTAGGTAACTGAGTTTCTTTCTCTTGCTGCTTTTAAGATTCTCTCTTTGTCTTTTGCTCTTGGCATTTTAATTATGATGTGTCTTGGTGTGGTCCTCTTTGGATTCCTTTTGTTTGGGGTTCTCTGCGCTTCCTGGACCTGTAAGTCTATTTCTTTCACCAGGTGGGGGAAGTTTTCTGTCATTATTTCTTCAAATAGGTTTTCAATATCTTGGTCTCTCTCATCTTCTGGCACCCCTATAATTCTGATGTTGGTAAGCTTGAAGCTGTCCCAGAGGCTCCTTACACTATCTTCGTATTTTCGGATTCTTTTTTCATTTTGCTTTTCTGGTTGGGTGTTTTTTGCTTCTTCGCATTTCAAATCTTTGCCTTGATTCTTGCGCTCCTCTGGTCTGCTGTTGGGAGTCTGTATAATATTCATTATTTCAGTCCGTGTATGCTTAATTTCTAGTTGGTTCTTTATCATAACATCGAGGGTCTCATTAGATTTCTTGAGGATCTCAATAACTTTATCGGTGGCTTCTAGACAGTTCTTGAGAGACCTTAAAAGTGTGGTTCTGAACTCAATATCCTCCATTGACAGTTTTGTCCTGTTTCTTTTTCTCCGCATTTTTTATGCTTTCTTGGTGCACCCCCTAGTGGTCTTTGTGTGCAGTCCTCCTGTAGTTAAGCCTTGATTGTTGTAGTTAATACTAGGGGGATTTGACCTCCAGGCCAACTGGCTGTGAGAATAGGCTGTGTCTGCAGTAGGAAAACTTCTGTCTTCTAGGGAGGTGCTAATCTAGCCTTTGCCTGAGGCTATCTGGCAAATGGCTCTGCGCAGGGCTTGGGTGGGGCAGGTCGCACGGGATCAACAGAGCGGGTGGAGAGAGCAGTTATGGCTGCTCTCAGTCCCGTCCCCAGAGGCTCTGCCTCTCAGAGTCCCAGCAACCGCTGCAAACCTCGAAGAGAAAGCTGCCCTCGCGTTCCGACCGATGCCAGACAGTCCCGCTTCTCCCATTTGAGTCTGGGTCCCTAGAGACTCGCCCAGAACTGGAGCTCAGAATCTGAGACTCCCTCCTGATTGAAAACGACAACCACGCCCTCAGCTACCAGCCCGCTCTGCGCGTACCTCCGCACCTTTGTATTTTCCGCACTGCGCCTCCTCTGAGTCTCGTATGCTGTTCTCTTTCCTTCTAGTTGAAGAATTTCCCCTCAGCCAGTCTTCCTGTGGTTCTGGGTGATGTCCATTCCATCTTTTAGTTGTATTTTTGAAGTGGTTGTTCGAGGCAGCTAACTCCAGTGTTTACCTATGCCGCCATCTTGGTTTCTCTCTCTCTGATTCAGATGTTTTTGGTACATAGTATTTATTCAATTTTGTAAAGACTATGGGTGTTGAAAAGAATGTTTATTCTCTTTTCATTTGGTATTACACTCAAAGCAAGTGTGTTCACTGTGTTATTCAAATCCTCCATACAAAATTATATTTGGTCCACATAAACAGCCATTTCCCAAGATGTATAGATTGATGTCTCCTACAGAGACTGTGGTATTGTTAGGTAGCCCTCACATTAATGACAGTTTTTACTTTGTTCCATACAAGTTCAGTGCATAAAAGCTGGTAAGTATTCTACCTTCTTGGTGAATTTTACCTGTTTTCTATCTACGTTTAAAATAGCATTTTACTTTTTTTTTTTAATTATTTAGGCCTTGAATTCTATTTTGCCAGCTATTGATAATGTCATCCCATTTACCTAACATTACTTTAATCATACCTTTATTATCAACTTTTGTGTGTCTTTTTTGTATGGGTGTGAGTGGGTGTATGTGTCTCATAATAGAAATCTATAACTTCAGTTCACTTTCTAGCCTTGCCATGTATTTATTTTTCTTGGTATTCTTTTTTTCTTTTTTTCCCTTTGTCTTCTTACCTCTTCTGAATTGATCAAGTTTGTTGTTGTTCTTCTTTTCCCTTCTTGGAAGACCTATATATCAGTTAAGATTCAGTTCGGCTGCATGGAATAAAAACTCCAAAATAAACAGCTTAAAGACATACTTTTTTTGTTGTCCCTCCCCTCTACCCAGTCCCCCCCTGCCAAAAAAAAAAAGTCTATAGAAAGTCCAAGACTGGTATGGAGGCTCCAATGGCCTCAGGAATCCAGCCCCCTTTTCTCTTTTTGCTTCAGTACTCTTAGAAAATAACTCCTATTTCTCAAGGTCATAATGCAGCTGCTAGGTAAGGCTTTAGCCATCACGTCCAATTTCCAAGCAGCAGGAAGAAAGAAGAAAAGGCCAAAAAGGGCATATGTCAGCTGTCAGCTCCTTTTAAGAAGCCTTTCCTGAGATTTCACACTATTTACATTTAGTAATGTAGCTACTACTTACTGCAAGAGAATGGGAAATGTTGTCTTTTAACTAGACATTACCTCCCTAAATGAAATCAGAACTCTATTGCTAAGGAAGAAAGCCAGGATGGATGCTGAGTAGGGAAGTGACATACTGCTATACTACACTCACTCTACTAGTAAATATACCTAAACTTCTAACAAGCCTATTTTAATCTATTTTTATCAGTATTAACAATGAATACCCATGACTTTCCCTCCCAAAAGATGAGACCTGCATCATGTATTATTTTTTATATAATTTACCCCCTTTATCATTGTCTTTCAAGAGTTTAATAAAATTATCTGTAATTTTATTTCCAATATTGTTAATTTTGTTATTATTATTGTTCATTTTGTTGTTACTATACATTATTTTATGCATAATTTTAAAATATCTATATAACATATAATAATTATGTAATAATGTCAATATAATTGAGACTGTATTTCTACTTTAGAAATCATTTCTTAATAATTATATTGAACACAATGATAACTTTTTACATTTTTTCTCTGCTTAGCACTCTTTCCTGTACATCCTGTTCTCCTTTCTTGAAATTATATTTTTACAGACAAATTTTTCCCACAAAGAGGGATATACTTTTATAGCTCTTTATCTTGCCTTCACAATATTACACTGGCTACTGAACTGTAGCTTAAGACCATGGTACGTATTAGCTTTCTGTGTAGCAGAAAAGACACCTGGTGCTAATCTGATTTGCTTTCCTTTGGGAGTGACTTTTTTCTCCATAAAGTAATAAGAAATTTTTACCCTTGAAATTCACAAATTTTACCATGGTGTGTCGAAACATGGGTGTCTCCGTGCAGCACTCCTACCAAGCCCTTAGGAGGCACTTAGGATTCAAAGTCTTGAATATATGTTTCCCTCAGGGAAATTTTCTCCTATTATTTTTTTGACATTTTGGTCTCCTTTCTGTTATATCTCTTAACTTTAGTCTCATAATGTCTATTGCCTTCTTGTTAAACATTACAAAAAACAATTTCCAAATCACTGGTTTATCCTTTAGTCATGTACTTTGAGTTATTCAGCCCTCCTATTATTGCTTTCTTTTTATAATCATCTTTTAAAACCATAAGTCTTTCTTGTTTAGTTATTGGCTCTTCTTCTTGGAAATCTGTGTTAGTTGGGAGGATTTAACATCCACTCAATGTTTTCTAAGTGATTATAATTTTTGTATGAAATGGAAAAATGAAAGTTTGTTTCCTTGTGAATCAGTTGTCTGTATATTCATCTTGGGTCTTCTTTTTCAAATTGTTTGTTTTCCTCAGATATTTATTAATTCTTCGTTTTAAATGAGATACCTTTACACCTTCTCTCTTGGCACTTTTTAATGCTATAGTGATTTAGCATAAGGTTCTACAACTTTCGATATGTCTGCTTCCACAATCGTTCTTTTAGTTCTCTCCCCTTCTCCTGGAAGGCCTATGGGGACGAACGGGATGAGGATACTGACACAAGAGTTTCCCCTTAAGGTATGTGGGTGTATAGAAGTGGAGTCAACAGTCAAGCTGGTGTCTCCTCCTAAAGAACACTCTTTCCTTTTGTATCTCCTCTGTAACCATCTGAAGGCCCACAGTTCCCACAGGTCTTGGCCCAGACCTTTGTTGGCTCACTCCAGGGCAAACTGTTCATTCAATCATTGCATAAACATCAGGGAAGAAGGGAGGGAATAACTAGCCTGGATATTAGAAAACAGTCATGTGCTTATTTACCTTTAAGATCTTCCCCTTGTTCAAAACTCAGAGGGAAAGTAGGGGAGGGTGGTGGTGAGGGGGAGAGACCAACCAAAGGACTTGTATGCATGCATATAAACAAAAGTGATGTATGTGGACAACAGGGGGTGAGGGTGAGGGCAGGATTGGGGGGATGAGGGGACATTGGGCGGATAAGGACACATTTGTAATATCTTATTCAATAAAGGGAAAAAAATTTTTTTAAAAAAAAGATCCTCCCCTTGGTTAGTTTCTCCTCGGGCTTATTGATTCCTGGCTTCAAGAACTCTCCAGGGTTCCTAGGGAAGAGCAAGTTTCATTTCTGCAGTAGCCCTCTCCTGCTTTTGTTTCTGGTTGAGTTTCTCCACCACTTGGCCCCAGACAGTTTCTTTTTCTTTTAGCTTTTTAACTGGAAAACTATTTGGTATTAACTCATTCATTCAGCAAATATTTATGAGGGCCCTGGAGTTACAGCAGTGAGCTTTTCCATATTAAAGGAGGCTAAGAAGATATGAAGACTAAATATCATGCAAAGAAAGTCAAGGCATAAAAGTGAAAAAAAGTTGTTGCTGTTGGTTTGTTGTTTTTTGTTTGTTTTGTTTCATTGTTTTGTTATAAGAGATATGATGGGGACCGCTGACATCTAATATGGATTAGATGCTAATGTTGTATCAGTGTTAATTTTCTAGTTTTGAAAACTATATTATGTATATTATGGCTATTTAGAAGAAGAATGTCCTTATTTTTAGGAAATACACACTATTATTTAAGGGCAATTGCGCAATATGTTTCAATTGGCTAAAAATAATAAGTGAGAAGATGTTAAGGTGAATGTGGCATATTATTAATAAGTGGGCGGTCTTTGTTTATTTGTGTAAGTTTTCTTGGAGTATGAAAGTAGTTCAAAATTTAAAAGATACCTTTTTTTTAAAGAACTTGGCAAAGGATGATCAAGATGTCGTCTTTCCTACTGATAAATTTTGTAGTAGAGAATAAGGTGCATATCTATATGAAAGAAACTTTCTACCACTAGGTCCCAGGATTAAACACAGTTGCCCATGTACCTACAGATAGTGCTGGGCCCCCACAGGCCATCCCACACAGGAGGCTCCGAGCACAGAGAAGAACAGCAGAGCACATGCTCTCCATGGGCTGGTTGTGTCTCAAGGAAAAGAGGAGAACAAGGCCACACTTACCGTCTCTTCTTCCAAGATCCTCAATTAGTTTAAGTCATTCTTACTTAGAAGTGAATTGAAGCCATGCGTGTTATGCAAGGAGTTTTCTCAATGTGAAAAGAAACATAAATAGAAGAAAACTGATCAATCTTTTAACAACATATGACAAAAAAAGGTTTTCATAATGAAAGTATCTAAGGAGTTACTGTCAGAGAGATAATGAAGTTTTTAAAATAGCAAAGAAGCCAAAGGACATAAACAAATGATTCACAGAAGAAGAAAAAACACAAAAAGACTAGTAATCCTAGCAAAGGATGTTCAAACTCACTGGTAATCTGGGAAATACAAATTAAAGTAACAACAAAACGTTATAATTTTTTTTGGCCATTGAGTGGGCCAAAATTTTAATTTCTGACAGCATCTAGTGGTGATCAGGGTACAGGAAACAGGCACGTCCATACACTTGGGCATTATTTATAATAGAGTAAAATTGGGAATAACCCTTCCAAAAAACCACCAATAGGGAAGTAACTAAACAGAAAAGAGTGAATTCATTCTTTGAAATACTAGGCTGTGGTTTAAAAGAATGAGATAAGCTATATGCAGTAATAAAATAGGAAAGATATGTAAGATGAGAAGTCAAATCTTTAAGACACTAAACTGAAAATAAAAATATAACTCTGCTTTTAATTTTTAGGTCAATATATGCAGGTTGTCTCAAAAATGTATACACACTTTAAGTAAGACAGTGTTTATTAAAATACATCTCATTTTCAAAATGTAATAGATTTAGCTGTTAATGAGTATATACATGTTTTGGGGGAACACCCTGTATATGTTTTTAAATTTGTGTGAAAAGATTTGGAAGGATACCTAGAAAATTGAAGTGGCTTCCTATAAAGAAAGAAGAATTTCAATAGAGAGTAAAAGGGAACTTGCACTTTTCCATTATTATCTGAGTGTTTACAAGAGCATACATTGCCTCTGAATTTTTAAGTAATTACAATGAAAAATACACTCCATTAGTTAAGCACGTAGATGTACAGTTATTAGCATTAAAAATATTACAACATAGCATTTATTAAGAAAAACAGTATATTATATAACATGACAAAATTCTTTTGAATCTGTCTTATGTTTGTAACTGGATGTTTGAATGAGAACTTTTTGTCTTTGTGTTGGCAGTAGGCACCAAGAAGAAAAATCAAATAATAAGCATCAAGGACCCTCACTTCTAAGGCAAGATGCTATACCACCTATGTAGGCCATAGGCCACCCTTCTCCAGATTCTTTGAGAGAAACTGGAGAATTCATGGAATGTTTAGAGCCTGGTTGTTGGGGATTTAGTTGGAGAGGTATGTCAGCATACCATAGAGGGAGAGTTGCTTCTTCACCTCACATTAAGCTAAATGACAGGGGCATCAAGAGAGCATCTGGGGAGCAGACATCTGTCCTCTGGATTTGAAAGAATGAGAACAGATACTCTTTCTCCTGGGAATTCCAAAAGGAAGCTGTGCCTGATCACACCACTCTGTACAATGGGATAAAAAGGGTTGCCTTGGTTATAGCCCATGTTTTCTAGAAACTGGCAAGGCCTATGTTGCATGAGTTTCCCATGGGCCAGTGATAGAGTCCCTGAGGAGAAAGGATTACTGGATCACCTTGAGATGGACTCTACCAGGAGGACACCCCATAAAGTGACACAGGAGAGAAGGGGTCAGGGATATAGAGCGGGAGCATCAGCAGCCAAGCCAAAGGTACTACTGAGAGATGCTCAGTGATGGGGGAGACAGGCTGCAGGAAGAAATCTCATATATGGGACCTGCTACACCCAGGGAAACCAACACCAGATTAGAACAATGCCAGTGCCAGGTAAGACCTTTCCTCCCATATCTTTCCTCCACTCTATTCCAACACTGGAAGAGTCAGATGCAGGCTCATGGATGGAGAAGGAATAAAAGAACAGGTGGTAAAACATAAATTAAAATTGTGCCTCTCCTTCCCCAATACGGGAAGTCATCCATTATCTTCACTATCAGAAAGGTGTGGACAAGGATGCCGGAAGGCTGGTGACCCTTGAGCTCTGGCAATGGTCAGGGCTGTGCACCCACTGTTAGTCCAGACAATGGTAGCTGAAGCATCTTCCCCATTTATTATTATGTAAATCCTTGCTGAAGGGCTAGTCTGCCTGTTTCTGGAAATTGCCTGCCTAAGGGCTATGCTATGAGTGTATCCCAGATCAATAAAAGCTTGGTGAGGCCTGAGCACCAGTGGAAGTCCTTCCCCTTAAGTTGGACTTACCCGCCTGGCCCCCAATATTTCCAAATTATCTCTTGTCTCTTCTCTTCCATTTGTGTGTGGCTCCTCTTCCAGATCCTGAAGCCTGAACCACATGGGACGTGGAGGGAAACATTTACAACACCCCAACACATGCTTCCAATCCAGAATAGTCTCTAAGGGAAGGGAAAGGTTTTAAGTGGATGAAAGTTTGTAGAGTTTTCATATTACACTCAACTGGACTTTTTATTGACTGACAGTGTTTGCAACAGTATAAAAACAATTTGCAATTTCATCCAAGGGTAGTAAGAATGGTTTTATAGAGCATGTTTCCTAAGGTGGTGATGAGAAAAAGAATACTATCTATAATAATAAAAGCATAATATGCTAATTAGACCAGACGTCTTTCAGAATGACCTTCCAGATGAAGCTGGGGCTGTGAGGGAAGCCTGGGTCCTGGGTGCTGGAGGGAAGCCTGGTCCTGGGTGCCAGAGGGAAGCCAGGGCCAGCAGCCGGGGGAAGGAAGGCCTACTCTTGCACAAATTTTGTGCATTAGGCTTCTAGTACGCATACAATAGTGCCAGGGATTCCACTGCCACTGCAGCACATTCTCAACAGTTCTGCATAGTTACCCTTGGTCCAGAAGTGAGAATTTCTCTTCAGGCTCAGCCTCATCCTAGATATGTATGCTCAACACACTGTCTGCTCAGGGGGCTCAGCACTGGGTTCTGACAGGCTACTTCTAGATCCTGAACATGGAAGGTAGAAGACTGTCCATGTCAGCCAACGACTCTGATCCCTCCTCTTCTCTGACTCCATTCCAACCCCTCCTCTCTCTTCCAGCCCTGCCTTGTCTGATTTGGAAACCCTAGCTCTGCAAGCATGCACCTGTATCTTTCTGCCTGATATTTAAATTTTCCATCTTCTGCAGGATGGACTAGGGGAAGGGTACTACTTCCCCTTGTGGTGCTACTAAGAGAACTGAAGGAGATAAAGCCCTGCCACACCCACAAACAAAAAAAAAAAAAACAAGAAGTTTCTCAGTAGCTATATTGGGATGGTAACATTCCAATTGATTTTTTTTTTCATTCTCCTTTTATCTTTTGACTTTTTATATGGTTTTGTTGTTGTTTTGTTTTTTTAAAAGCATCATAATATCTATATATGTGAAATATATTTTGAAACATTATATGGATGGGTAAGCAAGAAAATATTAACAGTGTTTCTCTGGTGGCTCTTTTCTATCAGTTTTTAAATATAACCAAGCCTCTCTCATTTTGGGGGGAAAAAAACAAAACAGCAAACCTATCTCAACACCATATCCCTGAACACACAGATCTGTCACCACCCAGGCCAAACTTCTTGAAAGTGGCTCTACTCACTGTCCTCACTTCCTCATTTCCCAGTGACCCCTTTATCAGCTCACCAGAAGAACACCCGCTTCTAACGTTCCCTTCATGGCTACACTTCAGAGTGCAGATGTGCTTCTCACATTGACTACCACAGTCACACATGAGTATCAGGGAGGCCAGACGGTCTACTGAACACCAACTGGGACATGGCCTGACCCGATACACAGGGAACTCCTGGGGCTTAAAGTATTCTTTTAATCAAGACTAAAAACGATTCTCTTGTTTGGATGGCATGTGACTGGGATTGTTATTTTTGCTTTTGGAAAACCCATATCTGGCTAAAAAAAAAAAAAAAGTCAAGCCACAAGTTCCAAACAGGAGAGAACAAATGAAATATTAATACTATGACTAAACCCCTTAATACTTTTGCAGGAGCAAGAAGAACATGAATTAAAATATAAACATCTTTTCAACAAATAAACCAAACAAGCCTCATATCCAAATTAAGAATAAGAGAGATTGAAATTGAAGAAGGAAGTACACTAGAGAGAAGTTAGAGTGTGGACTCTGATGATAGGTGATCTGGATTCAAATGCCATCAATGCTACTTATTAACCTGAACAAATTGCATTACAGCCCCTTTTTTAATACAGATGTTAACAGAATTAACTAAGAAAATAATTGTGAAACTTCTAGTTCAGTGCCTGATATAGACTAACTAGAGGCCCGATGCATGAAATTCATGCAAGAGTAGGCCTTCCTTCCCTCGGCTGCTGGCACTGGCTTCCCTCTGACACCTGGGACCCGGGCTTCCCTCGCAACCCCAGCTTCATCCAGAAGGATATCCAGAAGGTCATCTGGTCTAATTAGCATATTATGCTTTTATTATTATAGATGTTATTACTCTTGTTATCACTGTCTTGCCAGCCCAAAATTCTCTCCTAGATTCCATATCTAGGTATTGAACTTCTTAAATAGTATCTTGCCTAAAACCCAGCCAGCTCAATGTAACACTTTGGAAGCCAAACTCATTATTTTAATCAACCCTCCAGCCTGTGCTTTCTCCAGTGTTCAAAAAAATGTTTTTAAAGATGGGTTTTCTCTTTATTTTGTTTATCTTTGTATATATTTAAATATTTTAAATCAACATGTATAGTGAAAAGTAATTTTACTTATAAAAAGAAAACTTGCCCTAACCGGTTTGGCTCAGTGGATAGAGCGTCGGTCTATGGACTGAAGGGTCCCAGGTTCGATTCCGGTCGAGGGCATGTACCTTGGTTGCGGGCACATCCCCAGTTAGGGGTGTGCAGAAGGCAGCTGATCGATGTTTCTCTCTCATCGATGTTTCTAACTCTCTATCCCTCTCCCTTCCTCTCTGTAAAAAAATCAATAAAATATATTTTATTAAAAAAAGAAAACTTGTCAGAAAAATTAAATTCATGAAAGAAATCCTATATAATAAACGCCTAATATGCAAATTGTCCCCACAACCAAGAGTTCAACCAGGAGTTTGACCACTCACTATGATGTGCGCTGACCACCAGGGGGCAGCGTGGAACATGGCGGGCATCAGTGATGCAGCACTGGCAGCAGGTGGCAGTGGAAGTGCCCTGATGAGCTCCAATGAGAGCGGGGACCTCAGCAGGATGGTGGAGCAGGTGAGCAGGCGGCATCAGGCCAAAGTGGTGCCAGGGGGCCTGATTGTCCCACTGATCGCCCCTCAGATGGTGACCAGAGTCCATTACAGAGAAAGGGCAAATATCAATATTAAAATATTTCTTCTAGTTATTTTCCTTTCAATGTGCACAAATCCGTGCACAAGGCCACTAGTATCAAATAAAGAGTAAAGGATTTTTTTTCCTGAAGAAGTGTTAGATCAGAACCCAGAAAAATTGATGTAGGAGTAAATGGAGAGATGAGGGAGAAAATAAAAGTATGTAGAAGTTTGGGTAAAAGGTTAAAAGGTGACAGAGCAGGTAGAGGGGACCACAGGATTAAATGAGATTTCTCTACAAAAAAAAAAAAAATAGAGTTTTATGGGCTAAGGAGACACTGCTAGGAGAGGAATAAGTTCAAAATGTTGCAAAAAATTATGGGAATAGGCTCTTTTTCCATTGGAGCCTCATCAGTCTGTCTCTCCCAGGAATGTGAGGAGGCCTGCTAATTGTGTTACAAACCTATCCAGGTACAAGTGGCACAGGCAGGTCAGGTACACAGACACAGGGACATATTACATATACAGTAAGCACTGATCATTGTAAGCTGTCCCCGAGAACCACTAGAGAAAAGGGGAAAATATCACAGGGTAATATTTTGAGTACCACCACCATCACCACCACCACGGCGAGGAAGGTGCCATCATCGCCCCCTTCAACCATCAGGGTCTGTATTTCCCTGTCATCAAAACAAGGAAGTGTATCCCTTAAGACCACCTCTACTCTATATAGCATTGTCCTCCTGGAGATTGGGAAGCAGGACCTCACCCTAAGTGGAATGATTCACTCATCTCCAACTCCATCATCTCTCTTCCAGCCACTAGAGCCTTGAATGAGATCTCTTCCTCCCTCCAGTTCTGTCCTAATTTCCATAGATTTTGGGAAGCCTGTGAGAGCTGAAATCCTTAGGACAAATTACAACATTCCCCATCACCAAGGCAAACCTGAAGTGATGGGTGTTTCTCAGGATCTTCCTTTTACTCTTCTCCATACTGAATCTCTGCCTCTGGGATCCCATCTGTTTCCGTCCCCACATCTCTTCCACTCACTTTGTCCATTTGACTCTCTTACTATCTCTCTCTCTCTCTCTACATGGGTCCCTGTCTTTCTGCATGTTTCTGCCCATCCACACTTCTTAACACTCACCCTGATCCCAAACCTTGTTTATGTTTTCTCTCCTGATTCCTTCAAACATTTCCTGCTATGAGCACACACATTCATTACCAACTGTTCTTCAGAAGCCTGAGAGAATCTCCCCCAGGGACTGTGTCCTGGACCAGGAAGGACACTGTCCAGATGATGCAAGTGGGCCCTCCCCCCCGCCCCCCCCCCCCCGCCCCATATCTCAACCACACCACTCCCACTCCAAAAATAATCCTTTGATTCTCCTCTGGCTTTCTGAGTGCACTTATTTCACTCTTTGTCAACTGTCTTCCAGGCCCCAAGGCCAAGCTGGTATTTACCTTGGCATTCCCACAGGCCTGGGGTTGGCTGTGGCCAAGTTCAGAGCAGCACTGGGCTGGGAGGCTGGGAAGTGGTAGGTACATGGATTGGGGCGTAATAAACATATCTTCCAAGTCACCTGAATCCCTAGGACCAGCCCTCCCTCCAACAAAATGCCACTCTGGAAACTGAGGAGGTAGGGAATTCACATGATAGACCTCCTTCTGGTATGGTCCTTGGTACTCTGCAGGCTCTTCTGGGCCATGGAGACTCCTCTTTCAGGTACCATCACTGGCCAGGTCTTCTTGCCCCAAGTCTGGCCATGGAATGGGGTCCCATCTCCTCAGCTATCCATTTTTATGCTGACACCTAAATCCTTTTTTAAAAAAGATTTTACTGAATAAACAAATAGAAGTAAAGCTAATAGTGATAAGTGTAGGGAAATTAACAACAGTTCCAGAGTTTTCTAGCATGGTCAAAAGTACCACAGTTCCTGCATCACAGTTAGTAAGCCATTGCTACCTGAAGCCACAGTGGATGAACACCTCTTTCCTCAAGACACCTGCTCCCATGTACACAGTTCTCATCACCACAAAATCCAGGAGTCTCTTCCTAAAAGAAGCAGAAGAGGGGAAAGGAGGAAAGAAAAAAGTTGCCATGTATTGAGCACCTACTGTCAGATACATTTGTTATCTCATTTAAATGGCATAACAACACTAATGAGATGGATATCTTACTTATATGTTATAGATGAAAAGACTGAGATGCTAAAGGCTAGATGACTTGGCCATGAATAAATGAATGTCAAACAATAACTCACCTTAAACACATTCCCTATCCTCCCATAATTCAACACACCTGTAGGACCTTAGCATATAATATAATACCTAATATTTATTGAGTTCTTACCATGTGCCAGGTACTCTGGTAAGTATTTTACACACATTATTTTATTCTACCCATGAAAATAAACATTTAGAAATAGATGCTACTATGATCTATATTTTTCTCACAAGCATAGAAAGATTAAATAACCTTTCTAAGATTGTAAGATTGCCCACCTAGTAAGTAGTAGAGTCAGGATTCAGACTTATATGGTCTAAATAGCTTATCACCATTCTGTCAAGTGGTACTATTATCATAAGTTCTCTTGTCCGTCTTTACCACTAGACTATGACTTTTGAAGTCAAGAAATAAGTCATTTTTTAATCTCTGAAGCCCCGAGACCAAAACAATGTCTAGCCTATAGCAGTTCAATAATTTTACACCATTTGTGGGAGAAAAGGAGGAATAAAGGGAGTCTTCACCATGTGCCTCTGGATCTCAAATGGATCTTTTACAGTCCCTGCCACCTCACCATGTGGGTAATACCCTTCTCAGTGAACCTTCTGGTATATGGAGACACATATATGCACACACACACACACACACACACACACACACACACACACACAGGCTTGTGTATCCAGTAAGAAAGCCCCAGAAGAGCCCATGATAGACATGAACAAACATGCAGAGCAGGACATGTGTCTCTCAGGCCCAGTGGAGCATCCTTTCAGGAAGCCCTGAGATAGAGTATATTCTAGGCCTATGTCACATAAAGCAAAGATTCTCTGCCTGGGTTACTCAGATCCCTGGTGTCCATGAGGGTGGTAATGTAGGGCCACTAACTATTTTCAGCCTTTCAACAATTCTAATAATAATTTATACATATGTAACTGATGAGAATATATAGGAAACAAAATATAAAATACACCTCTCATTTTATTTTAAGTTATATAAAGTCAATGTGACAACCCTAATTAGCATATATATCAGTCAAGTTATGTCTTAGTTAATACAAATATTGGAATTGATTATTACTTAAGTAGTGTAATGCTTAGTGATACAGAACTTAAGATTTCACCAGCCTCTTCTATGTCTAAAGAGAAGAGGGTGACCTCTGAGCAGATTATCATTATTACAGTAGAAAACATCAAATAGTTATTTTAATTGAGTTTCCTGGTGGGTAGGTTTTCACTCTCCTGGGGAAATGGTATCATCAGACCTTTGATATGTGGCTGGACAGGCTAGTTTATTTAAGATCCTCTATAGCTAAAGCAGATCTCTGGGGGAAAAGTAGGTGAATATGCAGAGTTCAACAAGGCTTCTAAGAGGAAAGAGATCAAGGCACTGACTCCACCCCAGGATTAAATACTACTCCACTCCCCTTGCATTGATTGAGGTTATCCCAATGATGTCCATTGATAGAAAAGAATACCAAGAGCTCCCAAAGGGCACTTCACTATACAAGGCCCAGGGTAGGATATGGGGGAAGTCTCTTCCAGCCCAGCATGTGGCTATAATAAAAAACCCCTATAACCAGAAACTCCAGCCTAGGTTTTAGGAACAAGGACAGGGCATGAGGTCAACAGAAAGAACTATAACCTTGTATCTGAGCCTGCCGCTACTATTGTGCTGGCTTTTCATTCACTACACTGGCTGCCTCTCTAATGCAAGAACTTAAAGCCAGGTACTACCTTCTCTTGGATTTATTAGCCTTCCCAAAGGCTAAATAAGTGGGCTAAAGACTGAAAAGGATGCCAAATTACATATGGTGTGACCTTACCTAAAGTTAAGATTAGGAAGACTAAAACTCCCCAGGTTGCCAAGAGGAAGGAGAACAATAACAACGACCATAAACTCATAAGGAAATCAGTAGAGAGAATATAGTCCGAAGTTCCAAAGCCAGAGGGTAGAAGAAGATGAGGGTCTCCAAGAATTAAGCAGGTAATGAAAGATCTCTACCAAACCCAGGAGACTTATCACCTAAGAAGTGGTAATGGCAGATTTCTGAATCAATTTGGATAATGAAAGAAGAACAGTCTATTACAGTACCAGATAAGAATCAGCTAGCCAGGAGTTCAGTGCCAACTCTGCAATTTATTAGCTGAGTGATTTGGAAGAATTATTCTAGGCAAAGCTGTGGAAGAGCAAACAGCACCAACCTTTCAGAGGCAGGAGTTCTCAGAATGGAGAAATGAAATGGTGCAAGGAGACTGGATATGGAAAGAAGGACTTCCTAGAAAAGGACTAAACTTATTTGAAACTTTTTATTGTAAAATAAAATACAGATGCAGAAAACCACTTAAAATAAATGCATAGCTTACGGAGTTATTTTTAAAACACCACTTACCCCACCACACACATCATAGAACTTTGCTGGCCACAGTAGCAGCCTTTCCAGGTCTCTCATCCCAATCACAGCTGCCTTCTTCCAAACAAAAGTGGCCACTTTCTTGATGTTGATGATATTTTCCTTATGTTTGTTTATGATTTTATCATCCATATGTGCATCCCTGTCTGCCATAGTTTAAAATTTCTTTTTTTATCTTATAACTAGAGGCCCGGTGCACAGATTCATGCACATTGAAAGTAAATTAATCAGAAGGTGGCTGTCAGGACAGGACTGGGCAAGATGGGCTGGATACGCCCAGGAGCCAACCTCCAGCGGTCCATCCCTGGATGGCCGCACCTGGAACGGCACTTGGGCTCAAAGGGCATCTGTGGAATGAGTGGGGCCTCTCCAGCAGATGGGGTCCCTTGGCCTGGCCTGCAAGGACCAGGCCAAAACCAGCAGTCCAACATCCCCAGAGGGGTCCTGGAGTGTGAGAGGGCACTCTGCAAAGCTGCTGTCACTCAGAAGCTCCTGCATTGAGCGTCTGCCCCCTGGTGGTCAGTGCAAGTCATAGCTACCGGCCGGCAGTGTGTGTGTGTGTGTGTGTGTGTGTGTGTGTGTGTGTGTGTGTGTGTGTGTGTGTGTATACTAGTGGCCCAGTGCATGAAATTCATGCACGGAGGGAGGGTTCCGTCAGCCCAGCCTGCACCCTCTCTAATCGGGGACCTCTTGGGGGATGTCCGACAGGGATCGGGCCTAAACCGGCAGTTGGAAATCCCTTTCACAATCTGGGACCACTGGCTCCTAACCGCTCACCTGCCTGCTTGATTGACCCTAACTGCCTCTGCCTGCCTGCCTAATTGCCCCTAACCCCTCTGTCTGCCTGCCTGATCACCCCTAACCTCTCTGCCTATCTGTCTGATCACCCTTAACTGCCTCTGCTTGCCTACTTGATCACCCCCTAACTGCCCTCCCCTGCAAGCCTGATCTTGCCCCCAACTGCCCTCCTCTGATGGCCAATTTGGTTCTGATTGGTTGGTTTCTATGCCAGTCAGTGTCAAAAGCTCCACCTCTGAGGTAGACATTGGCTCCTCACCGTTCACCCAGATTTGGCTCTAATTGGTCAGTTTCTATGCCAGTCAGCATCAAAAGCTCTGCCGCCTAGGCAGCCATTGGCTTCTCACACTTCACCCAGATTTGGTCCTTATTGGTCAGTTTCTATGCCAGTCAGCGTCTCTGGGCCTGTCAACAGAGCCTGATCAGAAAGGTGGGGCTGATCAGCAGCCCTAGTAGAGGCCTGGAGAGAATGAGAGAGGCAAGTGCTGATCAACAGCTGCCACAAAGGCTACGGATCAGACCCTGCTTCTCTCTTCAGGCCTCTCTCCGGGCCTGATTCGCAGCCCCTCAGCAGTCAGTGCTGGGTCACCACGTCTGCAGCCATAGCAGTCAGTGCTGGGTCGCTCCCGCAGCCAAAGCAGTCAGTGCTGGGTCACCACAGCAACCCAGCGCTGACTGCAGGACTGACTTCCAGTGGGTCGAGCCTCTGGTCATGACAGACCCAGGGTTTTTATATATTAGAACTGGAGGTCGGTGCACAAAATTCGTGCACTGGGGGGTGTCCCTCAGCCCAGTTTGCACCCTCTCCAATCTGGGACCCTCAGGGGATGTCTGACTGCAGGTAGTCGGACATCCCTCTCACAATATGGGACTGCTGGCTCCTAACTGCTTGCCTGCCTGCTTGGTTGATTGCCCCTAAATGCTTCTGCCTTTCAGCCTGATCACCCCTAACAGCTCCCCTGCCATCCTAATTGATGGCTAACTACTCCCCTGCCAGCCTGATCACCCCCAACGTTCCTCCCCTGCTGGCCTGGTTGCCCCCAACTGCCCTCCCCTGCTGGCCTGATCACCCCTAACTGCCCTCCCCTGCTGGACTGATCGCCCCCAACTGCCCTCCCAAACCCGCCATATTGTGGTGGCCATCTTGTGACAACATGGGGGTGGCCATCTTGTAATGACATGGGGCAGCCATCTTGTGACAACATGGGGGTGGCGATCTTATGATGACACGAGGGTGAGAAGCCACCTGGGCTTTTACTAGTATAGATATAGACAAGAGGCCCGATGCATGAAATTCACGCAAAGGGCTTGGCCTTCACAGTCACGGCAGCTTGCCTCAGCCCTCGCAGCCCCGGCTTCGTCCAGAAGGTCATCCAGAAGGATATCCAGAAGGACGTCCGGTCTAATTAGCATATTATACTTTTATTATTATAGATGCTCTTTAAACCCTGTTTAATCTAAAGATTCCCCCTCTACTCCTTGCTTTTCCTTTCAATATATCTATTGAAGGAGGAGATATACATTTGACCTGCAGATACACATTTGACCTGTATAGTTTCTAGCAGTCTTGATTTTTGTTGATACCATATTCATGATTCAGTTCAATATGTTTCTCTCCTCTATATTTTCAGCAAACTGACAGATGTATCCAGAGCCTGGGTCAGACTGATATTTGACCTTTTAGTAAAACTACCTAGGTGGTGGTGTGTTCTTTTAACAAGAAGCAGATAATACCTGATTCTCTCTTTTTGGTGTGTGATGTTAGCAGTTATTGCTGTCCAGTGTCACAGACCATTAATTAATTGGGGTTTGCAAAGTGGTGACAGTCTAACATTTTTGTAAATTTATTAGTTGGAATGCTTTTATTCAGACACTTCCCTCATCTACTATTTGGTTACCCAGTTCATGTAGGAAAAATAAATGCTCAATTCTTTCATTTTATTTACCAGTGTTAAAGATAATAAATTAATTTCCTATCATCCTCCAAACATTATCAATAAGCCAGACATAGAAAGATATATACTCCATGGTATCACTTGTATATGGAATCTAAAATAATCAATCTTATAGAGGCACAGAATAGAATGGTGGTTGCCAGGAGATTTTAGTCAAAGAGAATAAAGTATCTGTTATGCAGGATAAATAAATTGCTTGAGATCTAATGTGCAGCTTAGTGACTGTAGTTATCAACACTATTCTGTATACTTAAAATTTGCAAAGAGAGTAAATTTTCAGTGTTCTCACCACACAAAAAATTGTAACTATGTGAAGAGGTGGATTTGTTAACTAGATTGATTATGTTGATTACTTCACAACATATACATATATCAAAACGTCACATTGTGAACCTTAAATATATTTAATTTCAATTTGTCAATTATACCCCCAATAAAGCTGGAAATTATTTAAATCAATTCATCCTATTAACAGAATAAATAGAAATTATATGATCATCTTAATAGATGCAGAAAAGCATCTGATAAAATTTCATATTCATAATAAAAGCTTTAGCAAACTAAGAATAAAGAAGACCTTTCTTAATCTGATGAGTATCTTTTTTAAAAGACTTACATCAAATATGATATTTATGATGAATTATTGAAAGTTTTCCACCTGAGATCAAGAATAAAAAAGAAGACCTACTTTCACCAGGTCTGTTTATATTTTACTAGAGGTCCTAGCCATTGTAAAAGTATAAAAATTGGAAAAGGAAAAGTAGAACTGTAATTCTCACACAACACAATTACAACATGATTGTATGTATAGAAACTCAAAAAAAACTTGCAGTCAGACTTAAGTAATGTTAGCAAGGTCATTGGATATAAGATCAATTTGGAAAAATCTGTTGTATTTTTATATACAATAGGTGAATAATTAGAAAGTAAAAGGTTTTCAATGTTTACTTTTAAAATAGCATCAAAAAGTCAAAATTGCAGGAATAAATCTAAAGAAATTTTTCTACACAGAAACCACAACATCTTTTTAAGTATTCTATTATTAATCAATAATATTAATAAATGCAGGGAAAGATCACATTTATGGATCAAAAGGTTCAAAATTGTAAACGTGTCTATTATCTCCAAATTGATCTATAGATTCAATCTTATCCCAATAAAAGTCCCAGCCAATTTTTCTCCTGGATAAAAAAGAATCTTAGTTCTTGAAAACATAGGATGATGGAATGGCCCCATAATTAATCATTTACATTATCCTGCATTATACAATAGTCTAAAAATAACAATATTAATACTACCACCTCTGAATCTCAGAGATTTTTCTAAATTGCCTATACATTTTCCTCATTCTTGCAACCCCATATCTCAATTGTCTGAACCTATCATCATTTCATGCTACCTTCTCCGTTTTAACTCTCATTAATTAGTTCTACATGTAACTATATTTTTAACTAGAGGCCCGGTGCACAAAATTCGTGCACTGGGGGTGGGGTTCCCTCAGCCCAGCCTGCCCTCAGTCCGGGAGCCTCAGTGGATGTCCTACTGATGGCCACAGTCTGGCAGCAGAGGCTCAGAGCAGGCGTCCTGTGTGTGTGTGTGTGTGTGTGTGTGTGTGTGTGTGTGTGTGTGTGTGTGTCTCCCCATTGGGGGTCTGCCCCCAGCCACATTGGAGGCTCAGAGTAGGCTCTGTGTGTGTGTGTGTGTGTGTGTGTGTGTGTGTGTGTGTGTGTGCGTGTGTGTCTGCTGGAGGCCTGCCCCCAGCCACACCGTGGAGGCTTGGAGCAGGCGCCCTTCTCTGTTGATCTCTCAGGCTCCTGGCATCCACTGCTTGTTGTACTCTTCCTTGAGCTGGGGCCAGGGTGGGGTGCTGCCTGCACGCCAGGCTTTCCTGCTCATGGATCGCCATGGTGACCCAGGAGCAGGCACACCTAGGGGCTGCCTGCCGGCTGCACTTTTCTGCTCACCGATCCCTGGATCTCCAGGGCACCCAGGGTCAGGCCATGCTGGGTGTTGCCTGGGGGCAGCACTTTCCTGCTCTCTAATCCCCATGAGGTCCCTGCTGGGGGTAGGGCTTAGGCAGCGAGGGGCTCAGGGGGCACACAGAGGTCCCGCCTGGGGGCGGGGATGCACCCAAGGCCCGGATGGCAGCTAGCTCTATCCCGCCCTGCCTGCAGTATGCAAATTAGCCACCATCTTTGTTGGCAGCTAATTTGCATATCATGCTGATTAGCCAATGGGAGGCGTAGAGAAGGTATAGTCAATTACCATCTTTGTCTATTATTAGATAGGATGCTTGGACCATTCCTTATGGTAATATCCCATATTGTCATTTTGATTGTCTGAAGCTCATTCTCTGGTAGATGCCTCAGGAAGGGCGCATTGATAACATTGTGTGCCTTTATATTTTAAAATCAGTTTTGCTAGATATAAAATCCTTGGATCACATTTTTCTCCTCATAGTCTTAAATATATTACCTCATTTTCTTCTTGCACTTCTGTCAGAGAAGCCTGATGATAATCTAATTTTCATTTCCTTTTAAGTCACTGACTGTTTTTACCTACAGCTCAAAGGTTTCATCTTACTTTGAAGTCCAACAACTTTGTTACATTTTGTCTTGATGTTGGTCACTCTGGACTGATAGTCTCAAGTACAGGGTGCCTCTTTCCATTTGTAACTTCAAATCTTTCCAATTTCAGGAAAGTTTTCTTTTTAAAAAAAATCTCAATAATGTCCTTTATTTTGAAGAAAGTTTTCTTTTTATTTATTTATTTATTCATTTATTTATTCATTTATTATTGCTTAAAGTATTACATATGTCTCCTTTTTTCCCCCACCCTTGACAATCCCCTGGCCTCCCCTACCCCCCCGGTGTCTTATGACCATTGGTTATGCTTATATGCATGCATATGAGCCCTTCGATTGATCTCTTTCCCCCCCTTCTCCCCCCCTACCCTCCCCAGCCTTCCCGCTGCAGTTTGACAGTCGGTTAGAGGCTGTTCTGCCTCTGTATCTATTTTTGTTCATAAGTTTATGATGGTCTTTATTATCCATGAATGAGTGAGATCATGTGGTATTTTTCCTTCATTGACTGGCTTATTTCACTTAGCATAATGCTCTCCAGCTCCATCCATGCTGTTGCAAATGGTAAGAGTTCCTTCTTTTTTAGAGCAGCATAGTATTCCATTGTGTAGATGTATCACAGTTTTCTAATCCATTCATCTACTGATGGGCACATAGGCTGTTTCCAGATCTTAGCTATGGTGAATTGTGCTGCTATGAACATAGGGTTGCATATATCCTTTCTGATTGGTGTTTCTGGTTTCTTGGGATATATTCCTAGAAGTGGGATCACTGGGTCAAATGGGAGTTCCATTTTTAATTTTTTGAGGAAACTCCATACTGTCTTCCATAGTGGCTGCACCACTCTGCATTCCCACCAGCAGTGCAGAAGGGTTCCTTTTTCTCCACATCCTCTCCAGCACTTGTCGTTTGTTGATTTGTTGATGATAGCCATTCTGACAGGTGTGAGATGGTACCTCATTGTTGTTTTGATTTGCATTTCTCGGATGATTAGTGACTTTGAGCAAGTTTTCATATGTCTCTTGGCTTTCTAAATGTCCTCTTTTGAAAAGTGTCTATTTAGGTCCTTTGCCCATTTTTAGATTGGGTTGTAAATCTTCCTTTTGTTAAGTTGTATGAGTTCCTGATAAATGTTGGAGATTGAACCCTTATCGGTGATAACATTGGCAAATATGTTCTCCCATGCAGTGGGCTTTCTTGTTGTTTTGTTGATGGTTTCTTTTGCTGTGCAGAAGCTTTTTATTTTTATAGAGTCCCATTTGTTTATTTTCTCTTTAGTTTCCAATGCCCTAGGAGCTGTATCGGTGAAGAAATTGCTTCGGCATATGTCTGAGATTTTGTTGCCTTTGTATTCTTCTAGAATTTTTATGGTTTCTCATCATACATTTAAGTCCTTTATCCATTCTGAGTTTATTTTTGTGTATGGTGTAAGTTGGTGGTCTAGTTTCATTTTTTTGCATGTATCTGTCCAATTTTCCCAACACCATTTATTGAAGAGACTATCTTGACTCCATTGTATGTTCTTGCCTCCTTTGTCAAAGACTAATTGAGCATATTGGTTTGTGTCTATTTCTGGGCTCTCTATTCTATTCCATTGATCTATATGTCTGTTCTTGTGCCAATACCAGGGAGTTTTGAGAACAGTGGCTTTGTAATACAGCTTGATATCTGGTATTGAGATCCCACCTACTTTGTTCTTTCTCGGGATTGCTGCAGCTATTCGGGGTCTTTTTTTATTCCAGATGAATTTTTGGAGAGTTCGTTCTAGATCTGTGAAATATGCCATTGGTATTTTAATGGGAAGTGTGTTGAATTTATAGATTGCTTTGGGTAGTATGGACATTTTAATGATGTTGATTCTACCAATCTAAGAATATGGTATGTTCTTCCATCTGTTTATGTCTTCCTTTATCTCTTTTTTCAATGTCCTGTAGTTTTCTAAGTAGAGGTCTTTTACCTCTTTAGTTAAGTTTATTCCTAGGTAGCTTAATTTTTTTGGTGCGATGGTAAATGGGATAGTTTTTTTAGTCTCTCTTTCTGTAAGTTCACTATTGGTGTATAGAAATGCCATAGATTTTTTGGCATTAATTTTTTATCCTGCTACATTGCCAAATTCATTTATTAAGTCTAATAGTTTTTTGATGGATTCTTTAGGTTTTTTTCTGTATAATATCATGTCATCTGCAAATAAGGAGAGTTTTACTTCCTCTTTTCCAATTTGGATGCCTTTTATTTCTTCTTCTTGTCTAATTGAAATGGATAACACTTCCAGTACTATGTTGAACAGGAGTGGTGAGAGTGGGCATCCCTGTGTTGTTCCTGTTCTTAGGGGAAATGGTGTTAGTTTTTGTCCATTGAGTACGATGTTGGCTGTGGGTTTGTCATATATGCTTTTATTTTGTTGAGGTATGATGCTTCTATTCCACCTTGCTGAGAGTTTCTATCAAAAATGGGTGTTGGATTTTGTCAAATGCTTTTTTCTGCATCAATTGATATGACTATGTCGTTTTTTTCTTTCAATTTGTGTATGTGATGTATCACGTATATTGATTTGCAAATATTGTACCATCCTTGCATCCCTGGGATAAATCTTACTTGGTCATGGTGTATGATCTTTTTGATGTACTGCTGGATCCAATTTGCTAAGATTTTGTTGAGGATTTTGGCATCTATATTCATGAGGGATATTGGCCTGTAATTCTCTTTCATTGTGTTGTCTCTGTCTGGTTTTGGTATTAGGGTGATGCTGGCTTCATAGGATGAGCTTGGAAGTGTTCCTTGCTCTTGAATTTTTTGGAATAGTCTGAGGAGGATAGGATAGTCCCTTGCTTTGCATCCTTGAATGTTTGGTAAAACTCCCCTGTGAACCGTCTGGCCCTGGGCTTTTGTTTGCTGGAAGCTTTTTGATTATTGCTTCAATTTCTTCCATAGTTATTGGCCTATTGAGATTTTTAGATTCTTCCTGATTAAGTTTTGGAAGGTTGTATTTGTCTAGGAATTTGTCCATTTCCTCCAGCTTGTCTAGTTTGTTGGAGTAGAGTGGTCCATAGTATTTTTTAGCAATCATTTGTATTTCTGTGGAGTCTGTTGTTATTTCGCCTCTATCATTTCTGATTTTGTTTATTTGGGTCCTTCTGCTTCTTGGTGAGCCTGGCTAGAGGTTTGTCAATCTTGTTTATCCTTTCAAAGAACCAACTCTTGCTTTCATTGATTTTACGTTTTTGGGGTTTTTTTGGTTTTTATTGGTCTCTATGCCATTTATTTCTGCTCTAATCTTTATTATCTCCTTCCTTCTGCTCACTCTGGGCTTTTCTTATTGCTCTCTTTCTAATTCTTTGAGATGATTTACTGCCATTTTTTCATGTTTTTTGAGATAGGCCTGTAGAGCTATAAACTTCCCTCTCAGGACTGCTTTCATTGTGTCCCATAGGTTTTGGATTGTTGTGTTTTCATTGTCATTAGTTTCCAGGATGTTTTTATTTTCTTCTTTGATTTCATTGGTAACCCAATAAATATTTAATAACATGCTATTCAGCTTCCAAGTGTTCGAGTATTTGGGGTTGTTTTTATTGTAGTTTATTTCTAATATTATGCCATCGTGGTCTCAGAAGATGCTTGGTATGATTTCAATCTTCTTGAATTTGGAGAGACTTTGTTTGTGACCCAATATGTGGTCTATTTTTGAAAATGTCCCATGAGCACTAGAGAAGAACATATATTCCGTGGCTTTGGGGTGAAATGTTCTGAAGATGTCAATTAAGTCCATCTGATCTAGTGAGTCATTTAGGATTGCTGTTTCTTTGCCAATTTTTTGTCTAGAGGATTTATCCAGTGATGTCAGTGGTGTATTAAAGTCCCCTACTATTATTGTGTTGTTGCCAATCTCTCCCTTGATATATTCCACGAGTTGTTTTTTTTTTATGTACATGGGTGCTCCTGCATTGGGTGCATATATGTTTATCAAGGTTATATCCTCTTGTTGTATTGATCCCTTTAGTATTATGAAGTAGCCTTCCTTATCTCTGGTTATGACCTTCACTTTGAGGTCTATTTTGTCCGATAAAAGGATTGCTACCCCAGCTTTTTTTTCATTTCCATTTGGCTGAAAGATATTTTTCCATCCCTTCACTTTCAGTCTGTGTGAGTCCCTTATTCTAAGGTGGGTCTTTTATAGACAGCATATATATGGGTCATGATTTTTTATCCATTCAGCCACTCGATGTCTTTTGTTTGGAGTATTTATTCCATTTACATTTAAAGTTATTATTGAAAGGTACTTGTTTGTAACTATTTATATTTTTTGTGCCTGTTTTCTTTCTTAGCTTTTTATTTCTTCTTTTTATACCAGTTCCTTTAGCATTTCTTGCATTGCTGGCTTGGTGGTGATAAACTCCCTTAGCCTTTTTTTGTCTGTGAAGCTTCTAATTTCCCCTTCAATTTTGAATGATAGCCTTGTTGGATAGAGTATTCTTGGATTCAGTCCCTTGCTTTGCATCACTTTGTAAATTTCCGTCCATTCTTTTCTGGCCTGATGTGTTTCTGTTGAGAACTCATTTGATAATCTAATGGGAGATCCCTTGTATGTAACTTTCCATCTCTCTCTTGCAGCCTTTAAGATTCTCTCTTTGTCCTGAACATTTGCCATGGTAATTATGATGTGTCTTGGTGTGGGTCTTTTCGGGTTCACCTTGTTTGGGACTCTCTGTGCTTGTGTGACTTTTTTTTCCCCACCTCAGAGAAGTTTTCTGATATTATTTCTTCAAATAGGTTTTCTAATACTTGTTCCTCTTTCTGTTGTTCTGGCACCCCTATGATTCGTATGTTGTTTCATTCCATGTTGTCCCATAGCTCCCTTATGCTCTCCTCCTGTCTTTTAATTTTTTTCTCCAATTGCAGTTCAGTTTGGGTGTGTTTCTTTCCCTGTCTTCTATTTCGCTAATACGGTCCTCTGCTTCTCCTAGTCTACTGTTGAAACTTTCAATGGTGTTTTTTATTGCAGCTATATCACTCTTCATTTCTTCTTGGTTCTTACATAAGCTATTGATTTTTTTCATCCATTTCTTTTTGATTCTTACATAAGTTGTTGATTTTTTCATCTGTTTCTTCTTGATTCTTGCATAAATTGTTGATTTTTTCCTCCATCCGGTTTATGCATTCTAAGACCCTTAATCTGAATTCTTTTTCTGTCATGTTGCATGCCTTTTTTCACTTAGCTGCTTTTCTGGCGAGTCCTCCTCTTCTTTCCTTTGGGGGTTTCTTTGTCTACCCATGTTTGATCTCACCAACATATCTAGATGCTGAGTCTTTCAGGGTCTGCTCCCTGGCAGTGGCTCCTCAGGCTGTGGTTGCTCCTCAGGCAGTTGTGGTAGCAGCTGCTCCTCAGTTGGCAGCAGCTCCTCTGGTGGGTGCTGTTCACAGTTGTGGTGGCTCCTCTGGCTGGTGGGGGGAGGCTTCACACACAGCTGCTGTTCCTCAGACAGAGGGTGTGCTGATCACAAGGCTGCTGTTCCTTGGATGGGGGTGGGCTACACACGCAACTGCTTCTCCTTGAACTGGGGTGGACTGCTCACGTGTCTGCTGTTCCTTCAATGGGGGCTGGCTGCATGCTGCTGTTGTTCCTCTGATGTGGTGGGCTGCTTGTGCAGCTGCTGCTCTTTGGACGGGAGTGAGCTGCACGCATGGCTGCTCTTCCTCAGATGAGGACGGGCCACTCACCCGGCTGCTGCTTATCGGACAGTTGCTGGCTGGGTGTGGCTCTACTTCTGGGACCAGTGCGTGCTGCGCAGGGCTGCCGCTCCTCAGAAGTGGGCGGTCTGCTTGTGTGGCTGCTGCTCCTCGGACCGGGGTGGGCTGCTGCTGCTCCTCGAATGGGGATGGGCTGCTCGCAGAAATGCTGCTCCTCAGATGGGTGCGGGCTGCTCACACAGCTGCTGTTCCTTGGATTGGGCAGGCTGCTCATGTTGCTGCTGCTGCTTGGATGAAGGCAAGATGCTTGCGCAGCTACTGCTCCTCGGACTAGTGCAGGGTGCAGGCTGTGCACAGCTGCTGCTCCTCAGATGGGGGCGGCCTGCGCAGGGCTGCCACTTCCTCATACGTAGGTTAGACTGCTGGTACTGCTGCTGCTCCTCGGACAGGACAGGCTGCTCGTGTGGTTGCTGCTCCTCAGACGGGGAAGCAGGCCGTTCACACAGCTGCTGCTCCTTGGACAGGGGCAGGCCACATGAGGCTGCTGCTCTTAGCCTGAGGCAGGCTGCTCACGGGCTGATGCTCCTTGAACAAGAGCGTGCTGCTCACGTGTCTGCTGCTCATGTGGTTTGAAAAAATATTGTGAAAAGAAGTAGGAAATAAAGCAACAAACAAAAAAAGGGAAAACAAAGAAAAAAGCAAAAAAAAAAAAGCTAACAAAATAATAATAAAATGAAAAATTGAAATGTCATTCCTTTGGCTGGCTTAAGATCCCATTTTCTGGAATGTCTATGCTTCCCCCCTCCCACCCCCTTTTGGCTTTCGGCTTTAGGTACTTCTATTATGTGTGTGGCTCTCCTTTGTCTCTTTAATATCTGTCACTCCCTCTTGAATCTAATCTCTTTCTTAGTGTCTTTTTATTTTTAGTTTTTTCCTCCTTTCCTGAGGCATTATCTGCTCTGTTAGTTCACTCTTATATTGCTCCTCACTGTGCTCATTCTGAAGTGATACTTTTCCTTTTACTTCTCAATATTTCCTGAGTTGGTCACCTCTTTTCGGAGTTCATAATTCAGATTTATTTTGCTCTTCTATATTTTGCATCATTTTCTCAATGCCTTTTAGCTTGAAATAAAAGATTATAAGATTAGATATGCTCTTGACATACTTTCTTAGTCTGTAGGAATGCTACTCAATTTCTTTTACATTTTTTACTAAAAAATAAAAAGTTATATTTGACCTTAATACTTTTCTGTTGCTCATTCTTACACAAAATTAGTATTACTGAACTTGTTTCAGGGTGGCTTTTCTAACTTTATGGAGATCCCTCTTCTGTTATTTTATATATATATATATATATATATATATATATATATATATATATATATACACTAATAAAACAGAAACATGGTAATTGGCATACGACTGCTACCCTTCCCATTGGCTAATCAGGGCAATATGCAAATTAACTGTCAGCCAAGATGGCGGCTGGCAGCCAGGCAGCTTGAAACTAACATGAGGCTTGCTTGCTTCAGTGACAGAGGACTCCAACCTTCCCCGCCTGCCACTGCAGGCCTCTGAGCCTGCAGTTTCAAACATTGTAACAAATACAGATGCTAAACAAAACTCCAGAAACCAGCTTTCAGCGGCTGGGATCTCAGAGCTGGAGTTGATACAGAGTTTCGAGAACCGAAACAAACCAGATACCTGCTTTCAGGAGTGGAGGCCTAAGAGCTGGAGCCTCAGAGCTAAAGCTGGCCCAGAATAAAAGAAAAAGAAAAAGGAAAAAAGGAGCAGTTGGGAGCTTCAGTCCCAGCCTGAAAACAGCCCTCAGCCCTTCACCCAGACTGGCCAGGCACCCCAGTGGGGACCCCCAGCCTGAAGGGTGTGTGACCAGCTGCAAACAGCCCTCAGCCCCTCACCCAGGCTGACCAGGCACCCCAGTGGAGACCCCCACCCTGATCCAGGATACCCTTCAGGGCAAACCAGCCGGCCCCACCCATGCACCAGGCCTCTATTCTATATAGTAAAAGGGTAATATGCCTCCCAGCACTGGGATCAGCGGAGCCACGAGGCCTCCCAGCACCGGGATCAGCATGACAGGGGGCAGCGCCCAAACCCCCTGATCGCCCTGCGGCTCTGTGTGTGACAGGAGGCGGGGCCACAACCTCCCTATCTGCCCTGCTCTGTTCCTGACAGGGGAAGGCGCCCCAACCCCCTGATCGGCCCTGCTCTGTGGGTGATAGAGGGCGGGGCCCCAACCCCCTGATCCGCCCTGCTCTGTGTATAACAGGGGGCGGTGTGCCAACTCCCCTATCGGCCCTACTCTGTGAGTGACAGGGGGGAGCTCCCCAACCCCCTGATTGGCCCTGCTCTGTGCGTGACAGGGGGTGGCGCCACAACCTCCCCATTGACTCTGCCTTGAGTGTGACAGGGGGTGATCCCCCAATCCCCCAATAGGCCCTACCCTGAGCCTGACTGAGGGTGGCATCGCAACCTCCCAATCCGCCCTGCTCTGTGCATGACAGGGGGCAGCACCTCAACTCCCCAATCGGCCCTTCTCTGAGCCCAAGCAGGGGCTGCACCTAGGGATTGGGACTGCCCTCTGCCACCTGGGAGCAGGCCTAAGCCAGCAGGTCGTTATCTCCCAAGGGGTCCCAGACTGTGAGAGGGCACAGGCCGGGCTGAGGGATCGCCGCCCCCCCCCCCCCGCCCCGAGTGCACAAATTTTTGTGCACCGGGCCTCTAGTATATATATAATCAGTAGATATATAGATATAAGTATAGGTATAAGTATAGATAGAGATAGAGATGAGATAGCAATAGAGATAGAGGTAGAAGTAGAGGTAGAGATAGATGATGTAGATGATTATAGATAGATATGTAGATAGATATAGAGATAGAGATAGAGATGGAGATGGAGATGGAGATGGAGATGGAGATAGATGCTTACTTAGGTTTCCCAGCTCTGTTCCCCTACCCCACCTTTAGCTTTTCTTCACTATCTTTTGCCTCTGTTGTGCCTATCCTGCTCAATTTTTTAAAATATATTTTATTACTTTTTTACAGAGAGGAAGGGAGAAGAATAGAGAGTTAGAAACATCGATGAGAGAGAAACATCACATCGATCAGCTGCCTCCAGCACACTCCCTACTGGGGATGTGCCACAACCAAGGTACATGCCCCTGACCAGAATCAAACCTGAGACCCTGGAGTCCATACGCCGACGCTCTATCCACTGAGTCAAACTGATCAGGGCTGTCCTGCTCAATTTTTATTCCACTCCCAGAGGTTTCTCCTGGAAAGGAGCTCTGATACTTTCGTGTCAGCAGTTTGAGTGCTCAACTGCTCCAGCCACTCCCCTCAGATTTCCCACAGGCCCCAACCACTAATGGAGTGAGAAAAATCCTTCCCACTTCCAGCTGCTGTTCTCAAGTTGGTCTGCAATGCCTTCCAGGGAATTGCTGTGGGTATCTAGGGGTGTTCCTGCTCTTGAGTTTACAAGATTTCCCACCACTTGTCCTGCTCTCTCCCTCCTAGACATCAATCACACTCAGTGTCAGAGGTGGCCTGCCCTCACCCTCTTGTGTTTTCGGGTTTGTAAGGATACTTATCACTAGTTTTGTTTAAATGTTGTTCACGACTTTGGGGTTTTGCTATCCAGCTACTCTGTCTTTAAGTGAAGGTTCAGAAAAATTCTAAATCTATGTCACAGCTGCCCCATTTTCTCAGAATCCCCTAAAAGGGGGCTAATATTTTTACAGCTTTAATGCCATACTAAGAGTTTACCATTCACCCTGCAGGTAATGGGCTAACAAGGATTTTAAAGTGAAAGCAGTTCTGACTTAATGTGTTTTTTTTCAGAAGCTCATTGTGGGCAAAAAGATTGGAGTCAAGGATGCCAGCTAGAAGGCACAAACAAGAGTTATAGCAGCCTGGCCTTAGGAAGTAACAATGATGGCAGATAGGAGGGCATGGAATTTAGAGAACCAATGTGTCAGTGCCCTAACAACAGGACATGTATGTTTCTGAAATGCATTCGTTCTTAGCAGCCTGACCTCTTCCCCCGAGGGACCAGACTGAAGAATTGAGGCCATTGTCCCACATTCCTCCACATTGGGTCTCACCCCAACATTGAGCCCAGAACTGCCTGGAGAGTGGGAGGACATGCTGCCCAGGACCCCACTCCTTCGAGGACCTCAGTTTCCTGGTTACTCTCCCTTCCAAGACAGCAGGAGGGCATCCCCACCTTCTTTCCAATGCATGGTCCTGGTTGGAGGCTAACTGACCCTCTGTCTATTGGTGTCCTTCGCAGGGATATTCTTGAAGTTGGATGGAGCTCCCTAAGGTTTAATGAAAAAAAGAATAGAACCAGCACACAACCAGAGCAGTGATTCCAGAATGCTGGTCAAGACTCCACACCGCCTGTTCCCATGGTCTCCAACCACTGGGAAGCAACAGGCCTTAGAGTGAGACCTCAGTATGCCAATAAGGCTAGAGAGGCACATGTGACCAACTGGGGTCAGGGCATGTAGTCTTTGTCCATAGAAAGTAGGAACCGAGAAAAGATTTCTCTTTCTCCCCATTATTCATTCTTTTGACAAACACACACCAAATATCTTCTATGTACAGTGCACTGTGGAATGACAATAATTTTTAAAAGGCAGAGGCTGGAATGGGCTGGATGCTGTAGAGTCTGGTTTGAAGGCAGGGGTGGCCTGAGATGACTTCTGAAGGAAAGGAAAAGCCTTGGGACCCATCAGGCTGTTCCCACAGCGCCCTCTGCTGTCCCAGATTTGCCAGTGGCTGTCAATATGGAGTTCCAGATCCAGCTGGGAGGTGCCTTCCCCAAAGACTTGGATCCTCATTCACACAGAGGGCAGGTTCCACATCTTGAGAGTGGATCTTGGGATCTGGGAGAAGCAAAAAACACACAAAGATGGTAGAAAACTGTTCTTAATCCAGTGTTTCTCTCAAGCAAAAGTATCCTGAGGCTGGGGGCAAGGGGGTGGAAGTGGGTGTCAGTCCAAAGCACAGACTTGGAATCTTCCCCGGGAAGGGAACTTTCCACCCAGGCAGGGCTCCAGGCCTCAGTCTCAGGCAGTGCTTTATCAGCCAGAGAGCCCTGGGAGACCTGGGGCGGGGCCAGCCCACACACTGGGTGGTAGAACTGGCCAGAGCTTAGGAGGGATCTAAAGAAGCCCACTTGTTGGACAAAGGAGGGCACAGAGATCAAGGGAGGGGTAGTGACTTTCCAAGGAGACCTAGTGAGCCATAGCAAAGCTATGAGAATTCCAGATTCTCCCAGCCACTTAGAGGTAATGTTCCCAGGGAATGACCTTCACAGACCAAAGGTGAACCAGACACATGGTAAGATGCTTCCCATGGATGTGATATAGCCAGGGACCAGAAAGGCACAGCTCATACGCATTTAGCTATGGCCAAAGTGAAAAACATTCTAAGACAAAGGGAAGGGAGGGAGTACCAGGTAATTCTGCTTCATGGGTATGGGAATCCGGGCTGGGGGCCTAGAGAAGCCCCCATCCAAACCCAAAATATGTCCACAAATGCTCTACTCAAACAAAGCTAGTTTTTTTGCTCTTCGCCACACCTCTGACCTTCTTTGAAAACTCAACCTTCAAACAAGCCCTGGATAGAGAAACTGTCTTCCTTTCTTAACTCTAAACTCAGAAACCCTGTGTAAGAGATTTATGCTGGGCCCTAACTGATTTGGCTCAGTGGATGGAGCGTCAACCTGTGGGCCGAGGGGTCCCGGGTTTGATTCTGGTCAAGGGCATGTACCTTGGTTGTAGGCACATCCCCAGTAGGGGGTGTGCAGGAGGCGGCTGATCAGTGTTTCTAACTCTCTATCCCTCTCCCTTCCTCTCTGTAAAAAATCAATAAAATATATTTTTTTTAAAAAAAAGTGTTTTATGCTGGAGGAGAGAGAGCCAGGCCAGGCAGCCAGAATCTGCCCCCATAACTTGTTCTGGAGAATCTCACTGCCATCCCACCTCATTCAGGCCCTTGAAATCCTCCCTGGCTCATGCATGGAAAAATACACTTTGTTTAATTCATTTAGCACAGCACAAGTAGCCTGGAATATTCGGCATGATTTTATGAAAGGAGAATAAACAGGGAACTTTTTTTAAAAAAGCAGTATTCAAACAGTTTAACTAGCAGAATCCTGACCCTACCAGGAGCACTCACTACCAGGGTTCACAGGATGTCCCTGCTCCCTGCAGCCTCACAAGACTGCTGCTGAAACAACTGGAAGAAGTCTGGGTCCTGACCCTCCCGGGTCCTTAGAGAACTTCAGAGAACTGTGTTCATTCCAAAGAACACTTTTCCACACCACGATCCAGAAAATTTTCAATGACAGAACCAAGTGTTGCCTTCCATAAACTCATGAGATCTAGGATCAGAGTCACTTCTAGTTTCTGTATGACAGTCAACTAGACAGCTGGGGAGGGGTGGTGGGCCACAGGGGTGGGATGGAGGAGAGGCAGAGAGTGTGCCAGACCCTGAGACTCAGTGTCAGAACCAGTAGGGCCCTGAGGATCAACCACTGCCCAGGGAATTGCCTCAGCCTTCAGGGAGACCCTGTTCCCTCTCCCAAGGCCCTTCTCATATATGCAAACCAAATTACATCATTCTTATGATAGAATAACTTATGACAAAAACAACGGATCAAGACCTCCTGCCCTCCAAAGTAATGGCCTGATTTACCCAGGTATACATGGTTTTGTGCTGAAGACAATAGTTGAGTGAGTTTCAGGTAATGTCAAAAGAAAGAACATTTGGGTGATATCAAAAGAAAACTCAGAGGCAAATTTGAACATTTAAAAGAAAATATTTTTATTTCCAGTGTCTGCAGGGAATGCCTTTAGAAGAGCTGGGCTCTCTAAATAAGACACACAGAAGGTAAAGGATAATAGCAAAATCATAGTTGGTCTGTTCCTTATTTATTGGTAGAAAAAGAGCAGTTCCTCACATGACTGTCATATCAGCAAGGGTCATTATATCATCTGCAGCCACTGGTATTGTAATGTCAAAGGTACGTTTCTTTTCCCTGAGGAATCAGCAACTCACAGTACAAAAGGATGATGCTTGACCGAGCTGTGGTTTATCACAGGAGACAAAATTCTCTGGCTAAGGTGGTATGTGATGTGCACACTTGGTCAAAGATGGTTGCCAGGCCCTGGCAGGTGTGATCGGTTGAGCATCATCCCATGCACCAAAATGTTGCTGGTTTGATTCCCAGTAAGGGCACATGCCCAGGTTGCAGGTTCACTCCCTGGTCAAGGTTCTTGCAGGAGGCGACCATTCAATGTTTCTTTCTCACCTCTCACATCGATATTTCTCTCTCTTACTCTCTCCCTCTCAATTCCTCTCTCTCTCCCTCTCTCTCTCTCTCTCTCTCTCTCTCTCTCTCTCTCTCTCTCTCTCTCTCTCTCTCCTCTCCAGTGGTTCTCAACCTGTGGGTCGCGACCCCTTTGGCAGTCGAAAGACCCTTTCACAGGGGTCGCCTAAGACCATCGGAAAACACATATATAATTACATATTGTTTTTGTGATTAATCACTATGCTTTAATTATCTTCAATTTGTAACAATGAAAATACATCCTGCATATCGGATGTTTAGATTGTGATTCATAACAGTAGCAACATTACAGTTATGAAGTAGCAACGAAAATAATTTTATGGTTGGGTCACAACAGGAGGAACTGTATTTAAAGGGCCAGAAGTTTGAGAACCACTACTATAAGAGCAAAACATTTTTTAAGTAGTTGTCAGTATTACCCTTTGTAATACTTTAAGCAATAAAAAAAAAAAGAACCAAACAAAACAAAACAAAAAAAAAACTTTTTGGTCAGTACATAACCTTGTTTTAACTGTGTTTCTATTTAAAGATACCATACTTAATATGTATTGTGGACTCATGAATATTGAATTCATGGCAAAAAGCACTCTAACTCATGTTTGAAAGAACCTTTTCTAATACTAGAGGCCCGGTGCAAAAAAATAAAAATAAAAAAAATAAAGGGCCAGAAGTTTGAGAACCACTGCTCTAAGACCAAAACATTTTTTAAGTAGCTGTCAGATTTTTTTCTCAGTAGAGGCAGATAGGTTTCCCTGATTGGTAGGAGTCAAAGAGAACCAAACTATTTCAACTAATCAGTGACCAGAGCAATGCCTGGCACATGGTATGCACTCAATCAACATTTATTGCGAACAAATGAAGAATAAGGTTAGGTAAATGGGTAAGGGGTACCAGGGTAAAGAGAATGGCAGAGGAGATATGAGTCCTAAGGAGCCAGAGATGGTATGAAGGTTCCTTTGGTAGTGAGGGCCAATGATACTTGGGACATGAATGATTAGTATTCACTATTAACTTGACTGGTTTTTGTTCTGGAATTTAATCACAAATTTTCAGCAAAGACAAAAACCTTATGTCGGTGGTACTCAGAGAAATTCAGAGAAAGGGGCTGCGTCCCACATTTGGGGAGATTCAGGGCACAGAGGAGAGCTCAAGGAATCAAACCATAAATTGATACTGACAGCTTTAGCAGGCAGAGGAAATCACAAGAAAAAACTGATCAAAAGGTAAGAAGCACCTGGGAATCCACACACACAAGGGAGTTGGAGTTCTCCCAGGGGTAGGGGTGTCAAGTCAGTTTGTTGGGTATAAAAATAAGTATTTGAGAAGCAGATAGAGCTAGAAACTTCCTTCCCTGTACCCACATTGAGAAAGTTGAGCTACAAGTGCACGAAACAGAGAACAGATGATACAGCAAGAATTACACATTTGCAGTATATGGCAGAGTCGAAGGGAAGAAATGACTCTCGCCCTCTCCTTTATACCCTCAACCTGGTTCATGTGCTTCCTTCTCTCTGCCAGTCTGTTGGATATACTAGTTACTAGTATATATATAGTAACTAGTAGATGGAATGACTTCTCCCTAAGACCCTCCCCCTTCAGTGTCTCTAGGTCTCTAAGGAGGTTAAATGTTCCCACTTACCCAGCAGCCTCCTTCCTTGTCATTAACTCAGAACAGGAAGCAGGGAAGAGGTTGAAATTCTACCCAGGAGAGAACCAGAGGACCAGAGGCAGCCACACATGTGCCCAATTCGGAGTATTTGAGGGAAGTGGCCTCCCAGATTTCTTAGAATCTCAGCAAAGAACAGGACCAGTTGCCTCCTGTAACCCTCACTGGAAACTCCTTTCCTCAACCTCCAGATTCAAATGAAGTAGCAAGAACATAAAATTCTTTCTTGTCCCAGTACTCTCCATGAAGAAATTGGCTCTCCGTGCAGCCCTCCATGAAGAAATGGGCTCTCCGTGGAGCCAGGTCTGGCCTCCAGCACCTCTGGAAATTAAGGGGTTGTTACAAGAGTTGGAGGTCAACTGGGACCCTTTCAGTACTTTAGAACTGACTCTGATTATCCAGAATCAGGGACTGACCTGGCAACCAAGAACACTTCTCTTTCCTGGGGTTTAAAATGCCATTATAACTTATCTTAGCTTTCTACCAATTGCCCCACTCATCTCTTTTATTCCCTTATTTTCAGGGTCCCCAAAGTCAATTCCACTCAATTCATATGCCCCAATTCTGCATTCAAACTTACACTAACAAGTCCCCGACACTGAAAGCCCTCACTTCCATCTCCTTACCACAGGCCTCTTGGTCTAAGAAGTCTCCCCAAATTAATTCCCTCCCCTGCAACTTCCTGAGGTCTGAAACTCCTCAACTCCCCAGCCCATCAGGATAAAGGAATTTAGATCATACAGTACTGAGTGTTCCAAAGACCTGGCTAATACCCAGCTTGATGGTAATAAAGAGAGAACACATTTATCTCAAATAAACTAGAACTTCTCCATCGGAACAAGCACCACATTCTTCAAACTAGTCACCCTGTAAAGCCATAAATCATCCCAAATGGATGTCCAATGCTCCAAATTGTCTCTCCTTTCAAATTGATTTTTAGAACCAGTTCAGGAGCTGGATAAGAAAGGGAGCCTTGTGAAGAAGTAACAAAGTGAGCTTTTCAGCCCACGCCTCTCTCCACTTTATTCCTCACCCTTGGTTCTTAATGATAATTGACCACTTTCACCTTTCAGAGGTACATGGTGTCCCTTTGACATTATTTCAAGCCTGGGGCATGGACTCTGAGGACATCTTCCTGGCAGGAACATATAAACTTCAGCTGCTTTACCTTCTGGCCATACCTAGTTCCCTTGACCAAACTTCTACCAGCTCAGGGAAATAATTCATTACTACTGTGCCCATGGGTGCTTGCACAAGACCAGTGAAGTCATACAGCACATACACCCCATACACACACATGCCACACACCACTACATCACACACTTCTACACCACACACCACATACATGCACACAGAGACACACACACATACCATGCACCACTACACCACACACCACATACACCCCCATGTACACACACACCACATAGCACATGCATCACACACAGAGAAACACTAGACACCACTACATCACTCAGTACATAACTAGTACACCCACATACACACATCATACCCACACACAGAAAAACACACACAATTTACAACCCCCACGTGCACACACACAGACACAAACCATATACCACTACACCATACACCACATACACCTCCCATGTGCTGGGAGCCGGTCCATCCTTGCTGTTTCAAGTGACCTGGCATATATGGCATACTGTTCTTAATATGTTTGCTCACCTTCTTGGAACTATGTGTTTTAACCAAGGTCACCTCTCTGAGAAAGGTTTTTTCCCCAGGTAGGGATTTTCCCCTGAAGTTAGGGAGGGAATAAAACCCCTTAACTAAGTGCCAGGTGGGTCATTAATCACTTTAACTATGAACAATCATGCTTAAGCTACATAATCTTTACTCCCTGGAATGGAGGTAAGAGATGCCCTAACCTTTGGAATAGAGATTGATAGGATTGGAATCAACTGGTATAAATACAGATGTAACAAGACAACAGGGCACAGAACTTAGAAGACAGAACCAAGAGACACAGAACCTAGACACAGAACCTACACAGAATCTAGAGACAGAAGAACTTCGCTGGAGAGAACATGGCAAAAGATCCTGGACAGAAACTGGCCTCAGAACCTAGAGACAGAACCTAGCGAGAAAACCTGGCTGAAGAACCTAGAGACAGAACCTGGCTACAGAGCCTGGATAGAACATGGCAAGAGAACCTGACTAGAACCTGGTGACTGAACCTGGCTGGAGAACCTGGACAGAACCTGGCTGGAGAACCTAGCGAGGGAACATGGCTACAGAACCTGGCTGGAGAACCTACAGAACCTGGCTGGAGAACCTAGCAAGAGAACATGGACACAGAACCTGGCTGGAGATCCTAACCAGAACTTGACTGGAGATCATAACCAGAACTTGGCTAGAGATCCGGGCTAGGCTGCTGATCAACTGAACGCTGTCTCCGTGTCATTCCTTCTTCGCCGACTCCGTCCACACCTTTGGGGACCCCTGGACCTGCTGGGGTTGGACCCCGGCATCCATGCACACAGCACACATACCACACAGCACACGTATTATACACAGAGAGATGCACACTACATATCACTCACCATATACCACTATACCACATATCACACACACACACACACACACACACACACACACACACAATACCATATACACATAAGCACACATATATCCACACACACCACAGACCACACAAACACATCACACACACACACACACACACACACACACACACACACAAACACAAACACACACATATACACACACACACACCCAGTGGTCCAGGGATAGCCTTTGCCCAGTTCAAGCCCTCCCCATATCAGACCCTCTCACTTCCTTGGTTTCACATCTTCAAGAACATAGGTAACACTTCCTCTCTCTACTCTGCTGATCATAACACCTGAGTATTTCATCTAACATTTACCCTTTCTCCCCTCCCAATATCCCGGTACTACTTCAAACCTTCATTTTCTTCTTTTGTAGGTACTCCCCACTACAGGCCATATTTATATCAAATTCTTCGATTTAACTTGATTACTGAGCCTTGACTGTGAGCTCCATGAGGGCAGACACCCCATTACACTTCCCTCCGATGCCAGTGCCCAATATCTGCAGGACAGGTGCCCCAGCCTACCTTCCTCTGAATCCCCCATGCTTGTCCTACCAAAGGCCTCTACACCCACTTTTGATATGCAATTAATTCACCCCACGACTCTCAACTCTTAGCCACTTTATTCCCACCCTGGACACTGGGAACTTCCTGACCTTCCTTCTGAAGACCCTCCGGGAAGCCACCAGTTAAACAGAGTAGCACCAAAATCTCACAAGCCAAACATTCCCCAAATCTTAACCTGTCCTCAAGGCCCTTCCTGCCATGGACTACTTAGGAATTTAAGGACCAGTGCCAGCAGCCAGCCCTCTTCACCTTGGAACCCCAACGAGAGTCTCCATGCCTTTAGGAACATGCAAGCTCTTTCCTGACTCAAGGAATCGCCAGGAAGGCATGTGTGTATGTGGAGGAAAATATGTGATGAGACAAAGGCAAGAAAAAAAACCAAAATCTATGCCAGAAATTTGATGTGACCAAGGCAGAGTCCAGACCAGGGAGTGAGGAGGGGTGGAAATGAAAGGGACACATAGGAGCCTGCTCCTGAGAAAACGTGTCAGCTCTGGCTCAGAGTTTGTGTATTAGAAATCACGTGGACAGTGGCTAGATGAAAGCTGAGGCAGTCAGGGGGACAGTCAGTGATGAGGCTGTTCTTTTCTATGGTTGATAGTATTGCCGATGTTCCCAATTTCCTCTTTTGCCCCACTCC
>NW_023416335.1:161695536-162115536 GCF_014108235.1 Myotis myotis
TCCAAGATGTATTGGGATGCTCTGTGTCACTATGCTTGCCCCTCCCATAACTGCTGGAAGGAATGTGGCATTACTTGCTAATCCATTATCAGAAAAATGGCGCAGTCTTAGTCAACTTGTGACCTTCCCAGGTTCACATAGGGTTATTCCCACCCCTCCCTGGTGCCCACGCCCAGTTTCCAATCTGTCAATGGGCCCAGTTAGTTCTGTCTAGACAGGATGGAGCGTCCTCTGCTGGTACAAAGGCTCCTTTACACATAACATTGGAACTGATATTGGTCATGGCAAGGCAGCAGCTCCCAGGGACAGTGAGAGTGAAGAAGGTTACTTCTGAAAACATTTTGGGAATAATTTTTTTAAAAATTGATTTTTAGCAAGAGAGGGAGAGGGAGAGAGAGAGAGAGAGAGAGAGAGAGAGAGAGAGAGATGTGAGAGTGGAGCACCCTCCTGCACACCCCCTACCAGGGATCAAGTGGCAACCTTTTGGTGCAAGGGATGATGCACAACCAGCCGAGCAACACTATCCAGGGCAGGAATAATTAAAAGGAAAAAGACTTTAACTTGTTTCCGTTCCTAAAGACATAAGGAAGCAGCTAACTCCCTCTTGGTACAGAGAGTCTCTTGGTATAGGGGAAGTTCTTTCCCCTGGGTGTTGAACTCACTCCTGAGCATTTGAAAAGTTCCGAATGACCCATTGAAAAGCTAGTGTGAGCTCAAGGGCAAGAACTGGGGCAGAGAGGGGACTTGGAAGGAGATAAAAAAATGATTGAGGGTGGGTATAACAGTCACGTTCACTGAAGATGGACCATACCATTGTTGTACAAAAGAGGATCAGGACCATTTTTACTTGGAAGTGACAGGGGTCACCCTAAAGAAGAGCTTCCACCCAGGTCCAGTGTCTGGTAGAGGCTGCTCTATGAGATGATGAGTGAGTTTCCACTGGAGACACACAAGTAGACTGGCTTTTTCCAGGAAGGGGTGCTTCAGAAGTGAGTCAAACCCTGGATGAAACCACTTCTAACTAGCAATCCCATGATCACCTTTCCTCCCCATAATCTTTCCAAATACTCCATAATCTTCTCTTTTTCTGCCCCAAGTCTCAGATTCAACTTCCATAATATTTTGACAATTATTTAAAAAGTATAAATTTTGGTCTTGGTTTGAGCTGACCTGATAAGTTATTTGGAGAATAGTTTTGTTTGTTCAGTTAAGAAAATGCCAGAACTTAGTCCTTGAGCTTGGGTTGTTCATGAGATGAAGACTGAGGAGAGGCCATTATGCCCCTCCTCCAGCTCCAGGTCCTTAATTAATCAGAATTATTTGGAAGATAGAAGGGGTGTGTGGAGGGGCAGGTCCCTGACTTAGCTTTCTGGATCCAACAACCCAGACATTCCTACTCTTCACATTCCTACTCTGTCCATAATGGGGTAGTTTATTTGTCCCTTTTGTTATCAACCTTAAGTTTCTCCTGTTGTCAGCATAGTTGATTTCCTTTTGTTCTACACCTGGTGGAGCTGGAAGAACATTCTGAGCAAGTGGAGAGCATAGTGCAATATCTCTGTGCCCCTGAAGGGAGCATTAGATGGTACTTCAATTTAAACCATCCCTTATCAACATTCGCAGGTAAACATTTGAGATATATGGGGAGTGCCTTGTTTTTGGCTGGCTTCTCTTCAGTGATTTTCTCTCTTGTTTTGATAATATATAAACAAGGTTTCCATAGTGAGGACATCAGGCTATGAGGCAAGGTGGTGTGGCAGGAGTCTCATGCCACCTCATTGGCACTTGTGACCTGCCACGTGTCACCATGAAGAGGTGTGCACTTGGCATGACCAGGAGAAGAAATGCAGTCCATCTAATGGCAGGACAAACATCAACATGTGGCTAGTAAGAGTCTGATGGAGCAAGGGTTGGATTATCTTGCTTCTGGACCCAACGTATTAGGTTCTTCCTTGACCACCCACAAGCATGTGAATAGAAAGGAGCAGTCTGTTTGACACCTAACATCCTAGGAGAATTGTTGCAATGAAAGATTTAGAAGACTGGGAAGGACACAACTCCTGCTTACTTCCTATCTTCCATCATCATTGTGGGTAATTGGGTGTTGACTGTGGTATTTATTAAGCCCCTGCTGTTAGCCTATCTGAGGCCTTTTCTGGCTCTGAAATTCTATCCTGTCTGGTGGTGTGGTTTTGTGGCAGAGCTGCTGGGCTGTGTTCCTACTCTACCACCCTTTAGTCACAAGACCTTGACAAGTCACTGAATTCAGTCCCTTTATCTTAAAAATGAAGGTATCAATCAGAGTGGTTTCTGATATGTTTCTGAGCTATTAGTATAGATTCCAGATTGGGGCAGAGAGCTTTTCAGAGGGGCAGATCACACTCATGGAATCTCTGTGTTGAGAGCAGGGATTTGAAGGCAAGAGTGGAGTGGATACAAATGGGGCTCACGGAAGAATGTGAATCCAGAGAACGTTGCTTCTAGGTCTGCCATGTACTCATCTGTTGATCTCTTCATTCTATTAGAGGCTCAGTTTGCTCATATGTGAAATGGGCATAATAATATTTGCCCAACTTATTTCAGAAGGAGATTGTCAAAATGAGATGACATCTGTGAGAGTGGTCTGAAGTGTTACAGAAAGACAGCTATTGTTACCACTGTTGTTCTTCTTTGAGAACATACTGGAATGTGGGGTGGGGCCAATGAGCAGAGGCACAGCTGGGGTACCCAGGAAAGGCTGCTTCCTTGAGGACCAAGGTGGAGTCCTTTCCTTCATTCTTTCCTATGACTTCATTCTTGTGGGTCTTGAAGCATTCAAGAATCCTCCTTTTAAAAGAAATAGTCATTCATGCAGGAAAGGCTCATATCCTAGAACCATTACCATGAGCTTTGTAATGAGTGGCTGGTTAATACCTGTGCAGGGCTGAGCTGACTGCCCACTGGGACCTGAGATGAGGAAGGGACCAGAGCTCAGGGGCATGGTCAGGTGGCATGATGCAGCCCAGGAGTTGATGTTGTTTTTATGTTATTGCCACAATGTTGGAATTTCCAGACATTTTCTGCAACTGAGATAATGGGAAAGTAGAAAATTTTGCTATCTCCTGGAAGTTGTGCTACATGTATGATTTCACTTATTTTTCTACTAACTCTCTGAAGTGAATACTATTATTCTGCCCACTTTACAGATATGGAAATAGAGGCTACAAAAGAGTAGGCTAATAAGTGGTGAGCCCAAGATTCAATCCAAGTGTGTGATACAAATCCATGCCCTTAACCAGCACACAGCATGGCCTTTGATTACTGCAAGGATAATTTGTCATTATAGTGTTTCTCCCCCTCAACAGAGAATCCTGCAGAATCTTTCTGTTGAGATACTTAGTCACTTTTTACACTGGGATAGAGGGCAAGGACAAGACCAAAGGGACAGGAAGAATCCCAAAGACCTAGTGTTTGAGTCTGTGGTTTTTGTAACTCAGGCACAGCAGGGTGACTCAGCCTCAGACTCTAGCCTCAGAAGGCTTCCTTCTCACTTCTTTTCTCCACCAGGATCCTCTCAGAGGAGGATGAGGACCCATGCTCTCTCAGTCCTTGAAAGTGGCCCTGTCTGCCCTGACACAAGGGAGACCACTGTCCCTAATGCAAGGCAGAGAGCCGAGTGTGGCTGCTAAGATGCCATGAGGAAACCTGGCGTGCCATCCTCTTTCTAAGGATTACCTAAACCTATCTCCACCCCCTCACTGATGGCATTGCTCCTTCCCAGCTCTGGGGGAAGCAGGTGGAGGTTGCTCACCTCTTGGCAGATGGTTGTCCAAGTTTTAGGGCAAAGGAAAAGAAAGGGTGCTTTTCCAAGACCACGTAAGCTGCCAACCTGCTCAGGTATGATGTTCCCAATTTTGTTGTCTGGGAAGCAGTTGTCCCTAGAAGGGCCAGGACACCAGCCTCCCACCAGGGTCTGGGAGGGGGCTGGGAGGGCAGGACCTTCTGCAGGAACATGGATTAGGAAGAGGCAGTGTGATCCTGGGGATTCAGCAGAGCTCAACCTCCCAGCTGCTAATCGAGATGTAAAATAACAGGAGGATGGTGGCTGGTGAGTAATAGATCAAACCTTAAGGGTGTGGGAGCCGTGAAAATACTTGCAGACAGCCTGGCGCTTCTTTCAACATCACTGAGATTATCAGCAGCACGGGCTCCTCACTCTCCCTGCTTCCTCTCCACTCTGCCGGTCCTCCCAGCGGCATTCAGCCCAGTGTCTGCCCCTGGATAGCCCTCCAGCCCCCAGGACACTCTAGCTCCCAGCCTTCCCACAACTGCGGAGGCCCCCCTCCCCTAGGGAGGTTGGTGATTCCTGTACAGTGTGGATGGCTGCTGCCCAACTGGCATCCTTTCACTTCACTTCCCACTGGCCATGGAGCAGGGCTTCCAGCATGGGGCAGGGTGGGTGCCTCTCTCGCTACTCTTCTTGTCACGGCACACCTGGGCTCAGTCCGAGCACTGCTATGCCAGAATCTCTGCCTGAAGAGAGCTGGAGGAGGGTTCTTACCCAGGCCCTTGGAAACTCCCTGCTGTCTCCCGCAATGCTGTACCACAGGGCCTGCCGGTGAATTCACACTTTGCATGGACGGGGAGGATGCCAAGATTCATCCCATCTTTTCTAGCTGGTGACGTACAGATGTCCTGGGACACGGGAGAGGGAGGGGACTACCTCTCTTTCTCACACTCAATCTGATAATCTATCATATTCTTTCTCCTCCCAGCCCTCCTGGACCCACACCCACAGCAACTTCCCTGCCCACCATCTCCACCCTCTTGGGTGTGAGCAGAAACCCAGAGCATCCTAATACTGTAAAGGCTCTTCCTGTGGCTGCCATGTGTGGCCAAAGCAGTGGCCAAAAAGGCAGAGTCAGTCAGCAAATTTGTGGCAATGAGGCAAGCCATTTGGGTAGTCAGGACCGAAGCCAGGTGGCAAGAAACACCAGGAAGTGAGATCAATTCAGGACAGTGCTGTGGAAGCCTATTTGGGTCATGGGCCCCAGGGAGAATCTGTAAGAACTTTACTACCTCTCCCCAGAGAAATGGCACACTCCCGAATAAGCATCCCACTCTGCAAGAATTGCCCAGGGTCCAGCCAGCGACTCTCCCCGGACTCTTCATGGACTCCCGTGGGAGTGTGTGAGCCAACACCCACAAACATGGCTCTCCCACTTGAGAAAGTGGAGTAATAAATCAGCTAAATAAGGGGAAATGAAGGCACGGGTGTGATAGTCTAAGGAGCATAGAGTTAAGGGGGAAATAGGAACCCTATGTGATTGATCTAGAAAAGGGAGATTCTGAGCAGGAGAGGCTTGAAGAGATTAAAAAGAGGGAGGGTGTATGGAGAGGAGCTGGAGAGGGTGGTGGTTCCAAACCATCGGCCCTCTGGTGTCTGGAGAGACATTGTGAATCCCTGTGACCAAAAAAACAACAGGTTTCCTGGGCACAAGCCCTGTGTCATTCTAGCAAACCCTTTGATGACTCTGTTCCCCACCTGTAATAATTTTCACCTCATGGGATTGTCAGCAGATTAAAAATGAGAGTGAGGATGTAAAACAAACACTTAGTGAAGGACAAAGTGCTGTGCAAATGGGAAATACTAAAAAAAAATATTTTTTATTGATTTTTAGAGAGAGAGGAAGCAAGAGGGAGAGAGAAACATCGATGTGAAAGTGGAACATTGGCTGCTTCCTGCATGCCAATTATTGGGGATCAAATCCACAAACCTGGCATGTGACCTGACAGGGAATCAAACCAGCAACCGTTCAGTGCACAGGACAAGGCCTGATCAATTGAGCCACACTGGCAGGGCATAAGTGGCAGATATCTGAGGTTCTGCCAAGGAGACCAAACTAGTGAACTGCCCCTTCCCAGCGTCAGTAACTCCAGATGCTGTGTCCATTGTACAAGTGGGAGGGGGCTCCTAAGAGTGACCTACTTGGTCAAACTCGACACGCCTTTCAGCTGGCTGTGGAGGATAGTGCTTGGTTAGTGACTGCATAGAGCAGGACAACAGAAAATGTTAGCCACGATTGGGTGTCATGGACCTGCCTTCACAACCCTACTACCCACCCCCCTGCCATAAAAGTGTCTCATTATCACCCCCTCTTATGAGGAAGCATTATCCCTGCTTGATAGTGAATGTCTGGCGTTAAACCCGCAGAGAAGTGCAGGCACCATCCTCGCCCTCTGGGGACTTCCAAAGTATGGATCCAACTCAGCTGCATGGATGTAGTGATGGGTCTCTAGAGGACTGGCCTTGATCAGATGGTGTGGCTGTGTGGAGTCTGACCTGAAGTATGGGGGCATGGGAAGCCCTAAGTATGTGTGTTCTTGTGTTTAGGTGCCAGCTGGAGTGCTGATTTGGGGGGCCAGTAGGGAAGATAGGGTCTGCACAGACTCTGCTCCTCCACCTCTGCCCTAGGATCTTGGTTGAGAGGCTCCACGACATTCCCATCTTAGGATGTGCTTCTGGGGTTCAGACATGTGCCAGACACAGCCAAAGTGCTTCTGCCCTAGGGAGGGGAGAGAGCCTGGAGATGTGATATCCCAGAGACCCCAAAACTCAGACAGACAAAGTTTTGTTCAATTTTTTCTCAAAGGCTAATGTGGAGCCCAAGAAGAAGAGGTGAAGTTCTCTGCCTGCTCCCAGGTCTGCTGGTGAACTCTGATGCCAAGAAAAGAGGAAGAATAAAAGGAGAAGCAACAGACCCAGGTCCTCCATCTTCCTTGCTGCTGCCCTTTCTTCCTTTGTCCTTCAGGGAGAAAATAAATGAAAGCAGGATCTGGGTTTGATCGGTAGTTCAATGCCTCCATTTTGCAGATGAGAAAAACCAAGGCTCAGGAAGTCTTGAGGGCTGAAGTCAGTTGGGCACAGGGCTGACCCTCATCTAATGTCGCTCCTATTCCTGTTGGTTTGTAAACCCCTCAGTCCACAGGTAAGGAAAGGTAGGCTCAGCAAGAGGGGTGACATGCCACGGTCACATGGTAGGTGTCTGACTGAGGGAATTGACCTTTACAACTAGACACGGTCTTCCCAGTCTATCATGCAATGTCCCTTATAAAACAATGTACTGCTAACTAGAGACAAATACACTGCTTTGAATACCTGATGGGCTATGAAGTGTGCCTACAGTTCATAAAAATATAATTGAGTGTCATAAATTTGGCATTTCCCAAATAAATGACTATTAAACATTCACTGCTTAATTAACATTTATTTCACTTGCTTTTTTTTAGAATTTAAAAGGCTTTTAAAGAAGAGTTTGATCCTAGCCAGTGTGGCTCAGTGGTTGATCATTGACCCATGAACCAGGAGGTCATGGTTCAATTCCTGGTCAAGGCACATGCCTGGGTTTCGAGCTCAATCCCCAGTAGAGGGCTTGTAGGAGGCAGCTTATTAATGATGTTTTTCTCTCATCGATGTTTCTATCTTTCTATCCCTCTCCCTCTAAAAATCAATAAAAATGTATTTTTAAAAAGAGTTTGGAAGACCCATGATTTTTGATGTAAAAATAAACTGTTCAGAGAGTTTTCAACACTTTTCTCCTCCTCTTCCTCCTTCTGCTTGGAGGCGGGTGGATAAGCATTCCTATAGCAAACAGATCATTCAGAATCAAGCCCTTTAGCCATTCCTTCCAAAACAAGGCATTTTTGGTACCATAGGTCCAAAGGCATCTTGAAGAGCTTTGTTGCTAGACTGTGGAACATGAGACTCTTGAAATAAGAGACTAATATTTTAAAATTTCATTTGTTTTCAGGCTTTTCTCTCTCTCGTTACTTTTTGTGGGGGTAATATTTCTCCATCTGCCTCTTCCTACCATTATCCTCAGCCAACCCTCAGGAAGCCTTGAAAGCAATAAAAGAGGTCACGTGGGGGCAGCTGTAAGTGATAGGGCAAGGTGACGTGGGGGCTGAGGGTGGGAAGAAAAGCGTGGACTGAAGCATCTGATGGGACTTCCGGTGGGCACCTGGCATGGGGACACTGCTGGAGAGATGGCAGGTGTCCTGATGGAGGCACAGACTGAGTTATAGCTCTGAATGTCACAGCTCAATGTAGAATTAGCAGGAAGGCTCCCTAAGAGCGAGAGGCTGGGTAAGAAGTCTGGGAAAACCTGGAGGAATCTCTAACTGCGAGGAAGGCATAAGTGATATAACTATGATGACCCCATTTCCCTGAAATCACCAGGATGGGAGGGCATATTCAATAGCTGTCTTGTCTTTCTATGTTGGGGTGACTATATGGTAACGGGCGAGAGTGAGAATATTGGTGCCTGGAACAAGGGTTGGGGCTGGGAGTGGCAAGAACTTTTCATGGGAGACCCCTTTGTGGTTCTCTCTGTGTGAATGCAGACATATGGGCGAAAACACCCATGCACATATGTCAGAGTGGTTTCAGTAGCTAGATAACATGTTAGCAAACAAGGCACGTGCCCCAGTGTGTGTCTGTAGCCATGACGGGTATGGAATTCATTCAGCTGTGGATTGAACCCTTGCAGAACCAAGCTAGGATGTGTAATTTCCCACTGCCTGGGTCAGAGGTGTTGGGGCCCCATTAGAAAATTAGAACTACATATGGCTTTTTGGCCACTGCAGTGAGACAGAAAGTGACTTGTGTGGAGCCACTATGTGCCACGTATGATGCTGGAGGCTTCCTTTGTTGGTTGCTCGATTGCTTCATTAGTTCAACCAACAAGTGAGGCCCCTCTATTGTGTCCTGGCAATGTCCATGCCCTCATCCCTTCTCTGTTTTTGCCTTGTTTCTGAGTAGTGGGCTTTCCTGATGAGTCCGGGATCTCTGCATTCAGAAATGAACTTCTGCACAGTGGGGTGTTGGGCACTTCATACGGTGGGTGGGCCAGACTGCCCACAAGCCTGACTTCTCAGTTAAAACCAGTTTGCCCAGGGCACTGTAAAAGCAGTAGCCATGTGTTTGGTGGTAAGAAAAGGGATTGACTGGAAAAAAACATACACACAAAACACAACTAAAAAGAACATGTTTGGCAAGAAAGGAAGAGAGGCCCAGGGCTGCGATGGAGAACTGGGTCAGGGGCTGGGACTGAAGATGAGTGAGCAGTTTTAACATACTACTTATAAAGAAATGTCCCGGAGGAGATATTGAGCAAGCGATTCCTGTTGGGAGCCTGGAAGTCTCCTGTCCCACCTTCCCTGAGAGCCGCTGGAGCAGTTCTGAGGGAATGCATCGGGCTCAGCAGGCAGTGCGGGGACTGCTTACAGTTGCCTGGGGAGGTTTCTGCTGCAGGCCAGCCTGTGGAAAGCTTGTTTCCAGCCTGCTGCTGGCCATCCTCTCTGCTTTCTGAACTGCTTTCTTGGTGTTATTGGACATATGGGTGTCGGTCCTTTGAGCAGCCTGATCTCAGCAGCAGAAGCAGGAGGAGCAGGGTTTGTTGCTTGTTTTGTTTTGTATTTGAAATCTAAAGATGGATTTCCATTCTGTGGCTGTGTGAACAGATAGCCCAAGGGCTCAGCAGCTCTGTTCCGCTGATGCTTTCAGTCTTCAGAAAGGACTCACCTCAATGGCCTATGGAGGGAAGCCCGGATTTGGGTTTGGGGGGAGGTGGGACAGAAACCTGAGACAACGCCAGGTACAAGGCAAACTGTGGAGACTCAAGCATTGCTCACATCACATTGCCATGTCAGGGAAAAGCTGCAATTCCAACCCCTAAACCCTAGAAATGATGTTTAAATCGTAGGCTTAATTCCCCAAGTGACTGCTCTGCTCTAAGGGAACAGAGGTCTAGGGTTAAGATAAACATGACCTGGGCTCTGACCAGCAGAAATCCAGGGATGTGACTCATTGTAATACAAGGAGGACTGTGATGAGGTCGTCAGGGAGGTACACACGCTGCTGAGAGAGTAGAGGGAGGGAGAAACTAATTCCTGCTGGAGAATCTGGTGTTACCACCCATATTTATTTCCCATGGCTGAAACACTTCACTCCCTCTCTGCTTAACACTGCGAGCTTACTTTTCTGCTTCTCTGGCCAAGGGAGTTATCTGGTCAGGGCCAGGGGAAAACCTATGAGGAAAAGCATTCAGCGCCTGGACTTGCTGGCAGCTGGTTGAAAGGATTTTGTCTATAGGATTGCTGTTCTGCTCTCAGGGATAGCAAAGCTAAAAACCCATTACACCCACAGGTCAATATCCTTGTAGGACAGTGGAGATTTAGGATAATGTCCCCATTTTATAGATGAAGAAATTGAGGACCATAGTGGTCCAAGGGTCCAAAATTACAGCTAGAACCAAGGGTCTTAACTCCCATTTTACTCCTTTAAAGAATATTGAACTTGTTATCTAGACAAGCACATTGACATTTTGTAAAAGGTAAAGATGAAGAGAAAAAGGAAATAAAATGTTATATAACATTCACATTGCATTCTTCCACCTTCCATGTCTTGAGAGAAGAGGAGGACTCTCCCTCTTCAATTTGACTTTCAAAAACTGGCAATGGGTCTAGAAAGGGGAGGTACTCAGCAGAGACACTGGAAAGGGAGATGCTGTGCGAAGAGCAGAGTTACAGAGCACTAAAACATGCCGATTGTGGGCCTGGCACAAGCTTGGCACACAGTAGATGCTCAATAAATGTTCATCCCTTTCAGTCACAGAGGGGTTAAGACCCCTCCTCCCCCGAAGCTGGCGTGGCCTCAGCACAGTCATGATGGAGTAATGGACAATTAGGGCGTAGTTCAGATATTCATAGATAATGACATTTGACTTTGAATTGAGATTCTCTCCAAAGATTTTAGCTTTATAATTTATTTGCATACTTAGGATTATATAAGTTCAGTTGAGGAAAAGAAATAAAGGAGACACACGGATTTGCTTCCTTCAGCATTCTCTTATTGCAAAGCAAACCTCTTAAATAACTAGCTCCCTGTACTTTACCCTCATTGCCTCCTCACCACATAGTTAAGACAGGATTGGAGACGTGAAGGAGGTGGCGCAAGAAGGTCAATCACACTGAGTTTCTGCTATTAACTAGGAACTGTGCTTAGCACATGTTTTTATTATCTGGTTCTGTTTTTACAAAGTCTTAGTCTTCTTACTATTCACTTTCCATAGATGAGGAACTGAAGCTCAAAGAGGACTGTGAATTATCCAAGGTCATTTAACTAAAATACAATGAAACTGGGGCTTAAACTTGAAGCTTACGTGTTTTACATGATTGTATGCTAACTCTGTCCTTGGATCTGAGAAATCCTGGTTCTGTAACTTAGGTGACCATGTGAAGTTCACATGGTCACAGCACATGAAAAGAAAAGGAGATCTCTTTGCTTCAGCCAAAATAACAACAGCTAACATTTGTATTGTGCATCATGGTCTTCAAAACACTTCAGATCAATTTCCCACTTTATAGCTAAGAATACAGGACGGAGTTTAATTCAATGTCACAGAGACAGTAAAAGGCAAAACTGGGACTCAAACAGATTTTCTGACTTTAAATTATATGTGGTTCTCCATAGTGCCTCTCCCATGTATTTGGCCACATGGATAAAGGAAGGACTGGGCTAAGTTTAGGTGTGGGTGCTCTGTGCACTTGGTGACTTCTGATATTCATCCAACCCTGGGTATCATTGAAGAGCCCGACTTTCTAATTGCTTAGCATACTCACCAACTGACAAAATTAAGGTATACTTGGATCTTGGAGCTGTGGAAAGTCTTTGATTGCGCCCTAACTGGTTTGGCTCAGTGGAGAGAGCGTCAGCCTGCAGACTCAAGGGTCCCAGGTTCGATTCCGGTCAAGGGCATGTACCTTGGTTGCGGGCACATCCCCAGTTGGGAGTGTGCGGGAGGCAGCTGATAAATGTTTCTCTCTCATTGATGTTTCTAATGCTCTATCCCTCTCCCTTCCTCTCTGTAAAAAAATCAATAAAATATATATTAAAAAAAGTCTTTGATTGCGACCTCTTATTGGGTGCTCAGAGTGAGACAGACACAGATGAGGAACTTTCCTTAAGCCCCTCATCTTCTGGTTTTCAAGTAGAAAAATGAGAGTTGATGGTTATAAAAACTTCTGGTTACAGGAAAGAAAACTCTCTCATCAATGCCTGGCTATTGTGCATCCCTGCTGTGCGCAGGAAGGAAAGAGGCAAGCTAGTTTGAAGAACAGCAACTATTTTGCACAATCCTAGGTCAGCTTCTTTCTGCAAGAGGATGCCTATTTCCCCACATCACCTGCAAAAGCACTTGCTAAAACTCTTGCTGGGGCAGAGGGAAAAGTAAGGAGAACGCTAATGCTGGTATTGAGGGGCTCCCACAGTCTCTAAACCTGCTATCTCCCTGGTTAGTTGAACTGGGTGGCGAGCCTACACAGGCCCAAGTGGTAGCTGGCCTCCCTTGGGTTGATCCAGGGCAGGGAGCAGCATTCTGCAGAAGGTCCCTTTTCAGATTGAGAAACCCACATTCTGATCTCTCTTTTGATGATTTTACAAAAATCAAATTGCATGACAGATGCCTAGATAAACCAGAGAAGTCTGCAATCAAAGCAAGTTCTGGGATGGGGCTGATTGTAGATTTTTAATGGCTATTAGCTTGATAATCACACACCAGGAATAGCTTCCAGGTAGACCAAACCCTTGCATAAGTGGGCCCACACCCATACACACCAACACCCAGTAGCAGAATAAAAGGGGACCCTGACAGTCTCCCAATAGCAGACTTGTGTCTCCAGCTTTAAGTCTTCTCAGGAACCTTCAACTTCCCTTGCTGGGCAAAGGCATCATGAGTTGTCAGATCAAGTGCAAATCTCGAAGATCAGGAGGTGGAGGAGGCTTTCGGGGCTTCAGCAGCGGCTCAGCTGTGGTCTCTGGTGGGAGCCGGAGGTCAGGCACCAGCTTCTCCTGCCTGAGCCGTCATGGCGGTGGCGGAGGTGGCTTGGGCGGAGGCGGCTTTGGCAGTCGGAGTCTTGTTGGCCTTGGAGGGACCAAGAGCATCTCCATTAGTGTGGCCAGAGGAGGTGGCAGCTTTGGCTCCGGTGGTGGATTTGGTGGCAGAGGAGGTGGCTTCGGAGGTGGCTTCGGAGGTGGCTTCGGAGGCGGCAGTGGCTTCGGAGGCGGCAGTGGCTTCGGAGGTGGAGGTTTTGGAGGAGGCGGCTTTGGTGGAGGCCGCATGGGAGGTGGTGGTGGCTTTGGAGGTTTTGGGGGTCCTGGAGGTTTTGGGGGCCCTGGAGGATACCCTGGAGGCATCCATGAAGTCTCCATCAACCAGAGCCTCCTGCAACCTCTCAATGTGAAAGTTGACCCGGAGATCCAGAATGTGAAGTCACAGGAGCGGGAGCAGATCAAAACTCTCAACAACAAATTTGCTACCTTCATCGACAAGGTGAGTCATGAGACGCTGGCTCCTTCTGATGCTTAGGATGCCTTACTTCAGGTGCTACCTGAAAAGCAAACCACAGAGATTTGTTTCTGTCAGGGACCATCAGTGTGATCTGACAAGCCTGAGTTATTAGCAATATCCTAATGGGAAAGGTGCTGGCTTCGTGGGCTACCCATCATGCACAACAGTCTGCAGTGAGGAGTTATTTGTGCCCAGGGCTTTATTGTTTTTGCCTAAATAAATAAGATTAATGGAAAATGCTGAAAAATCACTGAAAATGTGATATAGATAAGTAACGAACTGACGGGTGCAGGCCATGGGACAGCAGGTTCTGGAAGGGATTGGTAAGACATCTTCTGAGATTGTCTTTCCTTCCCTAGAAGTTATTACTCTACTGAATTCTGGGAAGCTGAATCTAAAATATCTGCTTGGGGATGAATGAAATTCCTGCCTTTAAGAGAAACATTCTCAGTTTTGTGACCCTTAAAGTCTTTATTGGTGTCACGTTGGAGTGTTATAGGGTTTTCTTCTATCTCAAGGCAGTTGAACCTAAGCATTTACAAGGCTCTTAAACACTAGACTGAGGAGCCCTGCCTTCCTGTGCTCTCACATTCGTCACCCCTAGGAGCAGTGCCAGTGGATGCCTCCTTTTGGGTTTTCCCCAGAATTTATGGGACCTTTGCCTGGAATTAAACTAGAATGGGAGGGAAATGACCTAGAGTCTTGGGAACAGTGGTAAACAAACCGGTGGATGGTGAAGTAGGAAAAGAGTTCTGTGCATAGAGAATGTTCAATGTACTATTAGGTGTCTGTAGAGCTTTCCCGGTGTGGAGGCAGGGACCGTGTAAGCTCTGTCTGGCATGACCCGGCCCCCAGCTCAGGAGGGTGATGCTGTGTAGGCTTCTCTAGGTCCCGAAGGAAGGCAATCCAGAGCTCATGTCCTCTCCTTCTGGCCATGGCAGGTGCGGTTCCTGGAGCAACAGAACCAGGTGTTGCAGACCAAATGGGAGTTGCTGCAGCAAATTAACGTCAGCACCCGTTCCACCAACCTGGACCCCATCTTCCAGGCATACATTGGCCAACTGAAGAAATATGTGGATTCACTCACTGCAGAAAGGACATCACAAAATTCAGAGCTGAACAATATGCAGGATCTCGTTGAGGATTATAAGAAGAGGTAGGTGGCAGAGTAAACACTGCATGGAGATAAATATTGATCTGAGCTACCTGATCATTCACCTAGCAAGCTACTCATCTCCCAGTTGCATTTGTGGTGATAAAGGGGAGAGGCATCAGGATCTTTATCATTTTTTTTTTTTTGTGAGAAAAATATTTAGGGCTTTAGAAATTATCTTTTTTACATGTTTGAGAGTTCATTTATAGGAAAGCATCCTCATTTAGGATATCATAGTTTCAATTTAGACAATTAAAGAGTGCTTAATATGCCAAGAAAATCTTGTATTTTTTGGGGGAATCCACTAGAAAAAGGAAAAGAAAAAAGTGAACGATATAGAATAGTCTAACAGCTATGTTCTTTGGGTCTCAACAGGTATGAGGATGAAATCAATAAGCGCACAGCTGCTGAGAATGATTTTGTGACACTCAAAAAGGTGAGTTAGAGAATGTCATGGCTGGGGTGGGAATGAGGGTGCTTTAGAAGCCTGTGCTCCAGACAGGCTGGAAAACAACTCTGCTTGAAAAGAGAGTAGCCAGGGAAATGGGTGGGCATGTCTATCCCTGGTTCTCTTGGAAACAAAAGTGTTTCTGCAGTTCAAGCTTCTGGAGACAATTTTCAAAGATATGCAATTTGCTAGAGCCTTTCCCATCAGTAACTTACTTAAAACCTATATTGGATCACAAAAGATGCAAGCACAGAGAACACTTAATTCTCTAAAGAGCTGAGGAAGGAATGGGACTTCCCTGCTGAAAGAAGCTGCAGGTGGTGCCCACAAAGGTTAGAAGGCGAAAGTGTGAGTTTTCAGCCTGGTTCCTATAGAGGCTTTGGTATACAGTCCAGAGAAATTCAGGAGAGATTGGAATAGACAGACAGGATGGGAGAGTTTGGGACTATTAAAAGCCACAAAGGTCATTATGTCCCATAGTGTATCAAGCAAGAGAGAGAGAATGGTTGACAAAACTTGGTCCTATCAGAGCTCTGATGGTCTCTGGGTGTGTGTGTGTGTGTGTGTGTGTGTGTGTGTGTGTGTGCAGTGACCATGGGCATGGAGCCGCCAGGAGAGGCACATCATGGACTCCATGCCCAAGAGGTCCCATGGGGACATGGCTCATCTGGAGGTACCTGGGATATTGGAGAGCAGCTAACAGGGACTGGGTGGAGTGAAGTGTTGAGAGAGGGTGGGGCCCATACCCAGAAAGATACAAGGTTAGTGAGTGAGTGGGGGTCATGAGTTTCACCAGAACCCCCTTACCTTTCTTACAGGACGTGGACAATACCTACATGGCCAAGGTGGAGCTGCAGTCCAAAGTAGATGTGCTGAGTCAGGAAATTGAGTTCATGAAAGCCCTCTTTGATGCGGTAAGGAGGCTGCTTCTGGATAGAACCCTACTTCCCCCTCTTCCCACCAAAGGAAAGTCATTCCCAATGGTTGAAAAGGTGGTATAGGTGGGGTTTATAAACTGGCTGACTTCAACTTGCCATCACTCCTCGGCACCAAGAGGCTTCTATAGTGTAGGTCTTGGAGGAGAGAAATTTTCTCTGATGTCACAGGAAATAAGGCTTAGGAAACACTAGGACAACTTCCCCTTACTCCATTCCCCAGCGTTCATCTCCCTTTAGGAAGAGACCTGTCCTGTCCCTATCCTGATGTCTAGTATACTTCGGAGGTCAAATGTAACATATCTCTCTGCTCCCTGCCCAAGTGAACATACATGACTTCTGAAACATGAATTAAAATATAAGGCATTTGCCACCAACCAGCTTCTTTCTGGAGAAACTAAACAAAACTGCATAACTGGTGAAGGCTGTCTAGGAGGCTCAGAAATACAGATTCCTCTCCTACCATTCTCAGGACAACTTTGGCAGGGGCTGAGGAACGGTGGTTATAGCACTTTAACTCCCATGCAGAGTCTGATTACCGGGGAGGGGGTGCTGCCTCACTGGGCAGAGAAGTCATGGCCAGACTTTCCGTGTGTTGCAGGAGCTGAGCCAGACGCACCAGACTATCACCGACACCAATGTCGTTCTGTCCATGGACAACAACCGCAACCTGGACCTGCAGAGTATCATTGCTGAGGTCCAGAGCCAGTATGAGGAGATTGCCTTCAAGAGCAAGGCTGAGGCTGAGGCCCTGTACCAGAGCAAGGCAAGTACTAGGTGCTGAAGGAGAGCCACAGCTTCTTCTACCAGCCAGATACTGTATACGATGGTCAGTGTTTTTATCTAATGGAAATTAGGCATCATTCCCCAGAAAAAGTGTCCACAGTACCCCAAATGCCCCCAATTGGGGTTGGCATGGAGCCCTTCTCGGGGTGTGAGATGGTCCCCAACCTCCCACAAATGCAGCCATAACATCTGGCTTGGTTGACCTTCCCTGTACCAGTATCAGACTTTCCCTGGCTCAAGCCAACCTTCCCCTCAGGTGCAACTGTCTTCCTCTTCCCATACAGTATGAGGAGCTCCAGGTCACTGCTGGGAAACACGGAGACAGCATGAAAGAGATCAAGATGGAGATCAACGAGCTCAATCGCATGATCCAGAGACTGAAAGGGGAGATTGAACATGTGAAGAAGCAGGTGGGGACTGGCCCTGAGGGCTGGTGCAGCTCCACTGGTTGAGTGGGGCTTGGGGAAGGAGGGTGTGTATGTGTGTGCAAGTGTGTGTGTGTGTGTGTGTGTGAGAGAGAGAGAGAGAGAGAGAGAGAGAGAGAGAGAGAGAGAGAGAATCTGAGATGTTCTAATCTAGCATATGCTGATCCCAAATGCCTTGAGTTTAACATAACTTAAAACTTATAAGAATTTTTTAGAGTGGCCTAGGAGACATTTAGAGCAAGGAGTAGTGCAGGGAAATAATTGTGCCCACTTTTTGATTGCTTACACCAGTGAAAGGGAATAATAACAAATAAAGCAAGAGGTTGTTGGACTTGCGTGGATTGTAGCCACAGCTTCCCACTGCGGCACAGCCCTGAGCACAGCCGGCTGCGTGGTGAAGGGCAGGGAAGCAGGGAGTCGGCATAGGGCGGGACATTAGCTTTGGAAGGGATGATGTGGGGCAGAATTTGCTCCATAAATAACAGGATTGGTGAAGCAGTCCACATCAGATGTTTCCATAACAATTTTGGCCCCGTGTTGTGAGGATCAAAGGCCTTCATGGGGAATTCAAAAGGGTACAGTCAAAGGTGACTTGGGAAGATGATGCCCCCGAGACAGCCGCAAGTCTTAGCACAGTTGTTTGTAGTCTGCGTTAACTCTGGGGCAAGTCCACACTGCCTGAGCCAGCGATTCTGGCTTCCCACACCCTGAATACCTCTGTTCCCTCTCTGCAGACTCCATTCTCTAGAGAAACCTTTTCTCCTTCTCTCCTAGTGTAAGAATGTGCAAGACGCCATTGCAGATGCTGAGCAGAGGGGAGAACACGCCACCAAAGATGCCAAGAACAAGCTTCTTGACCTGGAGGAGGCCCTGCAGCAGGCCCGGGAAGAGCTGACCCGGCTGCTGCGTGACTACCAGGAGCTCATGAACACCAAGCTGGCCCTGGATGTGGAGATTGCCACCTACAGGAAGCTGCTGGAGGGCGAGGAATACAGGTGAAAGGCACTGGGAGGGCTGAAGGGACCCTGGCTACCCTTCCCTTCTCTCTTAGAGTCAGGGCTGGAGGCCAAGGCAGGGGAAGCAAGAATGGAGCAGGGTCTTCTGATGGCTGAGAGCTGACATCGAGATGATCCCAAGCAGAGATTCAGGACATAACGCATTATTATACAGTGGTAGATTTATTGATATGGAATGACTAATAAGGCAGAGTAAGCTACTTTAAGCAATAAGTTAATTGTAGTCTTTCCTGAAAGAGAAAGCAAAATGCTGTGAAACCAGGTTAGTCCTAGACATTTTGAAACCTTGCTTTCTGGGTCTGCGGGGTGCATTGTGATCTGGAATAGGGTTGGGACATGCGGACTGGCTGGGGCATGCTCACCCATAGCAAGCGCCAAACCTAATTCTTTGCAGGTTTCTGGAGTCATAAACAGAACCATTTTCTAACCTCCCTAAAGAGAACCTTTCTCTCCAATGTGTTTGGAAAAGTTTGTTAGTGCTATTAGCATCCCCAGTGATTTCATCTGGCTATAAGCAACTGGAGGGGGAAAGCTGCCTGGGCCCCCAGCAAGCCAGTATGACAGAGAGGGAGCTGCTGGCTCGGGCTGTTGCTCTGTGCCTGTCTGTGAGGCCAGGCCTCTTACCCGCAGCTCGCAGAGGCAATGGGAAAGATTCCAGATGCAGCAGAGGAGGGTGGGGCAGAGAGTGGGACTGGGAGTTGAAGCTCTTTCTGAACTGAATATTCACACAGTGCAGCCTCCTTTCAAAATTTCTGGCATGGCTTGGATTTTGAATATCAGACTCCCTAAAATGGATTTTTAAAAATGGGGTGCAAAATTTGCCTTTTGATCATTTTTAATAGAGCAGAAAACTTAGATGGATTGGGATGCCAGGCAGTGTGAAAATGTGGGGCTGGTCCCATCTCTGTGATCTGGCAGCACAGAAGAGGGTGGGCTCTCTAAGGCTCTGGGGGACTGATGCTAGAGGCTCCCTGCACATTTGTAGGTGGCACTTGGGAGCAACATGGATGTAGAACCTAAGTGCTCTGCCCTGAGTTCTTTTCTCTCTCTCTCTCCCTATCAGGATGTCTGGAGACCTCAGCAACAACGTGACTGTGTGTAAGTGGGTCCTGTCCTGTGGGTGGTGTGTTGGGTGGAGGCAGGCTGAGGCAGTCAGAACTTGTTGTGGTAACACCGTCTTTCTCTGCAGCTGTGACAAGCAGCACTGTGTCTTCCAACGTGGCAGCCAAAGCCGGCTATGGAGGCCCTGGTTCTGGAGGTAGAGGATATGGCTCTGGAGGAGGAGGAGGAGGAGGAGGATACAGCTCTGGAAGCGGCAGAGGTGGCGGTGGAGGAGGCTACGGCTCTGGCTCCGGAGGAGGCTATGGCTCTGGCTCCGGAGGAGGATACGGCTCCGGAGGAGGCTCCAGGGGAGGCTCTGGAGGAGGTTACAGCTCCGGAGGAGGCTCCAGAGGAGGCTCTGGAGGAGGTTATGGCTCTGGAGGAGGTTATGGCTCCGGAGGAGGTTATGGCTCCGGAGGAGGCTCTAGAGGAGGCTCAGGAGGGGGATATGGCTCTGGAGGTGGCTCTAAAAAGGGAGGGGGAGGTTCTCAGAAGCATGGCTCTGGTGAAGGTTATGGTTCCAACGTGAGCTTCTCTTTCACATAAAGATGGAGTCCTGCTCTTGATTCTCCCACTCCAGAATGTAGAAGCTTGTCTCTGTACATCTAATTGACAGCAAATCAAATCTTGTCATCCACCTCTGATAGCATTTTGGGGGAAAGGGATGCCCACATAGAATTTTTGAAATATCTCCTCTCCAAATAAATTAGTTGAAGCCAGTGACACCCTCTGTCCCCTGGGGAAGAATCTGCATTGCCTAGGTTTGTGCTTCCAGCCATCCTCCCACTCCCGGGCCCCCCTTGCATTGCCCATTTGGTGGTCCTCCCCACCTCCCACAAGTATTCTGTTGAGGACCCATTTCAAAGCCTGCACCTTTCCCCTGGCAGTGCCCCCAGGGAAATATGTTTCTGTGTATATAGCCTGTTTTGCTGTCTCTGCATCTAAAGTACTGTGGTCTTGGTGTCTGCACAATAAACTTCATTTGCAACTCATAGCATGTGATGTGTGTTTCATGTCAAGCCTTGGCAGAAGTGGGTAGCCAGGAGCTATTACTCATTGCTGTCTGACTTAAGACACCAGAAAATGGAGAGATCTGGAGAGGGTAAGGAAGAGGCTACCTGGGGAGGAACGTGATGCCCCGAGCAGTGTGGCTGGAAGAGGCCAGAAGAGTTTTCCTTCTGGAAGTCTTCAAGGACAGTGATGAAGAAGGCTAGCCCTGGGGTCAGGGGGTGAGTGTGATGTTCTCAAAAAGTATTTTTCAGACTTGGGCACTGTCATATTGCCAGGAAGTTGATAGGGGGATTTGTGGAAAATTCTCTTTTCCAGAAAAAGCCACTCTTCTTAAGCATTTCCCACAGACTGCCCCCCCGCCCCCACCTCACTTTCTGAGGCCCCTTCTCTTCAGGGCAAACCAGCTGACCTCCCAAGGCTCCCATCCAGGCTGTCTGCAGCTATGGGCTTCCAGGGCAGTTTCCTCAGCCTTCATAGGTCACAGGCTATCTATGTGCCTGCAGTCCTATGTCTCTGTGGGGGGCTCTCAACGAGGCTGAAGGGGACTATCTGGGCAAGACTCTGGGACTATCAAGTGGCATCCAAAACTGAGAGACTGCTATTTTCAAGAACATCCCCCTCCCATCAGAGAAGTCCCTCAACACATTCAGCAGATGGTGGGCCCTTCTTTTCTCCCCTGTCCCGCAGCCCTCTGGGAGCCTCTGTCCCTGGGTGTCCCAAGCAAGGCGGCTTCTCCTGTGAGTGTGCAGATGATTTCAGCCCCTTCCCCACAAGGCCTTGCCACCTGTCTAGGACCTCCTTGGGGGCTCAGGAATGGCCGGGAAGGTGGGATGGGCTCTTGGGGTTGGTACTAGACTGGCCAGAGTTGCACAAACGGGAGTTGGTAGCTGAGGTTGGGTTAGATGCAGCAGATGTGGCTTAAAACAACTCAGAAAAAAATACCGAGGGATTCTTTTCTCTTTCATTCTACTCTAGCTTCAAAACCTTGGTGAGGCCTTTGTTGAGTTTGAGAGCCTCTTCCTGTTCTTAGAAATTGTAGAGACAGTTCTGAGAAATGCAGGGGGAGGCATTGACCGACAAGCTTCCCCTGTTGTGTGAGGATGCCGGGCAGGAAGTGCTCTGAAGGCTGCAGGTGGCAAGGTGACAATACACGAAGCTGCCTATTCTAGGGTGATCTGATGCTCAGAGAAGGGCCCTTGGTCAGGTGGAGAGGTCTGGGGAGGTGAAGGCATCGACTGGGAAGAAGTGCGGAGGCCCGGCTGTTATAGGGTGTATATACCATGCAAACATGAACATTACCCTACACAGGGACGAGTCTCCTAGGCATTTAGGGCTGGAAGGGAGCTTTAGCAGTCAATGAATTTGAACCTCTGATTTAGGTCAGAAAACAGGTAAGACCCCAGGTGGGCTCCACCCCTGATTCATGCACTGTTTGGAGGCTTCAGGAATGGTGAGCCCTTTGAAAACTTTCTGAGGGGAAAGAAGGCAAGGCAGGCAAGACGGCAGCTTTTACTCCCAACTACCTGAATTCCTGAGACTGTCAATGGTGTGCGTTTCCTGTGGCTCATAGCTCCTCACTCCTACCACACTGCAACACAACCCTTGTTTTCAGATCTACTCAGACACATGTTACTTTCATGTCAGACCCCAAGCAAAACCAGCCTTGTGGGTTAAACTGGGGATACAGGCCTGAGGCTGGAAAGAGATCTGGCTGTAAGCAGGTCATGGAGTGAGGGGCCAGTTCGAGGAAGAGATTTTCCTTTCCCTCCTAAGAGCCCCAAGAGACTAGTCTGGAATCTGGGTCATGCCCCTCCCTCCAGGACCTCTGCCCATCTTCCTCTCAATCTGGTAATTGAATTGTCAGATCCTGGGCTTAAAAAATAGATGGATGCAAGCAGAAGGGTTTTACAAGCTCTATTTCCATAGGCAACTGGGCTAAATATTTATATTCTGATGATGCTGCAGAATAGTTGGGACACACTCCCTCTCATGGTTCCCTCCCTTTCTCTGCCTGGGAGTCCTAGTGAAAATTCAAATAAGCTTCTTTCCACCCCTTCACCAAACTCTTCCCTGTCAACTTAAATGAGAGTCCTTGGACAACTCACCTCCTCCAGGAAGCCCTGTTGAATGGAGCACTCATGCTTCCTCTACTTGCTGTGAAGTGGGGAAGTTGCACTGGGAGTTGAGAGACTTAAATGCTGACCTTCACCTTGCGGGTGGGGGGAGATTATTGTGTGACATTACACTGATCATTTCTTCTCCCAAGGCTGATTTCTGTACCAGTTAAAGAAGATGGGATGCAGTTGTCTCCATGTTTCCCCCAAGGCTCTGGTGAAAAAAACCCTGTCTGTGCTGTTGGGTGGGCTCATTCATTAAGCCTCCCAGACTGGTGGGGGATTTGGGACACAGTCCGGAGAGAGGCTTAGAGACACAGTGTGTGGATGGGCATGAGCACCTGAAACTCTGTGTTGTTTTCATCCTATTTCATTTTATGTATTTATTTATTTATTATATTTTAAAAATTTGAAGACCCACTTGACTTTATCAAATGATTCTTGAATCGAGCAGCATCCCATTCAGCAAGTAGAAAGGAACCCCTCATCCCATTTCATTTTAGTTCAGTGATTGTCTGAGGGACAATGACTGTGGGCAAGGTACTGCCCTTGGCTATTTTGAGGGTACCAGCACTCACAGGATATTCCATCCCACAGAGAGCTTACACTCCAGTTAGGGGATGGATGAGAAATTTACAAATAACTATTAATATAAGAGCTATTTTGGAAGCAGAAGTGGTGCATTAAGTCACCTGGGGACCTCATTCAAAATTCACATTCCTGGTTTCAACAGACTTAATGCTTTTCCCTTAAGATTGGGAACAGGCAAAAATACTTGTTGTTACTACTTCTATTCAGTATCATACTAGAATTCCCAAACAGTACAATAATGCAAGAAAAAGAAATAAAAACATACAGATTGGAAGGAGGAAATAAAACTGACTTTTTTCATATATGATGTTATTGTTTATGTAAAAGATCTCAAAGATTCTACACAAAAGGTACTAGAACTAACACATGAGCTTAGCAATGTTACAGACTACAAATTAGCAATAAACAGTTGGAAATTAAAATTAATAAGGCAGCATCATTTACGATAGCACCATGAAAGCATGACATACTTAGATATACAGGTAAAAAAATTTGTGTATCATGTGTATGTTCTTGTTTTTTTCAACTGAAAAAACAACAACAATGAAAACAATAAAAAACATCTAAGTAGGTGGAGAGAGACACCATGTTCACGGATTGGAAGACTCATATTGCTAGGATATCAATTCTTCCCAAATTGATCTACTAGTATATGTTTGACAAAATCTCAATCAAAGTCACAGCAAGACTTTTTTTTTGGGTAGAAATTGATAAGATTATTCAAAATGTACACAGGAATGCAAAGTACCTGAACTAACCAAAATAATTTTGAAAAAACTGTTGGAGGACTCAGACTACTTGATTTCAAGACTTATAATAATAATCAGGATAGTACGATGTTGGCCCAGCCAGCATGGCTCTGTTGGTTGAGAACTGTCCTGTGTCTTGAAAGGTTGCTGGTTCAATTCCCAGTCAGGGCACATACAGAAGGCAACAAACATCCTACATAGACCTTTCTCTCTCTCTCTCTCTCTCTCTCTCTCTCTCTCTCTCTCTCTCTCTCTCTCCCTCTCTCTAAGTATGTCCTCAGGTGAAGATTAAAATAAAAGAAAAAGCCCTAGCCGGTTTGGCTTAGTGAGTAGAGCATTGGCCTGTGGACCAAAGAGTACCAGGTTTGGTTCCTGTCAAGGGCTCCTCCCCAGCCCAGGCCCTGGTTGGGGCTCATGCAGGAGGCAACCAATCGATGTGTTTCTCTCACATCAGTGTTTCTCTCTGTCTTCCCCTCTCTCTTCCACTCTCCCTAAAAATCAATGGAAAAATATCCTGGGTGAGGATTAACAAAAAATAAAATAAATAGATAAATAATAAAAGAAAAAGTAAGTATGGTGCTGGTTAAATGATAGATATATGGATTGGTGAAATGGAATAGAGAGTCAGAAATAGACTATACACACTGTAGAAAAAGCAGTAACAGAAATTCTTTATGACCTTGGGTTAGGCACACGAGACATAAGAAAAAAAGATTAAAAAACTAATCTATATCAAGATTAAAGAGAATGAAAGTCACTGTAAAGAGAATGAAAAACAAACAAGCCATAGCAAAACACAGAGGAAATATTTGCAGAACACATATCTGATAAAGTACTTGTATCTAGAATGGACTTGTATCTAGAATATATTAAGAATTCTCAAAACTCACTAGTAAGAAAACAGACAAATTAATAAAAATGAACAAAAGATTTGAATAGACACTTTTTCAGAGGAGAGACAGATATAGCAAATAAACCTGTGAAAAGATGCTCAACAGCATTAATCACTAGGAAAATGCAAATTGAAGCCATGACGAGATACCACTGCAACCTATTGGAGTGTCTAAAACAAACAAACAAACAAACAAACAAACAAACAAACAAGCACTGGAGAGGATGGGGGACAACTGGAACCCTCACCCATTGCTGTTGGAAGTGCAAACTTGTACAGATACTTTGGGAAACAATTGGGCATTTTGTTATAAAGTCAATACACACTTACCAGGTGATCTAGAACACCCAGTCCTGGGCTGAGGGAGTGTGTTTTCCATCTCCACCAGCAGCGTGGGAGAGTTCCAGCTGATCCCCCTCCTCTCCAACAATGGGGATTGTCAGTCTTTGTCATTCTAATGTGTATGTATGTTATCTAATTGTGGTTTTAATAACATTTTTCTGGTGACTAGTGATGTTCAGCATCTTTTCCTGTGCTTATTGGCCATTTGTACATCTTTTGGGAAATGTCTGTTCAAATCTTGTGCAGAATTTTTAGTGGGTGGCTTAACCTACTGAATTGATATTCTGGATAAGAGTCCTTTGTCAAATACATGTATTGGGAATATTTTCTCCCAGTGCACGGATCATCTTTTCATTTTTCGGAATGGCATCTAGCAAAGAGAGAAAGTTTTTAATGTTGATGAATTCCAGTTTATCAATACTTCAAAATATTTTGGGCTCTTGGTGTTCTATCTAAGATAACTTTGCCAGCCTAGTGGTCCCAGATACTTTCTCCTCAAATTAAAACCTATGAAGGAAAAGAGAAAATAATAAAGAGGGTTGCATGATCTGCCTCTGCCTGGGAACACACAGCCCCTCCTCCTGTCATGTTGGTCACAGTTAATCTCCTCAGCCTTGATTTGGCTGTCACGTTCACCCTTTAATTTTCTGTGACCCCCTCTTTCCCAGCCCTCACATCTACTGGGGCTCCCCAATGTCTCTGTAAACACCGCCCTCTGTCCCTGCTTCCTCCTAAACCTGCTTGAAGTTCACCACCTTAGCAAGGCTCCCAATCCATGTCTACTTGATAATTATGGATTCAACTCAACACTTATGAATCAAGTTCTAGAGTCAGCCAGTCTTGATTGAAATCCTATTTCTAGTACTAAACCAATTGCATCATTTGGGTAAAATGCTTAATCTTTTGAAATTTAGTTTTCATTTTTAAAAAATGAAAGTACTCATAGAGCTGTTGTGAGGATTAAACAAGATTGCTGCCAGAAAAAAGATGTGGGCTGAAACATTTATCTTAGTAAAATACCAATGGTAAAAACTAACATTTATTTTCATTCTCTTGAATGGTTTATATATCACCCTGGTTAAGTGGCAAGGACAGGTGTCATTATCACCCTATTTGACAGATGACAAAACTGAGGCTGAGAAGCCCACCGATAAAAGACCACAGGAAGCAGTGAAGGCGGAATAAAAAAATCAAGGCTATGATCTTACATCCCAAACCATTCCCACTATACTCCACTCTGTTTTCCTCCTCTTCCTGGATCTTTCCCAGTGATGGGATTGAGGTGTTCGTACAACAGGTGGGGGCTGCTACTGAGGCCCAGCTGAGCAGGCAGGGTACAGGATTCCAGGTGGGGGTGGCATCCCAGCTTCTTTGCTTGGTCTAGAAAAGGAGACCAGCTGAGAGAGTGGCTGAGCCCTGCCGGTGCATGTGTGCATGCACAGTTGTACACAGTGACTTCGGCCAGGCCTGCAGCCTCAGCGGGAAGAGGAGGATGAAGGGCCTGAGATGGGACTGCTAGTCAGTGTGGGACCCGTATTTTCCTGGCCTGGGTGAAAGGTTGTGAGAGGAGCTTTGATCCAGAATATTCCCTCAGGAAGCTGCCCTCACAGTTAGGGAGTGACCAAAAGAAGGGATCAGGGTCCTTGGGCCGTCTGAGTTTCTAAAAGAAGGGCTGCTCTCACTTCCCTGCAGAGGAGCTTGCAGCCCTATAGAGCTTGGCGGCTTCTGTTAGGAAAGTAATGCTTGCTGATGACTTTAGACTTGGAAAAATAGAGAGAGAGAGAACATTAAAATATTTAGCTTCAGTCAGTTTTTAAAAAGAATATAGCTATGTTCATACGGTATCTCCAGTCTTATTATAAACCTTCCATTCTGTGCCTTGAATTCAGTGGTCTTGCTGCTTATTCAATTTTGATTTCTCCTTTTCTCACTTAATATTAAAACACAAACAAACTATATAATTATCATTTTTATTAACTATATCCATTGATGGACATAGTTTATTTAATCTCTATTATTTTTTGGACATTTGTTTTGGGAAAAAGATTTTTTTGGTAAGGAGGTAGAAGCAATTCCCATGAACTAGAGAAAACTCCATTGCATGTTCTCTCTTGATAACAGTTTCTAATTCATCAGCATCACTATCCTAAAGCTTCTAGGACAGCGGTGGCCAACCTTTCGGACCTCTCGGACCACCAGTGGTCTGCAGACCACTGATTAGCGACCGCTGTTCTAGGAGATGTATCTTGAGTTTCAGTACCAATCTGGTAGAAACTAAAAATGTTGAAATATGAGCAATCTCAGAAAACACCCTACTTGAAGGATTTTTGTGTATAAATGCATATATGTCATATTGCTGAGGTCAGCTGATAGTTGATAGATAAACAATAATAAGCAAACCTTGCTAACTAAGCAACAATTATTTGACCTATTTGCCAAGTAGATGGTGTTATTTATTTTCTTGTCACTTTCAGGGAGCCAAACAAACCCATGAACCTATCCTTGGCCTGCTGCCAACTCCAGGAAATATATACGGGGAGCCTTCCACACTCCAGCAGGGAAACATTAAGACACCTCTTCCCACCTTCTCAGTGTCACTCACTCCCCTTGAGTCAGCATGAGCAGGCAGGTCTATGGCCTGAAGTGCCAGAGTAGAAGTTTTGGCAGTGGCTCAGCCATTCTGCCAGGAGAGCGCTGGAGATGGGCAGGAACTCACTGTTGTTCCAAAAGAGCAGCGGCTGCTGCCAAGGTTACGCTGGGCAGGGAGGCTACAGTAGCTGGAGTCTCCTTAGTCTTGGTGAGAGCAGGAGCATCTCTACCAGTGTAGCTGGAGGTCTGGCTCATGGCCAAGGGGGTGGATGTTTTGGGGTGGGCAGCCTGGGTGGCCTGGGCTTTGGCTTTGGTGGTGGTTTGGGGGGACTAGGGTCAGTAGGCCCAACAGTCTGGCCTGGGGGCATCTAAGAAGTTGTAATCAACCCCAGCTTGTTGGAGCCTTTGGGCGTGAAGATTGACCCTAAGGCCCAGGAGGCGGAGCAGCAGTGGGAGCAGATTAAGAACCTTAACATTTTTGAGAACATTAAGAATCTTCATTGACAAGGTGAGTGCTGATGCCTGGAGACCAGACAGCCAGGCCTGGTAACTCCAGGGAGCTGCAGACAAGGCCTTTCAGCCACAATGGAAATGTGGCCAGTGGCTACCCTTTTGGACAGTGCAGGTCTGTGTTACCTGAGGTCAATTAGTTCAGTCCCTATCTCTTAAAGCTGGTCCTGGTGGAAGGTGCCCACTTGGTGTTTCATGTTCTCCAAACCTCCACAGGAGACTGGATCTGAACCTCAGCAACTTGTCAAACTTGGGGCCTTCCAGTCCTGCCCTGAAGTAAAGATGATCCCTCTTGCAGGAACAGTACATTGGAATGGGATGAGAGGTCCAGTTTGAAAGGAGCCAGAATGGTCACTGGGTGTCTTGTAAGGGACACTTTAAGACACTGGCAGATGGTTTCTTCCCCATAAGTTGCCATGTGATTCTGAGTCCAGGCGTTTCTCTCTGAGCAAACTGGCATTTTTGCTCCCAAAGCCAGGGAATGGAGACCACCAGAATCAGATAATGCCCAGTTAGTGGGCTCCGGAAAAGAAGTGGAGTGTGGAGCCAATGCAAATGATTTGGCCAGGTGATTTTCAAATTCTATTGGTCAGGGCTGGGAGTGGGGAGTGATGTCCATAGCCTTGAGGAATCCCAACATTCAGGTCTTATCTAGTCTTACCAGCAAAAGGAGGCCAGACTTCTTATACTAGCTACCCCAAACAATCTGCTCTTGGACCAGCCTTGGATAGAGGTTTACACTGAATAGCCTTGGGGAAAATGGGGGGCAGGAAGGCTGCATCAATGGGATTTGCATTGATGGGATGCTCAGGATTGTCCGGGAAGAAAGCTCTAGTTCTGCCGACCCCCACCTTCCTCAGGGTGGTCTTCCTTAGGGAGGGTCAGTTATGAACACTGTTGCAAGGACTTCGAGCTGGGAAAAAAGAGGAGAAGCCAGTAAGGAGTAAAGTAGAATTGATGACTATGCCCAAAGCTCTGGGTTTGGGTTTGGGTGGACTTACCGGTGCAGCTGGTGCATTGAGGAACAGTGTCCTTTCATGGTGACCATAGTTGATAACACTGTATCGTATAATTAAAATTTGCTGAGAGTAGAACTTAAGTATTCTCTCTCACACACATAAAGGGTAAATATGTGATGTGATGGAGTGATAATTAACTTTCACAATGTGCTCTTTAAATATATTATAACTTTATTTGTGCATTAAACCTCAATAAAGCTGAAAAAAAAAAGATGGGAATTTGTATGGGGTTCCTGCTTGATTAAAGTTCTTGCTTGGGCCCTAACTGGTTTGGCTCAGTGGATAGAGTGTTGACCTGCAGACTGAAGGTTCCCAGGTTTGATTCCGGTCAAGGGCATGTACTTTTGTTGCGGGCACATCCCCAGTAGGGGGTGTGCAGGAGGCAGCTGATCAATGTTTCTCTCTCATCGATGTTTCTAACTCTCTATCCCTCTCCCTTCCTCTCTGTAAAAAAATCAATTATATATATATATATATATATATATATATATATATATATATATGCTCTTGCTTTGGGAAAAACTAAACTGTGTTCTTCCTTTTCGGGCCTCAGAGGACTGCTGTGCTGTGAGAGGGCGTGGGCATGCTGGGCATGAGATTTGCTATAGGAAGAAATGCCTCCCGATCTTTATCAGGAAGGTGCTCAACAGATTCAAGGTGCACATTATCAGTTCACTCTTCTCTTTTACTCCTATTGCTGCTCTCTCTTGCAATGTCACAAATATAGTGAGAAGGGTGAGGACAGGGTATGTTTTGTCTGCACCAAATAGTTGTGGCTATTTGTAAAAGAAAGTTCCAGAGAGTGAGTTATTTTGCTGGCTCATTGATGAGTCTCTTTCTGACATCCTCTCTTCCCAAATGATCTAGGGGCCGCCAGTGGTCGGCAAACTCATTAGTCAACAGAGCCAAATATCAACAGTACAATGATTGAAATTTCTTTTGAGAGCCAAATTTTTTAAACTTAAACTATATAGGTAGGTACATTGTTATTAACTTAATTAGGGTACTCCTAAGGCTTAGGAAGAGCCACACTCAAGGGGCCAAAGAGCCGCATGTGGCTCGTGAGCCGCAGTTTGCCGACCATGGATCTAGGCCGGTGGTTCTCACGCTTTGGTGGGAGTCAATCAAGCAGGGAAATTGGTAACCACACGAAACTAGACCTAGTCCTGCGTTAAGAAACCTGGATACCGTGTTTTTTATGATCTTCCAAATGATTGAGTCTAATACCTCCAGAGTATGAGCACCACTGCTCTAAGCAATTGGCCAAATACACATAACTGAAATTTCTCAAGCAATAGGGCCAAAACAACCTCTATCATAGCATTTTGGGAATTAATGCTACACTGGAATCACTTATCCCTCTGCCAGGTGAGCAAGGACTTCTCCAGTCCATTATGCTGTGCCCCGGAAGTCCTTGGAATTCCTGTTTGCAGGTGTGGTCCCTGGAGCAGAAGAACCAGGTCCTGGAGACCAAGCGGGAGCTGCTGCAGCAGCTGATGTCAGTACCTGCACCACCAGCCTGCAGCCTGTCTTGAAAGGCTACATCAGCCACCTTAGGGGGCAGGTGGACCACGTCACAGCAGAGAAGATCAGGCAGCAGGCAGAGTTGACAAGCACCCAGGATTCCGTGGAGTAACACAGGAAGAAGTGAGTGAGCAGGTGAAGGCAGGACAGTGGTATTCAGCCCACGTACCCAGGCCTGCTGCCTGCTAGGTCTAGGTCTGAAAGAAGTGTTATGGCATAGAACTGGACTTCCTTTCCAGGAATCTTTGTTTGTTTTCTTCTTGTGAATCTGTTTGTGGGTGTTCCTTTAGGGCCGTGGTCTGCAAACTGTGGCTCGCGAGCCACATGTGGCTCTTTGGCCCCTTGAGTGTGGCTCTTCCTAAGCCTTAGGAGTACCCTAATTAAGTTAATAACAATGTACCTACCTATATAGTTTAAGTTTAAAAAATTTGGCTCTCAAAAGAAATTTCAGTCGTTGTACTGTTGATATTTGGCTCTGTTGACTAATGAGTTTGCTGACCACTGCTTTAGGGTGTAGGAGAACAGAGAAAAGGGAATATCTTAGACATAACAGACTTTTTATCTATTGAATCCCATCAGATATGAAGCAGAAATAAATAATAGGACAAATGCTGAGAATGACTGTGGTGCGAAGGTGAGAGGCAGGGGCTTTCTCCCCAAATCTTAGTGCTGGATCTCCTCACCCTGCTCTGTGCTGGCTCAGCCTCCTCAGCTGTGATGAATCCCCAGCCCCGGTTAACCTTCCAGCCAGCACTGTGCTGAGTTCAAGGCTGCAAGAAGAATGAAGCCAACTCTGATTTCTGGCTCAGAAGTCTTGTTTTTAACTTCTTAAGAATATCACCGCTAGGTTGCACATTCACTTGGCATTGTTCTCACTCCTAGTTTTCTAGATGTTTTTGGAGGTGCTCTATTGATGCTACTCTCCCTGTGGCATCCAGACAGTGCAGATAAAGCTCTTCCAGTCCACAGGGCCCGCTGCCTCTTTTTTTTTTCAGGATGCTGACAGTGTGTACTTTGTCACGGAGGACCTCAGGGCCAAAGTGATGCCCTATACCAGGAGATTGAGTTCCTCCAAGTCTTCTATGTGGTTGAGTTTAGGGGACTGTCTAAGCTCCCTGGGAGCCCTGGGATGCTTGGAAGACTAAGGAAGAAGGAGAAGGTTCCCTGAGCTGTCCCTGAGCTGCCCCTGAGCTTCCACGTGGCTGGTGATGAGGTAGCACTGGGAACTCCAAAAGGTGAGTGCTTTTTCCCAAGGACTGATCCATGCCCTGCTGCACAGGATCTGACAGTCAAGGAAACTCATGTGGTCCTCTCTATGGACAACAACCCACACCTGGATCTTAATAGCATCTTCTCCGATGTCAAGACCCAGTACAAGGAGATCACCCAGAGGAGCAAGGCTGAGGCTGAGGACCTGTACCATACCAAGGTGCCCACCTGGAGAAGTGTCCTGTGCTGAGTTATGCCCAGAAGACATATAAGGGTCCCACCCATGCCAACAGGGATTGAACCACTGTATTGGCCTTGTGGTTGGTAGGATCACTTGATCTCATATGTCCTGTCCTGAAGATTAATGGGCAGGGTGCCTGTTAAAGTCTCTGGGAATTACTAGAGCTCTGGCTACTTGGGGACTTGCCAGTCCTATGGGAGAGGAGGCCACCCAATTCTGCAGACTCAGGCACATTGAGACACCAAGGTGACCTTCTAACCAGTACAGTCAGCTCTTAATTCCAAGTATCATGGCAGCCAGTGTTTCAGCCAGGCCTGCTTCCTTCCACCTGTACAGGCTCTCCTTTGCCTCCACCCTACCTCCATGGAAGCACATTTTCAGGAAGCCTGACCTTGTTTTGTTTCCTCAGCTAGACCCTACGTTCCTAGCTGACAGGAATATGTCTCCCCTATAGGTTGGTTTTGACCACAAAGACCAGACTGGGCAGATGGTTCAGAGGTCTCAGGAGAGGAGCCTGGGATTGGCTCTCCCCATGCTACCTTTTCACTCTTGCCTTTTCCTGGTCCCAGGCCCAGGATCTCCAGGTTACTGCCTGGAGAAAGGGTGATGACCTCAAAGTGATTAAAATGAAGGTAATTGAGCTGAACCGAGCCATCCAGAGACTTCAAGCAGAAATTGCCAACCTCAAGAACCAGGTGGGGCACCTAGTTGTAACCTTTGTGGGGGTGGTGATGTTAGGATAGGTTTTTCTCCCTACTTTTCTGTATTCTCACACCTTCCACAATAAATTATGAAGGTGGGCAAGAGAGAAGCCCAGCTAGGTACAGGTAGGTACCTGGTCTCTTGTGCCTCCTTTATTGCCTGCAATTGGCCCTTGAAGAGCACTGCCCTGCAAGATACTATTGTGGAGGCCCAGAGTAGAAGGGTGAGGTGGCCCATAAAGATGCCCAGGCCAAGTGGGCTGAGGTAGAGGCTGCCCTGCAGCAGCAGAAGGAACATCTGGCCTGACTTCTGGGAGCCAAGCTGTCCCTGGACGTGGAGATAGCCAACTACTGCAGGCTGCTGGAGGGCAAGGAGATCAAGTGGGGGACCCAGAGGCTAGAGAATGGGCAGGTATCCATCAGCAGTGACCCTGCAACAGCATTCCTATCTGTATGATGGGACAATTAATGCATTCATTATTCCTGAAATGAAACCTGAATTTTGTCAGTGGTAGTGGGGTATGTGTCCAGTCAGGGCCTTTGTCCAAAGTATACATGATTAGCATTGATGACCCTGGATCCTGGATCCTGGCTCTCCTCCGCACTATCTTTCTAGACCTCTGGACCAGAGAGAAAAGTGGATAGATTTCTCTTCCATTGAGAAAGACAGAAAAATAAGGCATAGCCTTTCTTAACTTTGCCCAGTCCAGAATGAATGGACTGAGCCCTGGCTGAGGAAAGGGTGCAGAGGGACTTGAGGGCCAAGGGGACCAGGCAGCAAGAACAGTGTGGGAGTCTGGGAACAGTGGTATTGATCTTGCTGTGCTGGGAGCATGGGCCCTTGTTATTCCCGGTGGGACCTGATGCAATTCTGGGACCCAGGTGTTTTCCAGAGTGAAACTGAATTACAAATTATGGATCGGATCTAGGATATCTTTCTTCTGGAGTTTATCTTCCTCTGAATCTGGGTCAGAGGATGTATTGATTATTCTGATTGTTTTCATGCCAACAGGCTGTCTGGAGAAGTCACCAACAATGTGAGCTACTGTGAATAACAGGGGGTTCTCCTTCTTTGGCCAGTCAGGAGTCATCCTTCCCCTTGCCTTAGCTAAGGAGGGAGGAGCCCTCTGCTAGGAGGCAAGGGGCTGGGGCCCTTGCATCACTCTGCAGACACTGGCTATGTGGTCTTAGTCACTTCTTGTCATGTGACCCCATGGAGGGATTTGAGTAGGAAGTTCCAAAGTTCCCATTGCACCTAGGATCCCATGCTCACGTCCAGGCAGCCAGGAACCCCTGAGTTCTGTGGTAGAGAGGTGGCCCAGATGGATGGGTGGTGTGGAAGTCACTGTTTTTTTATAGGACACTTCAGAAAGATGTCCCTCAGTGCCCTGTATGTTCAGCAACCTAGAAAGCATGTGGGGATGCCCACAACTATTCTGGTCCTCCCTCTCTGTCTCCCCACAGTGGTGGTGCCAAGTACAGCCCCCACTTCCAATACAGCCATGACTGGCTTTAGCTCAGGGGGCAGAGTCTCTGTGAGAGGAGGTAGGCCCCCACCCTGAAAATTCAGTGTAGCGTCTGGGTCTTCAGCCAGGCCTGTGGGCTCTGCAGGGACAGGAGGGGCTCCCAAGGACTCAGACCTCAGGTTGGGAATTCTGGAAACACCGGTTCTGGTGAGGGAAACAAAGAGTCAAGTTAAACAAGAAACCAGGGCCCCAGCTCAGGGCACAGAAACTTGTAGGTTTCCCTCCCAGAGGCAAGGCTGAATCTCTGGCTCTGATCTGGTGACATCTATCTTGATTATTTCACACAGCACCTTTGGCAATTTGGAGACAAGCTCCTAGGTCAAACAAGTTCTTTTTTTTCATACATCTGAAGGTTGGGGCCCAGTGGAAACCCTTCCCATGCAGTCTCAGTGGGCCGATAGGGCTGTCAGTCACCTTTTCCCTGACTGGCCCTGCACCCCTGTAGTGTTCTTAGTCCAACTGTCCCCTTCTGTGGGGCAGATGCCAAAGTTCTCCTCTATCTCGTTCCTGAAGCACAGATACACACACCTCCTTTTCTTTCTTTTTTCCACACCTCCTTTTCTATGATCACTATCAGTTCTGTTATCTGCCTTCATGTGTGTCAGTCATTATACTCATAATCTGCAGCCATGGGTTATCAAGAACTTGTTCCAATTTGATTTTCTAAAGCCCCATGTAATCCAGTCTGGGGTATTAGGACTCTGCCTCCCATAGATTCACAGAGCCTGGGTGAATTTATGAGAAAGACATCCCTCCACCACGGGACTCAGGGGGCCCTGACAGCCTGGAGGTGAGCATAGGATCTTAGATGCAAAGGGAACCCTGGAACTTTCTCAAATCCCCTCCATGAGGCTACGAGAAGCAACTTGTCCAAGACCACACAGCCAGTGCCCACAGAGTGAGGCCAGGGTCCCAGGCTTCCACCACAGAGAGGAGGGGAGAGAGAGGCCTATGGGGATCTGGAGAGTGCAGGCGTGCCAGCCTGGCCCCATCCCTTTTCCTCATCCTGGGAAAGCCAGTGTGCATCATTCACCTGAAAACAACGTGAGAGGGGGCTGGGTTCATGTGTCTCCCCTTCTCCAGGGAGGAGGATAAAAATGGAAGAGAAGCAAATATATGTTAGGACCACACTCCTGATGGAGTTCAATTTGAAATAAATGTCCAGTGTGACCTGCTGAGCTACAAGGGCCATCAAGAGAGCCCTGGGGCCCTACTCTCCATGGAGAAGATGTTGTGTCCTGTTTCTTCATTGGAAATTCATTCATTTGGGAATGTGTATGCACTGACCAGGTGGGCCATGAATATTGTTCACTCCCACTTGTCATCCTGAAACACACACACATATACATACACACGCTCACTCACTGTTCTCCCCACTCAGTTATCTTGCTGGTGGTAGGGCATGTCATTTCTATTTAGCTTTGGGAGGTAGGCAAAAATGACCCTTACCTTTTCTCTTTATTGGGAAAGATGCATTTTTAAAATAACTAACTTCAGGTTCTTGAGCTCTACTTGGCAGCCAAGCTGGAATCATTATTGCCTAATTAAGGGGTAATAGTGTAGCTATTGTTATAAGGATTATTATCAGGTAAATGGCCAGAGGGTGTTTAGTGGAAAAGGAGGTTGACAAGATGGCTCTTGGGGGCTCAGGCTGGGAGGGCACTTCTGCTGCTTTGTCTCCAGCTTCACCCAGAAAGCAGTTCCAGCCCAACACACCATGGAGTCCTGCGGTGCTGGATTGGGAGGGGTCATCAGTTCCCTGTCATGAGCACTTAGAGGAGAGAAGGTGGCTAGGGAGGGGTTGGGCATAGCTACTTGTCTGAGCCAGCCCTAAGCTCATTCAATAATCATTAATTGAGCACCTACTATGTTCCAGACTCTGTTCTCGACACAGGTACAAAAGGTGACCTAGACCTTTGTCTACTAAGAAGGCAGGCCAGTGAATGTGCAATCAGAGCTTAGTGATGTAAGTGCTATCTCTGGCATGTCAGGAGCAAGGGCCAGACCAGGCAGATGGGAAGACTTCCCTGATGTAGAGCCTTGGAAGCTGACACCTGAACATGGAAAGATGAGGAGGGGTTAGTGTGGGTAGGGAGTGTTTTAGATAGAGGTGCTCTATCCCCTGTGAGGAAGTCACACCCAAAGTAGGTGATCAATAACTATTGGTTGACTAAATGAAAAGGAGGTTGACAAGATGGCTCTTAGGGCTCTTTTGAGGAAGTGAGGCCTGGCAGAGCTTGGAGAGAAAAATAGTAGGAGAGGTGGGTTGGGTCATATCTTGAGATGAGAGCCTTTCTGTGTAGGCTGACCAACTTGTTCGGTTTTTCTGAGAGGGGGGTAAATGGGGACATTTTTAATACTATCAGCAATTAAGAGAGAACCAAGATGGCGGCATAGGTTAACGCCGGAGTTTGCTGCCTTGAACAACTACTTCAAAAGTGAAACTAAAAGACAGAACGGACATCACCCAGAACCACAGGAACGCTGGCTGAGTGGAAGTCCTACAACTAGGAGGAAAGAGAAACGCATACGGACACTCAGAGGAGGCGCAGTGCTGAAGTCAAATTCTGAGGTGCGGAGTGTGCGGAGCGGGCTGGCGGCGGAGGGCGCGGTTGGCGTTTTCAATCAGGAGGGAGTCGCAGACTCTGAGCTCCAGATACGGGCGAGGCTTTAGGGACCCAGACTCAAACGGGAGAAGCGGGACTGTCTGGCTTCGGTCAGAGCGAGTGCAGCTTTCTCCCCGAGGTTTGCAGCGGTTGCTGGGACTCAGAGAGGCAGAGCCCCTGGGGACAGGACTGAGAGCCGCCATAACTGCTCTCTCTGGCCCACCCTGTTGATCCTGTGCGACCCGCCCCGCCCAAGCCCGGCACAGAGGCATTTGCCTGATAGCCTCAGGCAAAGGCTAGATTAGCACCTCCCTAGAGGACAGAAGTTCTCTCACTGCAGACACAGCTGATTCTCACAGCCACTTGGCCTGGAGGTCAAACCCTCCCTGGTATTAGCTACAACAATCAAGGCTTAACTACAAGACTGCGAACAAAGACCACTAGGGGGTGCACCAAGAAAGCATAACAAAATGCGGAGACAAAGAAACAGGACAAAATTGTCAATGGAAGATATAGAGTTCAGAACCACACTTTTAAGGTCTCTCAAGAACTGTTTAGAAGCTGCCGATAAACTTAATGAGATCTACAAGAAAACTAATGAGACCCTCGATGTTATGATGGGGAATCAACTAGAAATTAAGCATACACGGACTGAAATAACGAATATTATACAGACTCCCGACAGCAGACCAGAGGAGCGCAAGAATCAAGTCAATGATTTGAAATGCGAAGAAGCAAAAAACACCCAACCGGAGGGGCGGAATGAAAAAAGAATCCAAAAATGCGAGGATAGTGTAAGGAGCCTCTGGGACAGCTTCAAGCGTACCGACATCAGAATTATAGGGGTGCCAGAAGATGAGAGAGAGCAAGATATTGAAAACCTATTTGAAGAAATAATGACAGAAAACTTCCCCCACCTGGTGAAAGAAATGGACTTACAGGTCCAAGAAGTGCGGAGAACCCCAAACAAAAGGAATCCAAAGAGGACCACACCAAGACACATCATAATTAAAATTCCAAGAGCAAAAGACAAAGAGAGAATCTTAAAAGCAGCAAGAGAAAGAAACTCAGTTACCTACAAGGGAATACCCATACGACTGTCAGCTGATTTCTCAACAGAAACTTTGCAGGCCAGAAGGGAGTGGCAAGAAATAGTCAAAGTGATGAATACCAAGAACCTACAACCAAGATTACTTTATCCAGCAAAGCTATCATTCAGAATTGAAGGTCAGATAAAGAGCTTCACAGATAAGGAAAAGCTAAAGGAGTTCATCAGCACCAAACCAGGATTATATGAAATGCTGAAAGGTATCCTTTAAGAAGAGGAAGAGGAAGAAAAAGGTAAAGATACAAATTATGAACAACAAATATGCATCTATCAACAAGTGAATCTAAGAATCAAGTGAATAAATAATCTGATGAACAGAATGAACTGGTGATTATAATAGAATCAGGGACATAGAAAGGGAATGGACTGACTATTCTTGGGGGGGAAAGGGGTGTGGGAGAGGCGGGAAGAGACTGGACAAAAATCGTGCACCTATGGATGAGGACAGTGGGTGGGGAGTGAGGGCAGAGGGTGGGGGGGGAACTGGGAAGAGGGGAGTTATGGGGGGAAAAAAGAGGAACAAATGTAATAATCTGAACAATAAAGATTTAATTAAAAAAAAAAACCAATTAAAAAGAACTCTGAAAGTCCCACATCCTGAGAACCCAGTCAGTCCCAGGCAAACCGGGATGGTTAGTCATCCTGCTGCTGTATTATCTCAAGAGATTTGGGCCCCATTGCGGAGTTTTAAACAGTGGATGGATGATACAGGGACAAGGGTGCTTACCTAGCAGACAGAGTGTTCCCAAGCCTGCTGTTCGTTCCACAGTGTCCTTTTTCCTCTCTTGCTACTGAAATAGAAATTGTAGATGAGACCTGGCTACCCACCTAAAGACTACATTTCCAAATAATTCTGACCATGAAACTAAGTTCTGGACAATGGAATGTGAGCTGAAAGTATTTAATGCTCCTACTGACTGTAACCTTAAAAGACAGAGCCCCTGAGAGTGGGTTCAGGCTCCAAAGAAAAGAGTATGAGGAAGGATTAGAAACTCTATAAGCTCAGGCCCTGCCCCAGACATTTTGAATAATAATCTCAGAGTTGGGGAAATGGACTATTTTTTTAAAAAAATTGCAGGCCACAGTGGTTAAGTGCATGGGTTCTACAGTGGACTGCCTGGCTTCCATTCCCGGTGCCCAGCTGTGTGACCTTGTCCAAGTAACTTAACTTCTCTGTGCCTCAGTTTTCTTACCTGTAAAAATGTGTTAATTGTACCTCCTTGATAGGGTGAAGATTAATAAGGGCTTATCTGGCATCGTTTCTCCCCGCCGCCCCCCCCCCCCATCCCCGCCTTAGAGAGCAGTGGCAGGATGTGAAATGTAATGGCCCACTATTTTTAAAAGTCACTTAAGAAAGTTTTAAACACAGGTGCTAAGGGTCCTGTCTGTAGGGGGGATGATTCCAGGGGGCTCCTAAGAGCCTTTTGTACCCTCCAAGAATTCCTGAGAATCCCTCACCCCATGGTTCTGGGCAGTGGGTAAAAAGGACTAGAGGGAGGATGGGACTTATCCTCAAGAAACTTCCAGGCTACCGGGGAAGATTGGCACACACGTGGAACACAGGTACAGACTCTCAATGAGTGCAGAGAAACGGTGCAATTTGGGGAGGCTGGGCAGATAGGAGTGGCTGGATTGACAAGTGACCAGAGGTTTCCAGGGTGCCTTGTAGCAGGTTCACAAGGAGGGAAGGCCAGGGTGAGAGAGGGGAAGTGAAGGTCATGTGGGGTGAGGGGCTAGCTGCACGTTAACATTCACACAGCATGCTGCTGAGCTGGCCTTCACCACATGAGCACCTGCTTTCAGTCCTTAGGGAGCGATCTGAAGGCCTGGGATGGCAGTTTGTAGTTCTGCAGAGACACAGGTCTGACTCATGTCTCCCTTGACTCTAGTGTGTGCAAAGAACCAATTAGGGAGTGATTCTGGCTGGAACAATCAGCATCGTCATCATAGCACAGCTTTATTGGGCTTAACTTGTGCCTTAGGGAGAAACTGCAAAGGGACAAATCCTTTGTAAAAATCCTAGTGTAAAAATTCTGAAAAGATTGCCAAGTGCCATTGCTGGTAGCAAAATTGAGACTAAGAAAATGATTATTCTTAATTTAAAATAGCTATTTTATATTAAAAAAAGAAGGGAAGGTTGAATTTGGCAATTGTTTGGTACAACAGTATTAGAGGTAATGTTATTGTGTTATAATATACAATACTAGAGGCCCGGTACATGAAATTTGTGTACTGGAGGGGGAGGATCCCTCAGCCTGGCCTGCATAGTCTTGCAGTCCAGGACCCCTCAGGGGATGTCTGCCTGCTGGCTTAGGCCTGTTCCCCCTGAGGCCTAAGCAGACATTTGGAAATCCCTCTTGCAGTCTAGGACCCCTCGCTCCTTACCGCCCGCCTACATGCCACTGCTCCTTACCACTCAGCTTGCTGCTTCTTAGAGCTGCCATGGAGTCAGGAGAGGCTCCTGCCACTGCCACTGCGCTCACCAGCTGTGAGCCCTATCTTTCTGTGTAGTTGTCTGTGGGCCAACCACTCTCTTCCTTCTCATTTAGGGCGAGCAGCATGCGGAGGCAGAGTGCACTGTCGTGGAACACAGAGGGCTGCCCGGAGCTGAGGGGAGTGGCTGGGCCCATGCGGTGAGAGGTGGACACAGAGGATGCTGTCTCACCCAATTATGGGGTGAGCTGGCCAGCCTTCATCTGCCTGACCCCACCCAGGGAGGGACTGAGCAGGGTGTCTGCCTCTCCATTCTCCATCCTTCCATCTGTGACACCTGTCACCCTTGCCAGGCCTCCCCCAAAGTGAGTTCAGCTCAATCCCTGAATGTAAAAGGGCACGGTGGGGGGCCTCCACTCCAGTGCCCCCTGATTCCCAGCGACAGGACCTGATCTCAGGATGGTGGCCACAGCTGCAGAACATAGATCTGTTTCAAGAAAAGTTGGGAATGCAGACTTTCGTATGAGTCTATTCCAAAAGGTGGCAGTTTATTCATATTGTGGAAAAGACACCTTCAAGAGTAACATAAGTGGGTAAAATCAGGGTCAAACTGGGCCATTTCCTCATCCAATCTCTCTGAGGTGTGTGGGCAGAACCAAGTTTCAGCTCTTCGCAAGACACTTCCGGGTTTTTTTTTTTTTAAGCCTAAAGGACAGTAGTCTGTCTTCATTCTTGTTCTTTGGGATTTTTTCATCATCGGATGAAAGGATACGTACATTGGGGCAATCCTCTCAAGATACAATATTCCAGTTTCTCTCATGTGATGACGACAGCACCCCTCAGAGGGAGGGAGCCGACAGATGGGGAGCAGGGAATTCTGAAAACCAAAGCAATGACAGAGATGCTAAACCTTTTCTTCACACATCTGACACCCCTCCTCAGGCTGCCTGTAGGCCAGGCGTCTGCTATACCTTAACCACTTGATGTCCTGGCAGGCTTCCCTGAGCCCTGCAAGGCAGTGTGCAGGGCTGCCTCTGCCCAGAGGGGAGTTGCCCTCTGCCCCGCCCCCCCATGGCCCCAGCCACTCCTGGTACAGCGCCTGAACGTGGGCGCTGGTCTCTGGGGCTACACGGGGATGGCAGCGTAGATGCCTTCCATCTGCTGCAGCAGTTCCTTGTCTGCATGCCCTCCTCGCCTGGGCCTGACCCCTGCTGCTTAGGCATCCCCGCTGCAGGCCAGGACCTCAATGAAGTGGCAGGGGAACTTGCCCCTCTACAGCTTCAGGACCACTTCTGGATGTTCCGAAAGCCAGTCTCAAAGCATAGCAGAACCTCTCCGTCCCTTTCAAGGGTGACCTCCTGGAAGTCTTTGTTCCTCAGGATGCAGTAGGTGAGCACCCCCATGTCCTCATTGAACAGCTCCTTGGCTATGTGCTTAAAGATGTGCCCCAGGTATCCATCGGAGCTGGTACCCTTGTGGAGCCTCGCCTCCTCCTCCTTCATTTCTCCAAACAGAGTGTCCATGGTGGTGTCACTTTGCTCCATTATCTGGACAATTTCACCTGAGGTTAATATGCAGTCAGCACCCCGGGAACTATGCAAAGCTGTGGGAACATCTTCTCAAAGGGCCTCCAGTTTCTCATCATAACATGGGGCCACAATGACGTGGAAAATCTTGTCTGGGGACAGGTTCTGCCATCTGGCGAAGTAATCCTTCACCAGAGAGCCCATGATCTGCTTGGGAGACTTGGCCGTGAAGAGATGGGGGGTGATGGGGTGACCCAGCATGTGCTCTGCATATTGGACCCAGCCAGGGCAGGCAGAGGTCAGCATGGGCAGCCGGGGCTCTTCCTCATGGTGCTGGCAGTACCGACGCACAAATTCCTTCTGACTCTTCAGGATGCTGCAGTCCGCAGCTATCTTCATGTCAAAGACAGTGTGCCCCAAGGCTTTTGAGGAAGCTGCAGAGCCTTTTGGCTTCATCAGTGACACTGAGGCTGAATTTCGCAGCAAAATAAGGCAGAGACTGAGGACACACAGACACTGCCAGCACCTTGTGCTGTGAGGTGTCACATTTCTTATTAAGGTTCAGAACACGGAAGAAGTCCTTGGTGTTCTGTTGAGAAACTTGGACTCCTTCCTCTGCGGTCACACAACTATCACACGCCAGGCAGTCACTCAGAAATATCTTGGCATCAGCCAACTTATGGAATTCTCCCTTCTCTCCGTTTTCCTGAGTTGGACTCCGGATGTTGACTGCAGCATTCTCTTGGTCATCAGTTTTTGTTTTTTTGCTACATTCCTTTCGTGTGTAGTGCTCACACTTCATCTGGAGTGGGGTGGGTGGGGGCCCGGCTTGAGTGACCTGGAGGAAGCATGGGGAGAGCAGTCACCACTGGTCGCCCCTGGTGCTGCTGGTGGTATCCTTTATTCCTTGTGGAGTGTCTAGGGAGGGGAAGCGGCCGCAGTGCCTGAGGCCAAGTTCCAGGAGGTGGCAGCGCTGTCGGGATCATGCCAGCAGCGCTGGTCTGTTGGTGCCTGTCCTGTCCTCTGGAGATTGAACCTGCAGCACTATTAAGGGAGCCAGTCCCCAGTTCAGCCCCACCTTTGCCACTGATTGATTGGAGTCTGAGGGCTGGGAGGAGGGACCAAGTGGTCTGTCTTCCACCCGCCCCGCTCACCAGTCGCCATGCCACGGATTCATCAGAGCCTGAGGGAGCCCGGTTCCCCCATTAGCCATCCCCTGATCAATGGAGCCTGCTGTTCGATCATCCATCTGGTCATTTAGGTCATGATGGCTTCTGGCTTTTTATATATTAGGATACTACAGGATGGGGCCATCATCTCTGCACAGAAATAGACAAGAGGGATTGGAGAGCTGTTCATTCAAGCACTCTGGCTAGTGAAGTAATTGCATTTTTATGGAGGAAATTATGTACTATGAATATATTTGGGTTTGGGGAATTGTGAGTACTTTGGTAATGTCTAGGATCTAATGAAATTTAAGTGTCTTCCCTCATCCTAGAATTGTAAACTAGGTTACTGCCTTATAATTTATGACCCTAGACCATAGCATAGTACCCTGGACAGAGTCAGACCTCAATCAAAGTTTGTTAAATGAGTGGATGGATGAATGACTGAGGAGGTGAATGGCTCTCTGTCTGTTTGGCCAGACAAGTAAGGCCTGCATGGTAAGGCCCCTCTGAATGTGGAGACAGAGACCATCCAAGGGAATCCTCAAGGCTGGACCTAGGTTTTGTGGGAAATTTGTATCTTTTGAGATTCTTACAGAGAAAGAGCTCATGAAATGTTCGCTGTCTTCAACTATCTGAGCCTTGGTTTTCCCATTTGTGAAATGTGGATCATCAAGCTCCTCCCCAGGTCAAGTGGGTTAAGTGAGCTTCACACAAGGTGGGACTTTCTGGAGAAAGCCAAATGTAGAGGCCCCTTCATTCTTCCACCTTCACTGTCCTTGGGGGCTCCCAGTTGAGGCAGAGGAAGACAGGCCACCTCCTCAGAAGCTTTTTTTTTTTTTTTTTTTTTTTAATGCTGTAAAGCACTGCACCAGTGTCAGCCACCATGAATGGTGGCAATACCATTATTTCAAGGTCAAGGGTGAGGGCGGTGGGAGAGGCAGGAGCAAAGTCAGTGTGTGCAGGGCAGCCTGACCAGTACAGAGAGCAGGAGATGTGCCTGGGAGGCCACAACAGGGGCTGGAAGCCAGAGGGCTGGGTTGGATTCCTAGTTCTGGCTCATCACCAATCGTCCTGGCCACCATGAGAACTATCTCTAGGAACCCTGGGAAGCTCAGTCATGGAGTCTCCTCCTAACCACATAAAAGTGGTCCCTGAAGAAGCCCATCTGATGGCTGGTACAGTCGTGAGATCTCTCACAGATGACACTGTCAATTAAAGGTCTCCCCTCTGCACCCCCGCAATCCACTCCTCCCCTTCCCACTCCCTGGGGAAGGGCAATTGAGTCTGTGACAAACCTCCCAGCCAAGATCTTTCTAGGCATAATTTGGCCAGGCTAAATACCCCAGGTTGATTAGATAAGACTCAAATTACATGAGCAAGGCTTGCAAGCCCATCACTTTAGGGGTTTTCAAGTTATTTACGTGGCATCTCTGATTTTGCTGGGAGAAAATGATTTCTTGCTCCCAGGCAAACTAAACCCACAATTTAGGGCAGTGGCTTCCTCTCGAGCCCTATAAAGGGGGAGACCAAGATCTTAGGCTTGTGAGTTGCATCTCAGCTAAGGATTAGCTTCTTATTCCAGCACTCTGGATTTTCTAGCATGAGCCGCCAATTCACCTACAAGTCGGGAGCTGCTGCTAAGGGGGGCTTCAGTGGCTGCTCCGCTGTGCTCTCAGGGGGCAGCTCGCCTTCCTATCGGGCAGGGGTCAAAGGGCTCAGCGGGGGCTTTGGAAGCCGGAGCCTCTACAGCCTGGGGGGCTCCCGGAGTATCTCCTATAACGTGACCAGTGGCAGCGGGCGAACAGGGGGCTATGGATTTGGCCGGGGCCGGGCCAGCGGTTTTGCTGGCAGCATGTTTGGCAGTGTGGCCCTGGGGCCCGCATGTCCATCTGTTTGCCCTCCAGGGGGCATCTCTCAGGTCACCGTCAACAAGAGCCTCCTGGCTCCCCTCAATGTGGAGCTGGACCCTGAGATCCAGAAAGTGCGTGCCCAGGAGCGGGAGCAGATCAAGACTCTGAACAACAAGTTCGCCTCCTTCATCGACAAGGTGGGACTTTCTGGAGAAAGCCGAATGTAGAGCCCCTTTGTTCTTCCACCTTCACTGTCCTTGGGGGCTCCCAGTCTGAGGCAGAGGAAGACAGGCCACTTTCCCAGGATGCAGACACCGCCGAGGACTGGGCAGGGAGGAACTGGACGAATCCTGGACATCAGTGTTGAGAGGTCAGGGTGGCCAGAGGGGCAGGAGGAGTTAGAGAGCTTAGTCTGGGAAGGTCTCCTGGAGGCAGGGACAGTGGCACGCTTTGAGAAGTAGGAGAGTGATGGCACGTGAAACTTAGAAGCCAGACAATGGAGAGGTCCATGGCAGCCTAGGATGTCTAGAATGCCATAGGGCCTAGCTCATCCTCTTAGGGGACCCAGACCAGCTCAGACACTGGTCAGAAGATAGACTCAGAGCCTGTAATACATCCAAAACGGACATGCTGGCCCCAGGGCGAGGCACCTGGGAATTAGTAGTGTACTGGAGTAGAGGTTTCCAAAAATGGTCCCTGAACTGGCAGCATCAGCTTCACTTGGGGACTGATTAGAAATGCACATTCTCAGGCTCCACTTTGTGCCTGCTGAACCACAAACTCTTGGAGTGGGGCCTTGGGATGTGCAGCTCTAATAAGCCCCCAGGGTGATGCTGATGCACACTAAAGTTTGAGAGCCACCGATGAACAAAGAGGTAGGAGCGTCTTGGGAAGCAGACTTCCTGAGCTTCAGGGTGTAGGGGAAGCTTCCCAAAGATGACAGCGGGGTAGGGTGGTCAAAGCTGAGTAGGAGTTTGCCAGATGAAGGTGGGGAAAGGCAACGTAGGAAAGGGAGCAGTCACATGCAGCATAAAGGGCTTATCTGGAGAGCAGGACACCTTGGGTTGTGTGAATGTTAGGTGAATGGCAGCAGAGGGGCTGGGCCCATTATGAAGAGCATAAGTAGGAATTTGGACTTGACTCTGTAGGTGATATGGAACCACCAGAGGGTTTTGTGCAAGGAAATGATATAATATTTATAAACTGCCACTTGAGAATGCTGGGGAAATGCTCTGAGATCATAGATTTGGACATGAAAGCAACATAGGAGGTGCTGAGACCCCAGGTCAGTTGAACACCGACCTCTGGCTGGGCTGAGAAAGGCCATGACCTAGGAGACAGAGAGTAGGCAGAGCACAGGCCAGGCTACTGGGTCTGAGCCGAGCCACGCAGGAGCATGAAGGCCAATACAGGTCAGTTTACATATTTAAGGTCAGCATTGGCCAAGGCTGACCACTGACATTGGTCCAAGCAGGTTTGGACAGATACAGAGGAGACGTATCTTGATAAGAGGGAAATGATGTTGAAGCCCTTCCTGATGGTGTCGCATTCTCACAGAAAGAGAACTCCTCAGTCAAAGGGCCTGGCTGGGGAGGGACATGAGGCTTACACTCTAAGCTAATGCAGCATAAGAGAACACAGCTACCAACCAGAAAAGGAAACACACAGCCTCTCCCCATGACTGAGTGTCTGTTGATCTGGGTTCCAGGTGCGGTTCCTGGAGCAGCAGAACCAGGTGCTGGAGACCAAGTGGGAGCTGCTGCAGCAGCTGGACCTGAACAACTGCAAGAACAACCTGGAGCCCCTGTACGAGGGCTACATTAGCAACCTGCGGAAGCAGCTGGAGACGCTGTCGGGGGACAGGGTGAGGCTGGACTCGGAGCTGAGGAACATGCGGGATGTGGTGGAGGACTACAAGAAGAGGTGAGCAAGGATCCTGCACCCAGATTGACCACCTCCTGGGCTGGGTTTTCCCAGCAGGCACTGGGACATTTGCCTCTGGTCTCAGGAGCACTGAGCTCAGGTGGGAGTGACCCAGCTTGAGCTCTTCTGCCCGGCAAGATGACAGCTGAGCAAGTTGGACAGGGGACAGCCAGCCTCTTGGAAAGCGGCAGAACTGTCCTCACAGAGACTACCTCCAGGGCATGTTCTCTCTTTTCTTCACTCGATAGAGTTCATGTGTGCCTGCCCCACAGACTCTTGGTTCCTGAGTTGCCTCTAAGTTCCAAGGAAATTCCTCTGCATGTCAGGGAGCTTGGATTTCTGTTGGGCTTCCTTTCTCATTTCCCTCAGATCCTGTACATTTGGGCCATGCTTCTTCTTCCTACCCCAGGGGACAGTGCTGGCTGCCTTGGAACTCATGCTTGAGGATGAGGTGGAGTTATTGGTAGGGGTTGTCGGACACAAGAATCATGGCCGAAAGACAGTGTCATGTTCCTGTAATTTGGACACTGAATGGGAGGAGGAAGAACCTACTCATTCTCCAGACAGCAGAGGAAATTCAGACCCCAAACCATCTGGTCACCTGGCGCAGGAGGGAATTGCTTCAAACCCTGCCCACAATTGCAAAGATGTAGAATAATACCTATTAAAAGATACACAACATGAGCACCTCCTTTCTCTTTTCATAATGAGAACACACACACACACACACACACACACACACACACACACACACACACACCCTGCTCACTGTGATGCTTTTCCTGCAGGTATGAGGAGGAAATAAACAAGCGCACAACTGCTGAGAATGAATTTGTGGTGCTTAAGAAGGTGAGGAGGGGGTGTATATCCCTCGGTTACCCAAGTAGTGGAGTGTGGAGGGTGGGTGAGGTGACATCAGAGAGGATACTGAAGTCTGTGCTCCCTACAAGGGCCTGGAGCCAAGGCAGATGGAAGGATTTGTTGCTTGGGACATGTTGGGACACCTTGGTGTTTATCTAGAACAGCTTCGTGTTTTATGTAAATGGGCAGGAGCCTAGACATGGATTGTCAATCCCCAGGTCATACCCACTTTGGCTTTGGGAACAGGATATGCTTTGAGAGGGGCTATAGGTTTGCTTCCCAACTCTGCCTGCCTCTGGCAAATTGCAGTCTGAATGACAGACTGTGCATGTGTGCGGGTGTGTGTGTGTGTGTGTATGTGTGTGTGTGTGTGTGGGGGGGGGGGGCTAGGGCTCCCTCCTGTACCTTCTCTTTGAGAAATAGAGGCAGTAAAACAATCCCATTTTAGGATGGGGCAGAAGGAGTTCCATAATCACCAAGAGCTTGTTTAGGGTCTCACAATGAGTCCTGGGTGGAAGTCAGGTTCTTGCCCCCTTGGTCTTGACTCCATTCTCTGAGGCAGCCTGTCACCGAGTCAGTGCTGGGGTGCCAGTTCCCAGGAGAACGCTGTCTGGACTTGAAGAAGGGTGATGTCAGGGGGTCCCTGGATTCCCTTAGGATGTGGATGCGGCTTACATGAGCAAGGTGGAGCTGCAGGCCAAGGTGGACGCCCTGGATGGAGAGATCAAGTTCTTCAAGTGTCTGTACGAAGGGGTAAGGCTCCCCCATCCCACCCCCAACTCTGTCTTCTAGAAGGACAGACGTAAATGAGCAGTTATTTACTCATCAGTAACTTTAAGAGCCCAGGTGTCTAGTATTTGGATGCTGGGAACTTGGTAGATCCAAGGCAAGAGTGAAATATACCCTCGTACTTCCAAATGATGTGTGCCATCAGCCCCAGGCTACCTCCGGTGGCCTGCTCTCACATCCTCCAGGAAGTTGGGGTGCTTAAGGAGTTCCCACTGATCTTCAGCGGAGCACATTCTCATTTTTGCCTGTTTTATCTCTGTCACTTGGGGCACTTCCTCAGGTCTTGGTCAGAAATCCTTAGGGATGGAGGTGGGGAGGCCTCAAAATCTTTCTACTGATTCTATGACAATCTGGCTTCAAGCCTCAGCCTGTTGGCTAAGCATCTGTGGGCTGTGGTGTCCTTAGTGTCTCTTATGTGGTGTCCAGCTTGTTTCCTCCCCACCTTTTCTACTTCTAACCAGTTCAGGTGACAGACATGTGGGTTGTTTTCTACTTGGGCTGCTTCAAACCCACTCAGCAGTTTCTAGGTGTGGTGTTGGAACCTCTGGGCTGGTGAGGTCCATTTTTATACGTTTTGGAGAATACAGCTGCATCTGTTTTTGGAGGGTTTAGGGGCTCCCCTGCTGGGATAGGGCCATCACCTTGGCACTTTCCTCTGCTCACAAAAGACATTTCATGCCTCTTTGTTTCCCATGCAGGAGATTGCTCAAATCCAATCCCACATCAGTGACACATCTGTCATCCTATCCATGGACAACAACCGGAACCTGGACCTAGACAGCATCATCAATGAGGTCCGCGCCCAATATGAGGAGATTGCCCTGAAGAGCAAGGCTGAGGCTGAGGCCCTGTACCAGACCAAGGTGAGGCTGCATACCTTCCAGAGTCAAGGGTTCTAAGACCTCTGGTCCAGTCCCATGACCCACCATGGCCCACATACTAGTTGGGATCAAGACACTCTCCCTGACACTGGTGGAAGCCCAAAGGGAGGGGAAGATGAAGCTCTGCCCTTAGGATCTACTTAGAACATGACAGCCATGGGAGGACACACACAGCTGAGTGCAAACAAATGTGGCACAGAGTCATGAATGCAGAGGAGACAGAGGTTAGGGAACTAGGATCAGATGGGGCAAGTCAGGAACAGCTTCTGCAGGCAGAGTTTTGAACTGCGTCTGGGAAGGAAGAAAACATGGGCAGTTAGCATCTCAAATCCCTTGTTAATTATAATAAATTAGGGGGTCTCTTTAGTGTGATCTGAGATTAGGTAACTCCTACCTTTTCATTCAAGTCCAAGTCCAAGAATAAAGGGGGTGCTTGAGTCCCTTAGATCTTAACTCCTCTAATGGGTTGTGGGTGGGAAGATAATTTTTTAGATAATGTGGTTTCTCAGATCTAAATGGCAATTTCCTAATTGTTCCTTGCTATTTATCAGGCTCCTACTCAAGGGAAATCCGCACTCTCTTTATCTTGTTTATCCCTCCCCCAACCCACTCCTTGCTACCCTGGGGACAGATAGATTTGGCCTGCAGGGGTGGGAGGAAGGGAGGCTTTCAAAGACTGGTAGACACCACAGTCCAGGGCTTCTTGATAAAGGTTCCAACTCAGGTTCCCAGGCCCCAAATCCCTCTACTTTTCTGCTGCAAGCTAGGGTCAGGGGTGGCTGTGTGGTTTAATCACTCAGGAGACTGCATGGGTCAGAACTGGGGGAGTCAGTGCCTCTCTCCCAGCTAGAGTGTGGGAAGTTGTGCTCACATAGCCTTGCAGAGAAGCAAGAGAAGGCCACCTGTTCTGCCATAGTGTTTTTTTGTCCTAAGATTACCCCCCAAAATAAAACACAGGATCATAGAGAGAAGACCCTTTCCTTCCAGAGTCTCAGAAGAGGAATCCTGAATCTAGGGCCATACTGGGGCCAGATATGAGAGAACTGGCAAGGCCAAGCACCCAGGGACAGAAACAAGCAATGCATAGACACTAGAGGTCTGAATGTCATATGTTTTTGTGTTTCCCTTCAGCCAAATTATGGGGTAGAAATGGAATACCCTCTGTTGACTATCCAATCGATGACATCAAATCTAGGAATAATCCCCAAAGTGTAGGTGATCCAAAATTCATGACTAGTGTTAGATACAGTCATTCTATCCCCGCCACTCATATACAAAATGTTCCTCCATGCCCAGCAAGATTGCCAGTAGCTTGGGGCCCAGCTGAACTGTGAAGGGAAGGAAGTCACAGGAAATATAGGTGGGCGGCTCTTCAGCTCCCTCTTTGGTTCATTTACTCATTCATTCTTCTATCCATCAGACCTCTTTGAACACTAGCTAGGCTCTGTGCTAAGTACTAGGAATTCAGAAATAAATAACAATAATAAAAAGGTGCCTGCCCTCTAGTCATTCTGAGTCTGATGATAAAGATTTAGAAACTTGTGATCACAGTACAGTCCATAAGAACTATGGACTAGTGTGGCAGGGGCTATGGTGCACCCAACCAGGGATCAGGGAAGGCATCCTGTGGGAAGTGATTCTGTGCTGACTGAGTTGGAGCCAGCTAGGGAAGAAGAGAGAATGGATAGGAAAGGGTTTTCCAGATGGAGGGAGAAGTTCATGCAAAGACTTAGAGACTTGAGAGTATGTGGCATATTGAGGAAACATAGAACTATTTGGCACACGTGGAAAGCTAGGTAGGTGATGGGCAGAGGCTGTGAGAAATGAGTATGGAGAAGGTGGTGGATGCCAGATCTCAAAGCAACTTGATGCCATACTAGGAGTTGAATATGACCTTGACTTTGAAGGGCTATAGGCAGAAGAGTACCATAATTGGAGTTGTGTGTTATAAAATTTCAGTGTGGAGAGTATGAGACTTCCAACAGTCCTTATGTCCAAATCTAACCATCAGTGAGAGCAATTGTGCTTAAGGAAAATAAATAAATCCAATTATTGAGTGGGAGGCTGATAGGCCTGGTGAAATTGGAGACCCCTACTCATCCTTGAGTCAAAATCCCTGCTTTGGCCCATCTCCCCCTAGTTCCAGGAGCTTCAGCTGGCAGCTGGTCGGCATGGGGATGACCTCAAACACACCAAGAACGAGATCTCAGAGCTGACCCGGCTTATCCAAAGGCTGCGCTCGGAGATCGAGAGTGTGAAGAAGCAGGTGAAGGGGACTTAGGGGCTCTTGGCTTACTCCCAAGGGAAGGGTGGACTGCCCATCACATACACTCCCCCTTGCTTCCTCTCCTTCTCTTGGTTCTCCATCTCAGGACCCCAGTCCTCAAATAGAACCCCCTGCTCTCAACCCCCACACTTAGCTCCCAAATGAAGTCTGGGAACAATTGGAAGCCAAGTGTCTGAGGATACCACCTCTCACAGTCCCAGGTTGACAAGCCCCAACACCATGGGGGTGCAGCTTTGCTCTAGGACGTGGGCAAGGACAGAGGAAGGTCGAACCACTCTGAACAGATCGGGGGAGTGGGGCTTGAAGTGAGGCTCAGGGTGCCTTAGAACTCAGGGGGATGCTACCTTCTGGCCCTCAGTGCTCCAACCTGGAGACAGCCATCGCTGATGCCGAGCAGCGGGGTGACTGTGCCTTGAAGGATGCCCGGGTCAAGCTGGATGAGCTGGAGGCTGCCCTGCATCAGGCCAAGGAGGAGCTGGCCCGCATGCTGAGGGAGTACCAGGAACTGATGAGCACAAAGCTGGCCTTGGACATAGAGATCGCCACCTACCGCAAGCTGCTGGAGGGCGAGGAGTGCAGGTGGGTGATGGGAGGGATCTTAGAGTGTTAGAGGGGGAAGAACTTTTATAATCCTCTGACTCAATTTCCCAGAGTGTGGGGGTCAGGCTGATGGAGTGGCTGGAGATGCTTTTCAGGTTACCCACATAGCCTTAAATAGCACAGGATCTGATGAGACAGAGATTTCCTTTACAGTTCTTCTCATTCTAGTCTTCGGACTGGAGAAAATCTCTGCATGGTGCTATTACATCTCTGCCACTGCCCTGCCACTTGTAAATACCCCTATTAATAAAGAGAATAGACCCAGGTTCAGTCTCTGAGCAGACAACACACCTAGCCACAATTTTTCTAATTGTTTAATTTTTATTATTTTGATTTTATTACTACTTCTTTGTTCTTGTTTGGTCAGATAGTAGGTACTGGTTGTCTGTTTATCCTGGTGATATAATACTTCCTTTTAAGAGAAATACATTTTTGTATAAAAAGCAGAGTCAGTGAAAATACTAGCTATATAACAGTATGAGTTGTACATGGTCATAGAAACACTTGGGAGGGTGGTACCTGAAGCACTGATATTTAAAAAACCCTGTTCTACCTCAGCACCATTTTACACAAAATACTCAGAGAGGACAGGTTACTGGTCCTGAAATCATACAGTTAGTCCACCAGTGGCAAATCCTGATGCTATTTCCACATGTACTTATCCAGGCCGTAGCCTCTCAGGAATGAAAAAGTGGATTAAGGAGAAATTTGGCAGGAGGTAGTGTTGCTACTGGGGACTCCAAGGCTGCAAGCTCATAGTCTCAGAAGTGGGGAGAGTAGACTGAGGATGGAGAGGGAGGTGCTTAGAGATATGCAGGTGCAATGTGTGCCTGGACATGAGCTAGTCTGGCCGAGGCTTTCAGGCTGTGGTGAGGGTAGCACAGATTCCATGTGAGGGAGTCACCTGTGCTTTTCTCCCCATGCAGGATGTCTGGAGAATACACCAACTCTGTGAGCATCTGTGAGTATTTCATGACTATGGGGGAATGCTTTTAGTCCATTAACAAGCACAAACTAAGTGGGTGCCTGTGACCGGGACCCCCATGGAACAGCCCGAGCTCCACTGTCATAATCACCTCCCAGCGGAGACCTGCTGCTTCTGTTCCCATCATTTCCTGACCTTTCACATTGGTCCCTGACCCCTCCCTCCCACCCCGAAATCTCTCCCATGCTGGGATGAAACTCTCAGCATTTGCACATGATGGAAGCCTGGAAGCCTGGAAGCAGGGGGCAGGAAGAATCACACCTACTCACTGAGAGTGGAGATCAGGCATAGACACACTGTGCACACCAGCTCTAATGCTGGCCCTACAGCTTCAGCTCCGTCTCCTTCTAAGACAGGCTAGCAAAACTCCCCTATATGAACCAATCAGGATATTCTTTGAAAAAAATAAGACTGGATTCTAAAATTAGATGCAAGACTTGCTTGGGCAACATCTGTTCTTCAGGGGAAGTCCTTGCTATTTCTGTTTGTTCAGAGAAGGAGAAGTTTCCTGATTTGGAGGTCCTATGGGATCTGGGCTGCTTCTCCTGGTGCTTGAGCTGCCCAGGAATTGAGTGTGTGTCACTCAACTCAAGTCCACAGTTTATGTGAAGTATTTGCTTAAAGTGGAGACTGGGACTGTTAGTTGGGACTGGGAAGTTGGAGGGGACTCAGGGCCACCCCTGCTCTGCGACACACACTTATCACTTGTCCCTCCATCCTCCTCAGCAGTCATCAGCAGCTCCACAGCTGGGACCGCGGGCACAGGAGCCGGCTTCGGGTTCAGTGGTACGGGCACCTATGGCTACCGGCCCAGCTCTGTTGGCTACAGCATGCTGTCTGGAGGCTGTGTCACTGGCAGTGGAAACTGCAGCCCTCGAGGGGAGGCCAAAACCAGGCTGGGGAGTGCAAGTGAATTCAAGGATCCCTCTGGGAAGACCTCAGCTCTGAGTTCACCTACTAAGAAAACTACAAGATAAAGAGAAAGACAGTTGTCTGCCTTGCCCTGGTTTCCTCTGGACTCCCTTCTCCAGGAAACTCCTCTGTCACATTTTCTTTTGGTTTTCTTTGCCACTGACATCTCCTCTATTCCATTTCTCTGCCTTAGTCTTTCTTAATGTAGAATCGGGATTCTAGAATCTAGCCCATCCTCTGCCTCTGTACCAAGAGACCTCTTAACTGGGCCTCCCCTTCCTGAATCCTTCTCCTTGCAGTGGAAGGATTTTTTCTCAAAGGTAACCTCCATCCTCATACTGCCCCTTCCATGCCCTGGTTTAGGGAGTTATTTGGCCATGTGATCCATGGGTACATATGATTGAAGGTGCACTGAGAGACCTGTCTCCTGTGAGAGCAACTCCAGCTCAGGGGAAACATCTGGTTATACATTGTACCTTGCATGGTCCCTGCAGATTTTATAGCTGGGAGTACCCCTGCAGGCTTTTCCCATCAAGGAAGGCTGTGAATATGTGAGCTCTTGTCCTTGTTCAGACCTCGCCTCCATGTTTCCCGTGTCTCACCAATAAACTTATAAAACTCATTCAGGAACAGGATGCTCTCTCTCCTAAGGGAATCCTCATCTCAGGCCTCATGGAGGTCAATGACCTGGAGCCTGGGCATCTGAGGTCCAGTGTGTTCCAAAGAGTCCCTAAGTATCTTTAGATCTGAGTGAGAGAGATCCTTGCACAACTGCCAGATCCCACCATCACCTCTACTGAATTTTGTGATGCTCAGGATTCATCTCTGTTCCCCATCACCCCAGCAGATGCACCTTCTAAGTCATGCTTTCCTCAGACCAACGCTCCAGTGAATGGGTAATCTTTAAGACCATTTAGATTGTCAGCAAGGATAGGGAGCCAATACTTGTGGCAAGATTTCAAACTGGTCAAGAGGTAGCAGAAGGCCAGTTCCAGAAACCTAGGCTCCAGTTATAACTGTCATTCCAGAAAAGGCCAAAGGTAGATTTTCTTTAATGTAATAACCAATGTTCTCTTGGTCCTTGTTGCTGTTTCAGTGGGTTGAGTATGGATGTGAATGTATAAGTGTCTGAGTTGTGTTTAAACATAGGGCCATCTCTGTTACACACACCACTCAGCTTCCAAAGCATTCTGTGCTCAGTAGGCTTCTCATGGGTCCCAGGCCATGCTGCTGCTGCTGCCAGGATGCAACATGAACAAAAGGCAAGTGAGAAGCTGGCCCACATTCAGGCTGTGCTCACAGAGGCATCTGAACAGGATCACGGTGGGTCCAGAGAGAGTCTTAAACTTCAAGTCAATAGCTTTGAATTCAGATTCTGCAAGTAACTGGGGATCATGAGCACGGCTTGCCATCAGTTGGAGCCTCATTTCTTTAGCTATAAAATTGGCGGAATAGTACCCCCAGATCATTGTAAGGCTAAAGTAAGACAATATGAGGATGTCTTGTGCAATGCCTGGTACAAAGTTCATGATTAATAAAGGTTAGTGGAAACAGAATCTTGTCCTCAATCTTTTTGGTTCAAAGACTTGACTTCAGAAAAGGGAACCTTGGAACACTGTTGGTGGGATTGTATATTGGTGCAATTAAAAATTAAAAACAGAGTTGCCATATGATCCAGCAATTCCACTTCTGGGTATTTATCCGAAGAAAACAAAAACACTAATTCGAAAAGATATATGCACACTTATGCTCATTGCAGCTGTACTAGTAATAGCCAAGACATGGAAACAACCTAGATGTCCATCAACGGTGAATGGATAAAGAAGATATGGTGCTTGCGTATGTGCACACACACAATGGAATATTATTCAGCAATAAAAAAGAATGAAATCTTGCCATCTGCAACAATATGGTTGGACCTAGAGGGTATTATGCTGAATGAAATAAGTCAGAGAAAGACAGATACCATTATGACCTCACTTACATGTGAAACCTAACAAAATAAAACAATGAATAAACAAGACAGAAACAGACTCATAAAGAACAAGCTGATGGTTGCCAAAGGGGAGGGGTAGGGGGTGTGGGTATTTAAAAAAAAAACACATGAGGGGAAGAAAGAACATGAATCAGCCACAAAGCTGCATTGTAGATGTGCTACAGGTAAAAAAAAACAACAAAAAGCAAAATTTAGCTTCATTAGTTCACTGAAAGAGGTGTTTAGCTGCTAGCAAAGCAATTCATAAAATTCAAACTTTAAAGAGAACATATAAACTAGATGCCCGGTGCACAAAATTTGTGCACAGGTAGGGTCCCTAGGCCTGGCCGAAGATCAGGGCCAATTGGGGACTTCCTTCCCCTGACTCCCGGCTGCTGGCCAGGGCTTTCCTTCATTCTGCGCTGCCCCCTGGTGGTCAGTGCATGTCATTGTGAGCGGTTGAACACCTGGTCAGTCGAATTCCCGAAGAGACAATTTGCATATTAAGCTTTTATTATATAGGATAATATGCCAGTTGACTTATTGCCCAAAGGCGAACTGGTTGGCAGAATAACTAGTCTCAGGGAATGCACTCTTGGAGCCAATGAAGAAATTGTGGTCAACTCAATGAATGTTACTGTCATCTATCATGTACATGGCATGAGTTAGTGCCAGGGATACAGTGATATATAAACTTGGTCCATGCCCTTAATGGAGACATAACTATAAGAAATGTAACTGCCACAGTGAGATATTGGCAACAAAAGAAGATACTGAAGCAGAGGAGAGTGGGGCTCTTCAGGGAGGTCCTGGACAGAGGAGGTCCATGTGCAGCGTTTTCAGAGGATAGTTTATTGCCTAGACCAGTGGTCGGCAAACTACGGCTTGGCAAACAGCTGCTCACGAGCCAGGTGCAGATCTTTGGCTCCTTCAGTGTGGCTCTTCCACAAAATACTGGCTCTTCCACAAAATACCAACTTCTGCGCATGGGCCACGAAGTTTCAATCACACTGTACATGCATGCCTGCACATGGTATTTTGTGGAAGAGCCACATTCAAGGGGCCAAAGAGCCGCATGTGGCTCGCGAGTCGCGGTTTGCTGACCACGGGCCTAGACTAAAGGAGGGAGTGGGCATAGTAGCCAGAAGCACTAGCATAGTGACAACAGGTCAGATTGCCGGGGTGTGAGGTGGAAGATGAGGAGGGTTGGCAGTTGGAGAGGGAGGGTAGCACCTGGAGCTGGCTCCCCAGGAAGCAGCCACATAAGAGAGGCCCTTTCAAGTCTGCTGAGGAGCTGGGATTTTGTGTTGTAAAGCTGTGGGAGAAGCTAACATCTTGGGTGACAGATGGACCCAGGTTTCAGTCCTCCTCTGCCACTTATGAACTGTGATTTAGGCAAGATATTTCTGCTTTACAAGCCTCAGTTTTCCCATCTATAAAAAGGGGTTAATAATAGTAGTTCCTCATAAAGTTGTCATGAGAATTAAATTTAATGAAAGAATATATGAGAATTATTTAATTCAGTGAATGACACATAGTATACTATTAAACCACTAGAGGCCCGATGCACAAAGATTCGTGCAAGAATATGCCTTCCTTCCTCTGGCTGCCAGCACCACCTTCGCTCCAGCCCAGAGCCACCTTTCCACCTTTGCTCTGGCCCGGAGCCCCCTTCTGCCTTCGCGCAATGCCCAGAGTCTCGGAGTGACTGGGCAGGGCGGAACGCCTGTGTCGTTGCCATGGTGACAATGCAAGCATCCCAACCCAGCTGCTGCCATCTTTGTCATGTCAATTTGCATATTCCCTCCTTATTGGCTGTGGGCGCCGCCATCTTTGTCATGAAGTGATGGTCAATTTGCATATTCCATCTTTATTAGATAGGATTGTTATTATCATCACTCTTCGTATTACTAGGATAGAGTATCCTTTCAACAGCTAAGTGAGAAGGGAAGTAGAGAAGATCTAATAGTGATCAGAAGATTATGTGATGGACATGAATTAAGGATAAAGAGCATTGGCTACTAAGAGATATTTCTACCCTCCAACTTCTATGCTTCGATTCAGATGATTAACATTGACTGCCTCAATGACAAACTCTGAAATCTCATGGCTTAACTTGATATTTCTCACTCATAGTCCAAGGCAGGTTGGGGCAGCTCTCCTACATGGTTCTCCCAGTGGGTGTCTCAGGAACCTGGCTCTTCTCTCTTGTAGCCCCACCACGTGGCCCACATGGCCTGCAAAGCTACAGCAACAGGGGAAAGAACAGAGGAGGCACATGGGCTAACTGCCTCACCCTAGAAGTTTCTTATATTTAAACACACAACATCTAAAAATATGAAGATCTAAGTATAATAAATATACTGTGGCTCTAGCTGGTTTGGCTCAGTGGATAGAGCATCAGCCTGTGGACTGAACGCTCCCAGGTTCTATTCTGGTCAAGGACACATGCCTGGGTTGTGGGCTCGATCCCCAGTAGCAGGTGCAAGAGGCAGTGGATCAATGATTCTCTCTCATCATTGATGTTTTTATCTCTCTCTCCCTCTCCCTTCCTCTTTGAAATCAATAAAGAAATATATTTTTAAAAAATATACTGTGTAGTCTGATCAATACCACTCATATTAACTGGACCAAATCCCCCACTGAACCTCAAAGGAGGCTGGGAAACAAGGAGGAGAACAAGGACACTTGGTGAGCACCAACAGTTTTGGGCACAACCTTTTCCTGGGTAGATACCAACATTGGTTACCAGCCTGAGAATTCTTTCTCTTTGAGCAGAGCTGGGACGATGCTGGCGCATGTTCTCAAGTCCAGGCAAAGACCCTCCTTTTGGTTTTGATAGGGTATCCCTGGGCATATTGCCATAAACCAGATCAGATTGCACAGTATATTTATTACACTTAGATCTTCATGTTTTTAGATGTTGTAAGTATGTTTAATATAGGAAACTTAAGTTGATTTAATGGTGAAACAGAGATAACTTGCTCAGTGTTTCTTAAAGTATATATTCCTCTCTTTCTGATACTAAAACAGCCTTCCTTTTTTTTTTCTTCTCTAGTTTTTTTTAAAAAACATAACTGATTTATAAATATACAGTATTATATATTCATGTTAGATAGTGCAAAACTATTAAAGGTAGAAAAAAATAACCCTTATTCACACTCCCACTTCCAGTCCCTGTGTGTGGAAAACACTGACTTTGGCAGCACCCTTTGTGTAGCAGAAAGCACTAAACATGTTAATGAATCTAAAAAGTCTTGCAATAAGTAACTGGTTTAATGTTTTTCAACCCATCATGGAATCTACCCTTATACATTTCCCAAGAGCTAGTGTTCTAGGGCAAAAAAACCCAATATAACAAGCAATGCATTTGCAAACCCTCACTGACAGGGGTTTTCTCCATCTTACATGGCTGAGCTGTGGTGTCAGAGGGTTGCTTTCACCCAGAACGAGTGCAGAGGTGGTCACCAGGCCGAGGTCACACAGCAAGCTGCTGTCAGAGGCAGGTGCAGTGCAGAGCCCTCCTCTCAGACTCCAGCCACCTTTTGATCTGCCCACACATCTGATGCTTCTGGAACCTGGATGTGTCACTTCTGTCTCCTCATAATCTGTGAGGAAGGTGAGCCCGGGTTGAGGGTAGTGAGGAATTCCTGATTCATGCAGCCAGTCAACCTTTCATGGGAAGATAAGAAAAGGTCATCTTACCTGTTCCCTAATCCTGAGCAGAAGTGGGGAGGTCCTAGACGGATGGCTGTCTCAGCTCCTTAGAAAGTTTCCAGAAAAAAGGAGACTTCAGAGGCTCCCTTTGATAGCCAATCCTATGTAAGCTTCCCCTGTTCCAATTTTAATCCACTTCTTACTTTTGTATTATTAATGACCAGAATTAATAAACCCTTCTGGCTTGCAGGAAAAAAAACTGGCTAAAATTATGGGTCAAGGGGGAAAAAAACTTATGAAATAATGGAAAACATAACCTTCAGCTTCTTAAAGGGTCTGCTGGTCACCCAGGCTTACTACCATTGCTCCTCCGCTCCTCAGACAGCACAGAAAGCCCACCCTCTTCCCCATGCAGGACACCCCAGACTCTTCTATCTGCTCATCTGTGGCTGGTGCCAACTCCATTATTCACCGATGCCCCTACAGCCTTGTTCTCCATGAGGTAAACACCTTGGTGGTTATTATGCTCTGTGATTGGTTCAGTGGAGGCTGAGTCAGCCAATTACCCCCAGGTACCTTCTGGCTACTCCATGAGGGCCCCGCAGAGAGCCCAGGCTCCAAGGTATAACAGAGGGCACAGCAATGAGCCTCATCCTAAGCACCAATCTCTTTCACACTCATCCTGAGTGTCCCTGGTGCCAAGGCCTGGGCTGAGCTTGGGGGGAGCAGGGGAAGGGAGGGTTAATCTAGGGACCTGTCAATCTGATGGGGGAACTGGGACACATACCGAGGACCAAACTGAGAATAGAATGATGAAGTAGAAACCTATCCGGGGCTGTTTCTGAGAGAAGAATTGAAGGCAACTTAGGTTGGAGAAAAGGAAATTGGGCCAGAATCAAAGAAGGATACTCCTATGCTTATATGGAATGAAGTTCTAGAATCTGGTTCTTAATTTCAGATCTGAAGAGTCTTCCTCAGCCCTTCTTGGCCTTGTTCCTAATAGGTGGTCACATATTGATCCATAATCAGAGACACGAGGGCAGGAAATGTCCTGATCAGAGGTTCCTTGGATTGGATAAATATCCCTCTTCTCTTATTAAAGAACTCAGAAGTACCTCCCCCCGCCCCCCCCAAAAACCCAACAACCTCAGGAAAGACCATCTTCCTAAACTTTCCCAGGCCATCTTCTTCCCACCCCCCAGCTAGTATCTCCCCACTCTTATTCCAGAAATGCTTTTCTGGAGAAACATGTTAGCTCTGGACCCAAGTCACCCCCAGCACTTGTGACCAGGGCTGTCAGTGACCTAAGTCTCTCACTGTGTCCTGCGCCCCCACCCCCCAAGCAAACTGAGAGTTCCTTGCAGATGGGACAGAAGTCTCAACTCTCCCGGCTTCCTTCCCATACTCAGGGTGGAGCCATCCTCCTCCAGACCCCAAAGAAAGCAGCAGGGGACAGGCTAAAGATGATTCTCTGGAATATTCTTGACCTGGGTCATGTCCTGAAGCAGAACCGGCCTGGACGTCTGCTTCCTTAATCCTCTCTCTTCCCCCCACACATCCAGAGCCGCCAGACCCGCTGGAAGCTTCCACAGGAGATGTTGGCTGTGATAACCCCAGTAATTGGATGGCAGCAAGTGGCGATAAGGCAGCTAAATTATTATAATGCAGGAGGTGAGCAAAGCAAATGCAGGGTTCTGGGGGCATTTTATGGGGGGTTTATGGGAGGTTCAGGGAGGAAGAGACAAAAATCTCAGATAGGGGATGGTAATTTCCTAAATGAAGAACCCAAGAGGCCCCCAGTGACCTAAATGATGTTTCAGACCTACAAATTAGGCTGACTCCATCCAGCAGGCCCGCGCTATTTAAGGGGTGAGCCAGGATAGAAGGTCCAGTGCCCTCTGCTCCCTCTCCTGCCTCCTGCCCGCCCCGCGCCCCACAGCACATCCTGCAGCCATGAGCCGGCAGTTGCACTCTTTCCCTGGCAGCGAGCGCCTGGGCTTCAGTGGCTGCTCAGCAGTCATCTCGGGCAGGGTGAGCAGCAGCTCCGCCTCCTTCAGGGCTGGCGTCAAGGGCACCACCGCCTTCGGCAGCAGGAGCCTCTTCAGCGTGGGGGGCGGCAGGCGCCTGGCTCTGAGCGCCTCCGCGGGGCGGAGCGGCGCCTTCGCGCTGGGCCACTGTGCAGGCACTGGCGGCCGCCTAGGGGGCTTTGTGGGCACGGTCTTTGGCAGCGCCGGGCTGGGCCCTGCGTGTCCCTCTGTGTGCCCGCCAGGTGGCATCCCCCAGGTCACCGTCAACAAGAGCCTCCTGGCCCCCCTCAACGTGGAGCTGGATCCCAAGATTCAGAAAGTGCGTGTCCAGGAGCGGGAGCAGATCAAGGCGCTGAACAACAAGTTCGCCTCTTTCATTGACAAGGTGGGTCCTGGGACATGTTCCTGCGTTGGTAACCGCTGTACACAGGGACGCTCCCTCTGCCACTGACTGCTGCGTGGGAACTTGGGCGAGTTAGCTAGTCCTCTGAGCCTCCCTTTCCTTATCTGTGAAGTGGGCACAGGAGTGGCTCTTACCTAGTAGGGTTGTGATGAGGATGATTGGTTGTCCTTCGAACAGTGGCAGGCATTCACTCCCCATAAACCAAAGCTTCATTCCTTCTGTGCAGGAGAAGACCCTGGGAAGGGGGTTGGTGTCTGGGGCAGGAGGAGAGTGGAATGGCCATCTGAGGGCTCTCAATGTCAGACAAGAGGGTGGGGACACACATTCAGGACAGGGTCACTAGTGGGACAGAGGCCAATGGGTGTCACAGGACATGATGCTTGGTGAGTGGGGAAGGACTTGGAAGGTAAGAAGTGGGATACAGTTGTAAGCTAAGATGGTTTTTAGAGGAGACGTTTGAAAAGGCCCAGAAATTTGAAGGGTGAGCCTGAGGGAGAATATTTAGAAAGAGGGCATGTCAAGTTGTATGTGTGTGTTCTGTATGTGTGGAGGGTACTCAGAAATCCGGGTGATAGGAAAGATATCTCTGGAGATTCTGAGCTAGTGACCCGAATGAATGGGGAGGAGATGGGGAATGGGCTTCTCTTCTCTCCAACTGGAGCAGAAGGTCTAGAGCATGAGTGATGGGGACATAATACTAACAATCGCTGACACGCCTCAGTGCCCGGTGCTGTCCCAAGTGGTTCTTGTTTATCAACGTGCAACCCATGGTTCTGTTATCCTTCTGCCACGCAGATGAGGAAAGTCAGACAGAGGAAGGCTAAGAAAGCGCCCCAGTTGCTAGAACAGGCAGCAGTAGAGCCTGTCCCTCACCACTATGCTCGGGAAGAGGAAAGAAGTAGTTAGAGGAGAGAAGACAGGAGTAGAAAACACAGAGCTACCATCCCATTTTCTTCCTCCAAGTGTGTTCTTCCCTAGGATATTTCCTTCTCTCCCCCAGGCTAAAGAGATAGGTGAGAAGAAGAATGCTGGTGAGTAGCGGAGTGCCTGAGCTTATGTAGCCCCCAAAATGTGAAACCTTTGGTCGAGTAGGAAAGAAGCTTGTAAAGATGTCATAGCCCACTCTGAAAACCAAAGAAACAAGCCAATCAAGAGCCATTTGGGCTGTACAAGAGATAGAACATACTAACCATGGGAGTAACTTTCCAATGCCATCCCCCCGTCATTGTTTCTCTCCTGCTTCCCATTTCCTTCCACTCTGAAAACACCAGCATTTATAGCAGAAGACGCTCCCTCAATCACATGATAACCATGGAGGCAGTTACAGCATTGCTTAAGAACACTTCCTGATTTCTCTTAGACTGGATCTTATTTCTTGTCCTAGAGACCCAGATAGGCATGATCCCCCCCGGACTGAATCTACTCTCTAATGAGACTTGCTCTTTCCTGCCCCACCCCCATACTAGAATGACTGCATCTGATTTCTGGAGCCTTCTCCCCACTTTTGAGAGTCAACAGCATGGGGATTCTGGGTCATGACCATCGTTGGGTTCCAGGTGCGGTTCCTGGAGCAGCAGAACCAGGTGTTGGAGACCAAGTGGAGCCTGCTACAGCAGCTGGATGTGAACAGCTGCAGGAAGAACCTGGAGCCCGTGTACGAGGGCTACATCAGCAGCCTGCGGAAGCAGCTAGAGACACTTTCGGGGGACAGGGTGAGGCTGGACTCGGAGCTGAGGAACATGCAGGATTTGGTGGAGGACTACAAGAACAGGTGAGTGGAAAGGCAGAGGTTATGCCCCTGGAGGGTCTTGATTACAGATGGGGTTTTGATTTGGATCTTTTGCTGATCCTATTGCAATTTTCTTTCCCGTAAGGGAGAGAGAGAGGTTCAGACAGGAGGACAACTATTTCATAACATAAGTTGTTAAAAAGAACTTTTCAATTATCTTTTGAATAACACACATGAAATCTGAGATAAATCATATAATTTGTTTTCTGTGTTTTATCCAGTGTAATTAGAAAAATCTGGCAGTTTTAGAAAATGTCACATTCCCATTCACTAACATGAACTACTTCAGCCATTCAACAAGGCTTTTCTTCCTGGCAGTCAGTGATTTGCCTTAGCAAGTAATAAAAGCTGAAAAGATGTGCTCATGTTAAAGTGTATGAAAAAAAGCCATATTCTAGTATTAATTATTTTTTCCAACGTTCTCTGTTGTTTGCTCCCTCAACTGTCCTATCGTACATTCTTTGATAATAGTAAAGGATGAGATAGTGAGAACTTTAAGTGGAATGATCAATACTCTTATCTCCCCGATCCACAATATATCTGTATTAAGAACATTTCACCCCATACAAACACCTGTTTCCAAGACCTTGCTGCACCTGGAACAGGATATGTAGAGGAAACAGGTGGGATAAGGTTTTGTTTGGTGTCTGTGAGGTTTTCACGCTGGGCTAGTGCACATTACTAAGGTGCCAGATGGAGGAGGGTCCATCTTTCTGCTGTCTCAGGGAGGGGTAGCTGTGAAAGGGAGGTGGGACAGTGGGACCTGCATGACATCTCCCTCATAGATCTCAGATCTATCTTAGAGCAGATGGCATATGAACTAAGGAGCTAGAAATTGATTCCTTTAGCCTGTCCTTGTCACATTCCCATGAGGAACGCTATGCATGCCCCAGGGGTACATGACCTCAGTTTGAAGACCACTGCCCTGCAGCTCTCAGCACAGAGATGATCACTAACTGCTTAGTGAGCATTTGCAGAACTGAATTATCCAGTGGCTGTGCTCTCTCCTTTCTCTTGCTCCACGCAGGTACGAGGTGGAGATTAACAGACGCACAACTGCTGAGAATGAGTTTGTGATGCTCAAGAAGGTAAGGGGAGCAGGAAAGGATGGAGAAAGCCTAGAGGGCTCTCTGAGGACTTGGCTGAGGAAAAGGAACCTTAGTCCCTTGGGCAGGGGTGACTGGGATTCTAATTTTCCTGCTCTTTTCACCAAGTCTTTTATATGCTGCACCCAGAATCCATCTGTTTGAAACCCCAGCATTTGTTACACTTCTGGTGCACCATTGCACTGCATATTAGTTGGCTTGCTCTTAGTGATGGGGCCTCCCTGAGAACCATGGGGTAGGGGAGTGGAGAGAGTAGGGAACCTGAGGCTTCTTATGGCAGGAAGGGAGGAAAAAAGGGAGGGAAGGTGAGAGGGAGGTGGGTCAGCTGGCCGCTCTCTGTGTTTCCCAGGACGTGGATGCTGCCTACATGAACAAGGTTGAGCTTCAGGCCAAGGTGGACTCCTTGACAGATGAGATAAAATTCTTCAAGTGCCTCTACGAAGGGGTAAGGACCTCACTGCCCTCCTTCGCGTGGTCTGCTCCTCTTACAAGTGGCTTCTGGCCCTTGGCCAAGATTGTTGTGTGGACCAAAGGCTGGCAGGGAAGCCTTTCAACTCGGTGCAGCTGAGGCCCTACTATGTGCTGAACTATGAGATGGGTTTTGTGGAAACCATAATGGATAAAAAATTATTCTTGTCTTCCAGGAATTCACAGTCTCAGAGATCTGACCTGTGCTAAAGCATGAGGGGCCTAGAAAGAGAAGGTCATTGGCAACTCCCTAGAGCACTCTGAGTTTAGACTTGATTGCATGGGTGGAGGGTGGATGTTGCTGCAGAGTGTGAAATAGGAGTGGGAGCAGTCCTGAGTCCATGGTGGAGAGGATGGTCCCACACAGGCTGAAAGCCCAGTGTGTGCATCTTACACCCCGCAGACACTGGCATTGCTGGGCTCTGCTAAGGAAGGGCAGAAAGGGACAGCAAGGGTTTTACCAGGGAGGATCAGGAGACACGCTCCCCTCAGGGGGAGCTTTTAACTGGCTCCACTCCCCTAATTGTTCCCAGGAGATCGCTCAGATCCAGTCGCACATCAGTGACACATCTGTCATTCTGTCCATGGACAACAACCGGGACCTGAACCTGGACAGCATCATTGATGAGGTCCGTGCCCAGTACGAAGAGATTGCCTTGAAGAGCAAGGCGGAGGCTGAGGCTCTGTACCAGACCAAGGTGTGCCTAGTGACCACAGGTGCTGCCCTCTCATTATGTGTGCATGTATGTGCATGCATGTGTATTTAGGCTGGGTGGAGACCTCCTTTGTCTTGCAGTTGGGATTGTGGAAATGCCTCCCTGTGGATCAGGGAGGCCAACTGCAGTTAAAAAAATTATTAATTCCAGAGAGGAAGAGAGAGGGAGAGAGAGAAAGATCAATGATGAGAGAGAATCATTGATCGGCTGCCTCCTGCATGCCCCGAACTAGGGATTGAGCCTGCAACCCAGGCATGTGCCCTTGCTCAGAATCAAACCCAGGGTCCTTCAGTCTGCAGGCAGATGCTCTATCCGCTGAGCCAAACTGGCTAGAGCCCAACTGCAGCCTTGGCATGAGTTGGGGACATATATGGAGCTTAGCCCTTCCCCTGCCATGACCCTTACTGACAGCAGAGGCCACACCAGCCACAGCTCTGACATGACTCTGATACCATTTCTGTGGATAATCCAGATGCCTTGGCTTTTCTTCCTGTCCCTAACTTTGTCAAAATAAGGACAGGAAATTTGAACTCCACCAAGGCTCTCACATTTGCGAGCCCAACGATTCTGCTGATGGGGCAGGACCTTTCTATCCAGAAGGAAAGAGCTGTCTTTCTCCCCCTCCTCCCCTTTCTTTCTGCCATTTCCTTCCCCTCCTCCCTTTTTCAATTCGATTGTGTCTATGATGCTTGGATAATGAGAATGGCATGTGGACCTCCCTCTCCGTGCTGAACACCCTTGAAAGGTGGATGCTCAACTGTCCTGTGTTCGTGTTCTCTTGCTCCCAACTTCAGATCCAGGAGCTGCAGGTCACAGCGGGTCAGCATGGGGATGACCTCAACCTCACCAAGGCTGAGATCTCAGAGCTCAACCGCCTGATCCAGAGGATCCGCTCAGAGATAGGGAGTGTGAAGAAGCAGGTGGGTTCTATGCAATGAGTCAGCTACAGGGTTAACTGAGCATCAATATCTGTATAGGATCAAATATGGAAAAGGTCCTTCCTTCAGGCGTTTGTAATTCATCAGGAGAGAATAGTCTGAGCCGATATGGAAGGAGGAAACATCCACCCAGTGTGCTGCACACCCACTAAGTCCTGTAGAAGTCCCCAGGGGCTGGAGCTGCCTGAGAGGGTGGGATTATACTGGGATGGGAGGCAGAAAGGAGAGAGGAAGAGGTGCCTTCAAAGCCAGGCAGTGGGGTTTAGACCCAGTGCAGTAGGTAGAAGGAAGGCATTGGGAGATTTCATGTGATGAATCTGCTGGAGGAAGGAGAATAGGGCAGTGGATGTTAGAGAAGAGTAGGGATTAAAAGCCTCCCACCCTCGCCTTGGCTTAGGGCTCTGCTCTGGGTTTGCCTGCCCCACTTCTGAGATGGGACATGTTTTTTTTGGGTCGGGCAGCTGGGTCCTAGGTGTCTCCGCTGCGGCTGTTAGCCACTCACCCAAAAAGCAATGGGTGTTTGCCTGGCGGGGGGCCTACCTGATAGAGGAGAGTGACACCAGATGGACAGCAGGCCAGAATTCCACATGGCCTTAGGGTCAGCTGCTGTCCTTGGGGTGAAACAAATGTGACTCCAGAGAAAGGGACACACCAAAAAGAGAGGCCAGACACTTAGATCCCACCAAAACCTTAGCCAAGCGACCAGAACACACACTCAAGACTAAAGGCTCCAGAAGCTCCCCATCCCATGCCACCCCCACCTCCCCAGCTTTCACATGGAAGCCTCTGAGCCCCACCTACAGCTTCTTTCTGCAAGTTACATTTCCACTCAACCACAGGTGTCTGTCAGCTTGTAAAACCTGCCAGTTATCGCTTAAGGCGTTGCCATGTAGCATGATTGCCTGCAAAATTTTGGAGGCCATACTCTCAGTGTTTATTGGACAGACATTTAATTAATAGGAACTCTATTAGTCCTCAATTTTTTTCATGATTTACAGGATCTCCCAAGACAACCTTTTACACTGTGAGGCAACATTGAGGTCAGCTACCCAGAGACTATTCTGGGTTGGCATTAGAATCATATAGCCCATGTTACAGACCAGGAGGGAGAGGGCAGGGGCCACGTGCCAGGTGCCCACCTTCTCGGTGCCCTTTCCCTCCTCTATCCTGTGGTAGAGACGCTCCACCTTCACAGGCCACAGCATGAGTTAGGGTGCACTGTGCCTGAAGTCGGGGAAGGACAGATTCTCCTCTAGTGATGTCCGAAGGAGGAGGAACCAGGACAACCTCAAAGCATTTACTGTCAGTCAGGACCCAGTGAGGGGAGGTAGTCTGAGCAGGATCTCAGATGAATTCATCTGCCCCTCAGTGCTCCAACCTGGAGACGGCCATCGCTGATGCCGAGCAGCGGGGCGACTGTGCCCTGAAGGACGCCCGGGCCAAGCTGGACGAGCTGGAAGCTGCCCTGAACCAGGCCAAGGAGGAGCTGGCCCGGATGCTGCGCGAGTACCAGGAGCTGATGAGCACAAAGCTGGCCCTGGATGTGGAGATCGCCACCTACCGCAAGCTGCTGGAAGGCGAGGAGTGCCGGTGAGGGCCAAATATCTTTTGTCTGGACCAGTTATCGCTTTGCATTAGTAGGAAGATTGAAAGCAAACAGTTTGGTTTTGTTCAGGTCCTACTGAGGTAAAATCTTATAGAAAATGGGCTTTAACATGCTGCGTAGGAAAGACAGCAAGAAGTTAGATAGCAAGAAGAACTGAGTTATAAAACATCCCAAAGAAGTGGGAGCAGAGGCAGTACTGATTCAGCAACGTTTGAGAAACAGAGCATCACTTGGCCCTTCGTGGTGCAGGATGACCTCCAAGAGTCATTCACTTTCAAGGTCACTCTAGCAAAGTTGGGGCCCAGTGAGGATGTGCGCTCATTCCTCTTATTTGTCTAAGACCAAGGGCATAACTAGAAGGCAGTGGAGGCACAATTATCTTACACATCAGGTAATCTCAAATCCACTTTGATGGAGTGTTGACTCCATGTGGCAGATTTTTCATCTTGGTTCTCCATTTCTGAAGAGGCCCCACTGGGGTGTATGGGAAGAAAAGAGTCTGGAATGGGGTAGAGGTGGGATGTTCTGAGAGGAGAAGCTCATTCACAGGAGACTCCCTGGAACCTTCGGGTGATGGTTTACTGAGGGTTTATCTCTTTTTCTTCTTCCTCTTCAGGATGTCTGGTGAATATCCAAATTCTGTGAGCATCTGTAAGTACCTACAGGCCCAGTCCTGCCCTTGGTCACCTATCACAAGTCTGAGTTCCTTTAATTCCATGACACCAAGGAGAAGTCAGAATACTGGAGTGGGTTCAGGGCCAACTTAGGGGCACAAAAAGGGAGCTGGCTTTAGTCACCAACGAGAAGCAGTGGATGGAGAAAAAGAATAATATCATGAAATACAAGTATAACCTTAGAAAATAAAATAATACTCAACAGTGTATAATCCAAGAGTCTGTTGTAAGAATAATGCTTAATGGCTACATTATATTTCTACTGATGCCGGACCCAAATAAAAGCCCTGAATGACAGCAAGAGGTTATTGAGGGAAACCTGAAAGGGAAATGATGAAAAAGAAAGCTAAAATCTCCTCCAGATTTAAAAACTAGAGAAAGCGAGGGGAGATGCTGTCTATGACAGGCAGGAACACCCTGGCAGCCCCAGGCCTCCAGGAAGGCCTTTCTTCCTGTGGCCCTTCCTGTGGGCAAATTCACTAGTAGAACCTGCAGAAGCTTAAAGTCGGATAGTGACTGAGTGACACACCTAACAGGAAAAGGCCAAGTGCATCAAAAAGGACAGTGTGGATGAAAATCTGCCAGTTCACTAAAAAGGTACAACAGAGAGAATCTGTCTCAATGTGAAGCCACCATAGGGAAGAGAACTAAGGGAGGGCCCCGGATGACAGGGCTGGGTTCTCCTCTCGCCCATTGCAGCTGTCATCAGCAACACGGGAGCCGGAGCTGGAGGGGCTGGCTTCAGCATGGGCTTCGGCGCCTCCAGCAGTTACAGCTACAAACCTGGGGCCGAACTCAAAACCAAAGGCAGCTGTGGCAGCGAGTTCAAGGATCCCCTCACCAAAACTTCCGGCAGCAGCTGTGCAACCAAAAAGAAGGCCTCCAGATGAAGGGCAGAAAGCTGTGGACCCCATCCATCTCTTCTCTCTCCGCCCCTTCCCAAGTCAGGAAGTGCTGCCCCTGTAACCACAATCCCAGTCCCCTCCCCTCTCTCTGTGGTCCTGCGCTGGGTGACACGTCTGTGCGGAAAGTCCAGTCATGGGTGCGCTCGGCAACCTCCTCCTGGACCACCTCTCACTGGGTCGCTGCCCTAAATGCAGAGATAAGATGCAGACTCAGCACGCTTCCTTGTGGCCAGTTGCCAGCCCCTCTGTCCCCATGTGCTTTTCTTGAGCCTTCATTGCCCAGGGCCTCTTTGCCCTCTGGTTGGAGTCGTGTCCAGTTCTCTGCCTCCCCTGCAATAAACGCTCAATGCTGTTTGATTCTCAGTGTCAATCTGTTGCCCAGGATGCCAACATCTGCACGGCCCCTTCTAACTTCTCTTGGTCTAACTCTTGCTTTCCTGAGTCCCTGACACGGAAGCCTGGCTTCTCCATCGGGTTCTCAAAAGCACCCAGTGTTCCACACAACTGCCTCTCATTGCTAGAGTGGTCAGTCCTTCTTTTCCTTCACCTCCTCGCTCTCTGGCCAACCTTCCGCACAGTGGCCCTTCTTCCTGCCAAGTCTTTCCACCCTGCAGTTTGAGGCCTGCATGTATATATAATTGTATGGATGCGTCTGTATCTATTATGTACACATAGTAGTGGCTCACTGCACAAATCCTTAGTGAGGCAGGCATTGCTCAGGCACTGGGAATACTACAGTGAACACACGGGCGCAGACCCTGTCCTTAGAGAGCTCACAGTCTGGCATGCAGAGTAAAAATAAGCCACTAACACGGGAATAAATAATATGTGTCAGTAGTGATAACTACTATGAAGGAAAACTAATGGGGTAAGAAGGGTGCTCTTTTAGGTATGTGTGTATGTTTCTGCAACAGTGTTTGTTTTCTCAGAATCAGCACAGGTGACTTGAGCAAGGTGCTAAGGAGCAGAATCCTTAAGGGTGAGACCACCTTCCAAGGATGAGAGTGGCATTCAAGGTGCCCCTGACCCCTTCTTCTCCCACATCATTCCTGTCCTTTTACTCCAGTCTTTCTCCAAGCAGGCTAGGACTTTCCATGCCCATGGACCTTTGCAAATATGATTTTTCAATCACAGAAATCACGCCCCATTTATTGAAAACCTGCTCATCCTCTGTGGCCCAGCTGAAATGCCACCTCCCATGTTCCTGCATTTTCTGGTCCCTCCAGGTGGGTTCTATTAAGTCATAAAGCTTAAATGCAAGGGAACATTAGAGCTGCTAGCTCAACAGCTCTCCCTTGTCCCTTCATTTTATGGGAGGCAAACAGGCCTGATGGCTAAGTGCTTTTCCCAGGTTCACAGCCCTGCAAGCCCACAGCACCGTCCTCAACTGTGTTAAGTTGGTGTTTATTTTCCTAGTGTCATGTTAGCTACACTCATGTCTGTCTCCTCCCCACACTCCTCTCAGCCCCTTGTTCCAGGGTCCTCAAGTCTGGTGCACAGTCAGCACTCAATATACCTTCACTGGGGAGAGAGTTCAAGGTACACGCACGTCCCGATGATTTGGCATGCAAATGATAAAACAGATTTGGGTTAAAAAAATTGTGTTTCCTATGCATACACATGTGTACAATTTATGTAATTTGTCAGCCAAACTTTTGTTCTGGACACATGCTGACCTGGATCCTCAGACAACAGGTATAAGCCAGTACCATCTCAGGCAGGTGGCCCTCTGGGCCTACCACTGGCTGAGGGGTCGTGTACCTGGCTTCAGATCCTGGTTCTTCCAATGGCTGCATGTGGCCTAGTGCAGGATTCTGTTCTTGTGAAAGAGGATTGATGCAAGCTGGTTCTTATTGCCAGATACTGTCTCAGTAGCAATTCTCCTAAGTACGCTATGTCTGGAAACTTAATTAACTCTTCCAGTAATCTGATAGGCATTATTGCTATTGTAATAATTCCATCTCACTACCGAGGATACCGAGGCTCAGAGAGCTTACCAAACCCACCCAATGTTACATGGTTAGTAAATAGCAGAGTTGGGACTTGAACCCCAGTCCAATTCCATAGTCCACACTTCCAGCCACTACACCTCATTACCTATCAAAGTTCTCACCTTAGAGGAGAGTTGAAAATGTGAAAAAGGATAATGGAAAAAATACAGTGCCTGGAACTCAGTTTGCAGCCAATACATGTTAGTTGTTATAATAATACTTGTCATTGAAGCGTGTTTATGAAGCCCTCTGTGTTTGCCGGCCAGGCACTGGTTCACGACCAGTCGATCCACAGCAGGACTGTGCCCAGAGCCCTGGCTGAGATGAACTAAGTGCAGGGCAGAGGGCGCTGGGTCTGTTCATTGACACACATCCCCATTCAGTCACCAACTGCTTATTTCCAAGCAGGTAAAATACAGGGTGTCCCCAAAATATATACACACTTTAACAGCTGAAAGCTCAACTGATGTTTCTTACTTTACAGATTTAACCCATTGGAATTAATAATTATTCAAAGCGTGCATACATTTTTTTGGGGACACCCTGTAACTCCTTGGTGTCTGTATTTTGTGCATATACTGCCCTCTGCCATCAGATTCAAGTACTGCACCTTCTGTCTGTGGCCCAGGGGAGACTTCCCCACAGTAGAGAAGGTGTTGGATGAGCTGTCAGCAGGAAGAGAAGCTGTTTCGCACCCTAGCCTGCCCAGGCTAGTCCCAGCCTCCATACTGCCCAGGCCCTGGCTCCTGGCCCCCCTTCCTCTCCTCTGTGACCCCTCCTCTACCAGGAGGTGGCGGGGGGGGGGTGGTGGTGGTGGCTGGTGCTGCTGTCATCTGAACCTCCTCACCTCTAGTCAGAGAACTCGGTACCTTCAGACAGCTCTTCCTCAATGGGCGCCTGAGAATGTTGATCTTGGTGCTGATCCAGAGGTCCTGGGAATGAGGACCCCCTTCTCTTACCTCATAACGTCCCGCCACCCCCCTCTACCCTCCCCCCGCCTCTCTGAGTGCAAACCCTGCCCTGGTTGTATTGGGGTGGGAGGGCTCTGAACTCACTTTCTCTCTCTCTCTCTCTCTCTCTCTCTCTCTCTCTCTCTCTCTCTCCCACACACACACACACAAACACACTCTCTCTCCCTTTCTCTCTTTCTCAGCAGATAATCCAGACATGGAGACACTGGCAAGGTTTAGCCAAGGGGTTACAGAGGAAGGAAGGGATCAGAGTTGAACACTGACAATCTGGGAAGGCTTCCTGGAGGAGGTGAGAGGGACACAAAATCACACTGTGTAAGAGAACATGCTTTGCGCTGGGCTAGTCAAGAGTCTGAATCCCATTGTTGGTTCGTTTCTTTTGCCACTTATAACCATGACTTGGGCAACTCAGTCTCCTTGCTCCTGTGTTTTCTCATTTGTAAAGTGGGAAAAATAAGAGTACTTTCCTCACTGGATTGGTGTGAGGATGAAACAAGTTAAAATGTACCAAGCAAGCTGTCAAAAAGTGTTCACTCCAATTCTACACTTGAGGCTCCCCTGCCCTGCTAGCTTCCTGCTTGATTCCAATCCCAGGCCAGCAGCTCTTCCCCCATCTCGTTCTCCTTGGCCCTTGCAGCCACATTCATTTTCAGAAGATTCCCCTCCATGCCCACTGGTTCCTCTTAGCCCTCTCCTTTGGCCCTCTGTTGGGACACGGAGTGCCTGTCCGTGCTCCAGGCTGCCGCATTGTTCCTCTTCTTCCCCATGTTCACCAGTGTGCCCCGTGTCCACCGGCTCACACCCACAGACCGCCTGCGTCCTGGTGTGCGTCACTCTCTGATCTGCAGGTTCATGTCACAACCAGTCTCCTGAACTGATAGCTGCATGTCACACTTTGTAGCCAGGCCACAAAGTCCCACCTGCCTCAGCGGGGGCCCCTGACCCTGTGGAGATGGGGACTTGCTCTGTGGGCCTCCTTCTCTACAGGGAAGGTGGACAGAACTTTTCAAAGGGGCTGGGCTGTGGTCTCAGCTCCAGATGGAGAAGCTCACACTCTGACCCAGCCTCAGGTGCCAGCATTGAGCATCACCTAAGCCCCACCAGCTTGAGTGGCTTCATCCAAGGCAGGCTGCATCCTGGAGGGCGGTGCTTAGGGCCCCCTGGCACAGCAGTGAGGCGAGGTGGTTCCTTGCAGTCAGTAGGTATCTCATTCCTTCCTTGCAGGCTCAGGTGGGGCTGGGGTCAGTTCAGCCCCTGCCTCCAGCCTCTGGGCTCATCCTCTACCCTCTCTGTGTCTTTAGCCCCTCCCCTCAGGACAAACTCATCCCTCCTCACTCAGTCTTTCCTAGTTCCCTTTTCCTAACACATTCAGTTATTTTTTATATTTCTTTCTTGACATCCTACTTCCCGTATTTTCCTCCCACTTTTTACCTTGCTGTGGCCACCCAGGCCCTGAGTGCTTCTGCCCTGCCTGGGTGTTTAAGTCCCCCTCCTAACCCTGTCCCCAGGGTCTAGCGGGCTCAGTTATAAAGTGGGCCCAGGAGAGAGTGATGGCCATTCCCCCACACCTGAGGCAGGTGCTCCTCCACCCCAGGCCCTGCCCACCTCTCCAGCAGCTTCTCCAAGGGATGGGGTAGGGGCAGGGATGACCTTCTCCCTCCTGTTTGAATAGGGCTGTGCATGGTGCTCTGATGGGAGATAGAGAGCATGTCATTAGTGATGACTGGCTTAATTGCCACCTGTGCGCAGCCCGCATGTTTGCTTTGGAAATGGGTAAAGGAAGAGGCGGATAAAGCTTCAAACTTCATAGTCACGATCAAAAGATTAAAGCATTTCCCCCAGCTGCTCTATTCTCTTTCAAAAAAAAAAAAAGAGTCATGCAATAAAGGGGGTTGGGGGGAACCAGAAAATAACTTATAAACTTCTTCCAGAAGTGGTTGGTAGTGGAAGGGACTGAGGTAAGGAGTTGGATGAAATAATACAGAAGTGGGGGCCTGGTAGTATTTTGAAACAAGCAAATGGAAGAAAACGTGTCCTTCCTAGAGCAAGACCGCACTTGTCCGGCATACCTCTGTGCATCTAGCTCCCTGTGATGACGAGGCAGATGGTGGGGGTGGGGATTGCAAAGAGCCCAGAGAGCTTGTCTTTTAAAAAAGAGGAAAGAAAGGGAACTAAAGACTGCTTGATTGACACTAAAGGACTAGGGGTCTGTGCAGTCATAGAGCCTAAGAAGGCAGGGTGGGGGAGGGAGTGAACGGAGAAAGGAGCTCTTGAGACACGGGCCAGGGCAAAAGGACACTCGGGCTGGGAAAAATGAAAAACAGTCTGCAGGTCCCTGAGCCAGAGGGAAGCGGAGTAGGGCAGTTAACAGTGGACAGAGCCCAGAGTGGACACAGGGGGGAGCAGGGGGGCCACCACTTCCCCAGGGCTCGGAGAAGGAAAAGACCCAGGGGACTGGAAGACAGCACTCAGCCAGCCCTGGAGGAGTAGGGGACAACTGGGGCGTGGGGGGAGCCGGGAGACTCTGATGGCCTTCCCCTTGAGAGCACAGAATTCTGGCCACAGGCTCCAGCTCACCTGTATGTCTTGAGCCTGTGCTTGAGATTCAGGCAAGCCAACCAGGCTGCCCCAGGGCCCTGGGGTCTGTGCACACGAGGGGCGAGTGGGGCCTGAAATTCAGCTGTGCACTCAGGCTAAGGGCTGCATCTTTCTAACCGGCACAAAGGCGGCCGAGGCCCTGCAGCCACTTGGTTAAACCGCTGTGACAGTTACACTCTCTTGGTTAAACTCTCTTGTGGCAGGAAGGCCGGGACATGCCCCTCCTGAGCTAGGCTGCAGTGGGCAGAAGCAAGATCCGGGGTGCTAATACTGAGGAGTTGACAGGAAGGCCCTAGACTCAGAAAGAGGTGTTTGTGGAGAGACGCCAAGGAGTGCTGCTAGAAAGTTCTACGACCACCTGTGCTGAGGGAACCACCACTAGGTGTCAGATCACTAAGCATCCTCTGATAAGTCCGATCAAGCAGAGGCTCACTGCACAATGTCTTGACACTAAGGTGGCACCGGTGGGGATTCAGAGCTCCGACTGCCCTCTGGGATTTCACTCAGCACAGTGCCTGCGTTTGATAAGTGAGAGTGAAACTGAAATTAAATAGATGAGATCCAGCTACCTGTTTTCTTAATAATCTGGAGGATTCACGTTAACCTGTGTGTGTAAGGATGGGCATGGGGAAGAGGGACTAGATGGATGAAGAGAGATGCAACTTCAGTGACCCCTACAAACTACTGGGGAATCTGGGACTCTGCACTCTGCAATATAAGGGGTGATTGGGTGATTGGCCGCCCAGGTCGTAGCACTGGATAAGTCATCAATCCTGGGGAGTTGGGCCAGGTGGTCAGTCTAGAGCCCTGGACTGCAGCGATAGCTCTGCCCTACTGCTTGGTGCATATCCCATTTGCTGTGGGACTCGATAGGCCAGGACTCGGAGAATTTCATGCCAGGAAGGTGTAGGGTGTTGGGAGGGGAGGTAAAGAATGAAAGAAAAGCTGATGAATCTACTGTTTAAGCTAACTTTGGACAAGGATAAAAACGGGCACCTTTCAAACTGGTTCAGACAGGCAGAGAGCTTTAGGTTTTTGCACTGAGCTCATTTTCAAATGATCAGATAACTCAGTTTCAAGTCCTTTCTGATTCCAACGTGCTGTGGTTTATCCCCAAATCTTGTCACCCCAAAGTTAGCCCCAAAACTTTTCAAGCTTCTTACTCTTTCCATTAATGACCTTAATCTACAGAACGCTGGTTCCCTAGACTATGCCCAAGAGTAGTCAAAAAACCAATGGGTGGAAAATGACCTTCAGGGTCCATTCTCCAGCCGAGCAGACATGACTTTGGATGTGTCCATTTGGGATTATTCGTGGCAGTGCTTTCTATGTACCTCCAGGGTACTGTGCTCGGCTGAGAGGGACTTCTACCCTCCAGGAATTCCCTTAACTAGTGGCAGGACAGCGTGGAGCAAATGGATTGGCTCCTTCAGGGTTCTCTAGGGTCCTGTCTCTCTCACAGTTCTCCTTGTGTAACATGGAATCTGTTCTTTAACCTAAAGCCCTGGCTCAGTGATGTTTCTTCCCCTCATGACCCTCTTACAATTCCACAGTCTGCAGGAACTGTCTTAGCCACCATCTTTCTCCCATTGACCTCCCCTCCCCAAGTCAAACCTTCCCCTTCAGTCCACCTGGGCTGCTCATGGCCTCTCAGATGCAGTGCACGTGTCCAGTCAGGATCACCTTCCAGGTCTCAATGTATTTTGAACCCAATGTATTTCATTTTGATTTTTTTAAAAATCAGGATTTTAATAACAGCTTATCTAAGCCATTCAGTTAAGCACATTATTGAATACAGGCATGTGGAATTAAACTACAGCAAAACAACTCTCCTCAGTTTATATTTTTTCTCCTCCAGTTCAATTTCCATTTTTTTAGGGGGGAAGGAGAAAGTCTTAGAAGTCTCCTTCCCTCAGTGTCCAGCATTGAGTAGTCCACACAGTAGGCACTCAATTTTACATTCATTGAATAAGCCAATCTCTTCAGGCTTGGGGACATTCATTAGTCCAGTGAACTCAAAGACTAGGGTGTGGAGTGTGATGACTAATTAAAGGGTAGCCAGCAAGGTGAAAATTGGGGCTGTCTGAGATCTGACTGTGCAGGCTAAAGAAAATCGCCTGCAATTTCATTCCCTAGGAACCAGCTGGGAGGGGGGCCACCTGTGTGTGGCCACAGTCACAACACTGTTGTCTGGAAACCCTCCTCTGCCTCCTCTTCTTTCTTCTGTGTCACAACTACCATCACCACTGTCATCATCACCACCACCACCACTATCACTGAGCCCTTACTTGCCAGCCCCTAGTACAGGACCTGGCATAGAGAGGCAGTGTGTGTGGAATGCACACTGAAAGGTGCCGGGACCCTAGCCCTAGTCCTGGCTCTCCCCAGCCCATCACCTTGGAACATGGATGGGCTTAATTCATTCTCCAGCATTTTCCCAGGCACCTGAAACTCTATTTTTTAATCACCCTACGTCTTCTCTAGCCTTGAAGATCTAGCTTTGAACTTTTCCTACTTTGTAAATGTTCTCCTGAGAAGGTCTTTGGTAAGAGGTCCAGCTCCCCTAGCAGACAGAGCTCACGCTCAGCCCCACAGTGGAGGCACAGACTTGGCCCAGGAGACTCAGCCCACCAGAACCATGTGTATTTCCCATAGGGAGCCCCTCAGGGATGGCTACTGGAGGAGGGGTCTACAATAAAATAGCCCTGCTGAAAAGTGACTCTTTTCGTTCCCCTGCCCATCCCTATTTTGGCTGACTCTCTCTCTGAACCAGAGAAACGCGGCCCAAGGAACTCAGAAGTCCATATCAGAAAGTCTTTGCATCTCTGACTAATCTCTATGACATTATGTGATGATGGTGGTTAGGAGCAGGGACTGTGAAACCAGATACTCTTGAATTCCACCCCCAGCTCTGGTTTACTAGCTGAGTGACTTTGGGCAAGTTCCTGAACATCTCTAGGCCTCAGTTTCTTCAACTGTAAAGTGGAGTTAGTAAAATGAGAGTTAAATTAGAAACCCTTGTAGTGCTTGGCACAATGTCTGGCACGTGCAAAGTGAACAATAAACATTGACTTTTGTTGTTACTACTGTCACTATGATCACAACTGATTGTATTGCTGCCACCATTGCTCCTCCTACTTCAGGTCATACTTCAATCCCCCCTGCCTGGGAGTGGCTACTCGGAGCCAGCCCCTGTGATGGGTACTGTTGGGGGTATAAAACTGGCCTTCTGGAGACCCCTAAAATGCCAATCACAATTAGCCCCTCCTCCCCTGCACACCTCTAATCCCTGTTCACAATTCTTTCCTGTTATTCTGGAGCTTTGGCCCCAGATTTAAATTCTTTTTATGAATTCTGTTCATTGATCTTCAGGTTCCTTGAGGGCTGGAGCCATACATTAGTCATTCCCAGTCAAGGGACTCACTATAGTTTGTTGATATTCAGAACACCAGGCTCACACACAATCTGGTTTAGAAAAGTGCAAGAACCCACTTCAGTTATGCCCTCTCATGCTCTCTCATGCTCGGCCCTGCCAGGAAGGTTGAGAGGCAGGGTTCCTGGAGAAGGAGCTTCCACCGCTGCCTCTGGCTGAGAGGAGAACACGATAAAGGGAAAACCCTCTGAGGCAGCCAGGCGTATAGGCATCCTGGTACCCAGCTCACTGTCTCCCCGTTTCCCTTCTCCAGCAGCCACAGCAGTTGTCTACTACCCTCTGGCTATCCCAATGGCTCCAGGCTCCCCAATTTAGTTATAGAAGTGGTCAGAGTCCTGCATTAGGGCAGCTACCAGGTGCCTGTTTTTGAAATAATTTTTAGCATTTTTAACGTATCATCGCCCTTTCCTAGGACTACCTGAACTTTATTGTAAAGAACTGGCTTTTCTGATCTAAGATTGAGTGGCTTCCTAAAGTGATCAGGAAACTAGCAGAACAGCCCACCCTGAACCCAGGAGTGAGCCTCAGGGTCTTCTGTACCTTGGACACTGGGCATGGAGTGTTTCCCTAGGGAGTGCGAGGACAGATGTTATCCCCAGAGAGAGAAGAGCGAATGTCCCAGCTCCTGAGGCTGCTCTATGGCCCGACCTCCTAGAATGGAAGAGCTTACCCTGTCCAGGAGAAAAATATTCAGTGGAAGAACCTCCAGTTCCCTGGAAAGGTTCTCACTGTTGAAAAGGCAATATCCACTACCTAGGCCCTGCCCAGGACAGAAAGCCCCAGACAGCACCACTGCTGGGGGCCATACAGTCATTTCCACTATTTTCCTGATGTCTGTTCCATTGCTGGACAGCTGTGGTCCTTAGAGTGGCCCCTGGGACTTTTTTCTTGGGTCCAGATCTTTGAAGACCCACCATGTCCTTTTCCAGTCTCTCCATCCTCAGCATGGACATCCCAGCTCCTCAATAAGATCAGATTATAGGGAGATGGGGCCTCTGGGGAGGAACCTGGGGGTTTGGGCTGAGCCCCCGTGGACAAAGCAGGCCTTTCCCCTGCTCCTTGGTAATAGATAAGCTAGAGGGAGGCAGCACAGGAAAAGTGAAGGTAGGAGATCTGTGAAGGGGATAACTCTGCAGGTCCCTAATTAGGAGCACAGATAAACGTCTATTAGACCCCTCCAGTCTGCAAGGGCAGCATATTCTGCTCGCTATCAGAGGTGCTTTGTTGCAGCAAAGGGCTTGCGATCTCTGTTCCACAAATTGTCCATGGCCCCTGGCCCTTTAGCAGGAGGAAAGGATACGGTGGAGAGACGCCCTTTTCCGGTGTCCAGGGCTCGGCAGGATAAAAGGAGCCAGAGCTGTGGGTGTCCCTTCGTATTCTCTATCTGTTGGTGACTGCTGTTCTCCAGCTCTGTCAACTCCCTCTCTCCCATCATGAGTCGGCAACTGAGCATCAAGTCTGGTGGTGACAAGCGTGGCTTCAGTGGGTACTCGGCAGTGGTGCTGAGGAAGGCTGTGGGCAGTGTGGCTTCTCACCACGGGGCTGGCAAAGGAGCTGGGGCCGGCTTCGGCAGTCGGAGCCTCTACAGTCTCAGAGGGGATGGATGTAGTTCCCTCCATGTGGCTGGTGGTGATGTTCGGACTGGAGGTTATAGCTTCTGGCCCGGCTCTGGGTATGGAGGAGGCCGGGCCCCTGGCTTTGCTGGCAGCATGTTCGGTAGTGTTGCCCTGGGGCCTGTGTGCCCATCCATGTGCCTACCTGGGGGCATCCACCAGGTCACTGTCAACAAGAGCCTCCTAGCACCCCTGAATGTGGAGCTGGACCCCAAGATCCAGAAAGTACGTGCCCAGGAGCGAGAACAGATCAAGGCGCTGAACAATAAGTTTGCCTCCTTCATCGATAAGGTAGGTCTCATAGGAGGAGGATAAGACAGTTGAGTAAGATATGAGTGGTTCCTGCTGCCTGGGAGTGGACAGGGCATTGCAAATGGAAAGGTGGCAGCTGGACCCTAGAAGGACTCCCTGATCATAACAGAGAAAACAGGCCTGGAAGCTAGGTAGCACAAAGAAATAAATGTATGTATTGCTCTCTTTGGGGATTTTACAGAGAAGGGTGGGAAACTGGGTAAAGGGTAGCCATTTAGAAACCATGAGAAAGAAGTGATGGTTTTCTGAAGGATGGTGGATGAACCTCCAGCTCTTTAAAGAAGACAAGGGGTTAACAGACTCAGCATTATTTAGGGGAAGGGCTCATGGTACAGAAGAAACATGTACAGACACAAGGAAGAGCATCTCCTGGGTGCTGGCTCAGGTGACAGAAGAAAGCTATGGACTCACCTTTTTCAGTGACTGATTTTGTCCAGAAGGCTGTGGAATGAGCATGCAAAGGGTCTATTTTATATGGAATTTCATGAGTAGAGTCAGGACTTGAGTCAAATGACTTTAGGAAAAATCTACATAACCTGGGGAGTCAATGGTGTAAGTCCATGGGACATGATAGCATTTATTATGGGTGCAGGTGCGGTTCTTGGAACAGCAGAACCAGGTGCTGGAGACCAAGTGGGAGTTGTTGCAGCAGCTGGACCTGAGCAACTGTCAGAAGAACCTGGAGCCCATCCTGGAGGGCTACATCAGCACCCTACGGAAGCAGCTGGAGACATTGTCAGGGGACAGGGTGAGGCTGGACTCAGAGCTGAAGAGCATGCGGGTCCTGGTGGAGGACTACAAGAAGAGGTGAGCAGGTACCACCAAAGATCATGGGTCATGTTCCCAGAAGCTCCTGGGCTCAGCCAATTTTTGAGCCACTTTAGGAGGGAAAGGAGCAAGCACCAGGGTCAGTGCTCACACCCCTTCTCTGGTTGTGGGGGAAAGACCCTGTTTGATACCTTCCTATCTGGTTGATAGGAAAAGTTCCTATGCTCATTGATTCCCTGACTGGTTCAGTGGCCAGTTTGGGGAGCATAATAGACACCTGAATATTTTCCAGCAAGTGGAATGTAGATGAGGTAACTCAGGGACATAGCACTGCCACCACCAGCTTCTGCACTGCTCACCTTTAGGAGAGCTTGTGGGGACTTTATATCCTGAGCACTTGCTCAATCAGAGGGAAGACAAGGCTACTTGGCTGTTGGGACTGAGGCCTCTGCTATCTTCTTTCCTGGCCCACAGGTATGAGGTGGAGATTAATCGGCGCACAGGAGCTGAGAATGAGTTTGTGGTGCTCAAGAAGGTAAGAGAGAGAAGAGCCTAAAGACTCTGGTCTCTCTTACACCCCATCCTAACCAACTCTGCTCAGTATTTCAGCCCAGGTCTCTTGGGGGAGGGGCTGGTGCCTGAATGGGGATGGAGTCATATATAGTTCTGGTCTCCAGCAAATTGAAGAGACAGGGCATACATCCAGGAAATGGACAGAGTCAGTCAGGAGAGACTTCTGGTCTGGGAATTGGGAAACTTTGGTTCAGTTCAGCCTTCCTGTGTGACTTGAAGAAACTCACCCCACCTCCCTGGGCTTTGTTTTCTCCAGGTGTAGCAGAGAACAAGTAGGCCTCATTCTCCTTTTCCTATTCCCAAAGATTCAGTGAGTCTGAGAGAAAAGCAATATTGAGTGATTGTATTCATCAATGTGTTTTCCTTTGTGGGCAAAACACAGGAAATCAGATGGCTTTGGGGCAGGGACAAGACAGCTGATGGGAGGGGGGTTGTATTGACCAATGGCTTTGGTGCCTCTTGGCAGGATGCAGATGCAGCCTACATGGTCAAGGTGGAGCTCCAGGCCAAAGTGGACTCTCTGGAAAAAGACATCAAGTTCCTCAAGTGTCTGTACGATGCGGTAAGGACATTCCTCCCCTTCCCCATCCCACCTCTCTCCAGCTGAGAATATCATCTGGCTCTTCCAGGGAGATGCCAATAGGAGGGATTTAGGATAAACAGTATGAAGGCTGTTTTGATGGAAAAGTGCAAGACCCTGCACTGGGAGACCATGACAGTGTAGAATCCTGGTCCCCAGAGCCCATAGACACAGGAGACGATCTCATCTGAGCCTATAAAGTGACCTTGCTCACAGGCAGAAAAAAAACGACCCCATGAAGTCCTGCTAAAGCAAAAATTCTTGTGTCTGTAAATCATAGGAAATTTCTCCCACTACCTGTTGCCTGTGTAGTGGAGGGGGGAGCCTTGGGGGGTACAGAGGGTGTCCTGCTCCTGTGAGCCTTCTCCCTCGGCTCCACAGACAGATCTCCATCAGGTACTTCCTTAGCCCGTTCTTCCAGGGCTGCAGGCCTAGAGACTGATGAGCACAGGAGAGAAGTTGGGGGACCCTGACTCTGTCCTCACTTCTCAACTTAGGAGATAGCCCAGATCCAGACTCATGCCAGTGAGACCTCCATTATCCTGTCCATGGACAACAACCGGGACCTGAACTTGGACAGCATCATTGCTGAGGTCCGCGCCCAGTATGAAAAGATTGCCCTGAAGAGCAAGGCCGAGGCTGAGGCCTTGTACCAGAGCAAGGTGGGCACTGGGGTGGGGATCTCCTTTCTCCACCAGCCCTTCTTTCTTGGGAAGGTACACCTCCACCAGTGAATGGGAGAAATATCTTTGGAGATATGCTGAATGAAAAAGGGGTTATTACCAATGGCTTAACGACATTCTACCCAAAAAGAATCATTGGCAGAGGCCATTATCAAAGATAATTTTTAAAAAATGGCATGGATGGGCATATCCAACAGAGGATAGGCAATCCTCTGTTGGAAGAAAAAAGTGAGGTGTTCTTGTTATAAAACAAAGGTATTTCTAGGAGGTGGGACATGTTGCCACGGAGCAGAAGGAGTGTAACAGATATAAAGCACAGTGCATATGGGTGAGCTGGGGTGGGCAGATATGAAGAAGAGGAAGCCTAGAGCTATTTTCTTTCATTTAAAAAAATAACTAATAGGATTTTTTTATTTGTCACATTAAAAGTCTGAATTTTAAATAGATCCTTGGAGGGGGAACTTACATCTATCAGCTCAATCAACTTTAACACTTGGCTCATCCCCAGTAGCTTTTCCAGAACTTCTGCCTTCACCATGAAGTTCCATAAGTTTTTACAATCCAAACTTGGGCTTCTTCAGAATTTGACTTTCTAACAAAGACATCATGGAGAGGATAAATAGATTGTCAAGTCTTTACTGTCTTTTCCAATGCTATCTCAAATTAATTGACCCCTTCTTTTAAGTCTTTTGCACCTCTAGGGTCATGAATTCCATCATCTTCTTCCAGATTTGGTGGACCTGTCTATCCTGAGCATAATAGGTCTTCCTAATCTGATTGTTGTGTTTAGTAAAACCAACACAGAATAGATGAAGCAAACACTCACTGGTAGTCTTGACATCACGCGCTTCAATCATGGCCTGCCATTTATTGACCATGGAACGTATTTTGTCACGGGTAAGAGCCATTCCGTGGAAATTAGTCAGGCAGTTTTTGTCCTGAACATTCTCAGTAATTAGCTTCAATTTTCTAAATGCAAATTCATCATTCTGCAGATCAGCTAGTGTCACTTCAAAAACACGACCCTTGATACCATCAGATGCGATTTGGGTTCCTTGAGTTCTTGTGACTAGTGTTTTCCCAATATTCTTATGTTGAATATAGTTGGTGCTTTCACATCATACCAATTTTTCTTAGAAAATAGATTAACCACTTTCTTCTTGGCTCCCTTTTTGTTGCCTTGCATAAGGCGCTCATTCTTGTCAACCACCGTGGTGGTGGCGTTCAGAGGGCAAAAAGGCCAGGAGCTCTTTTCTGATCAGTGAGGGAGGGCTTCCAAGAGGAGAGTTCTAGATGCCTTCTAAGTAAGAGGAGCTATGCTTTGGAGTAAAACCCTTGGGGCTGTCACTGAGAAGAGCCTTACCTGGGCTCTCAGCGCTCACTCCTGTCAGTTCTAGCACTCCTTTTCACAGTCATTAAAGCCCAAGAACAGCAAGGATACAGGTTCACTTTCTCCATCCATAGCCACATCAGCCCCTCTTCTCTGAAGAACTGGCCAAGGGGAGAGGGAAAGATTTGAGCTACAAGTCCTGTGCCCCAAATCACATCACCCCAGGGATATGTGCTGTCCTCGGCTTCCTGTCTACATGAAAGGGCTGCAGGACAATGTATGGTTCATGTGAGCAGGGACCTCTCTCCTATCCTGTTCATAGCTGAACAGAACCTGAACCTGAACCTGAATAGAACCTAGCTTTTAAAAGATGCCTCTACATAGAAGTACTAAATGAGTGGAAAGAGTCAGAGCTCTTCTTATATTTTGGAAGTGCTTAACAAATAATACGAACTGCCTTTTCCTTTATCCAACCCAAGACTGTATGCAGGGTGATGAGAAGGGAGGTTAGGCCCAGCAAACAGGTTCTGCTTAGAGAAGCAGGTGGACTTCTTGGTCAGAACCATCACCAAACAGCTAGAAGGATGCTCAGGTCCTGTCTCCATCACCTTCTGCTCTGGAGCCACCTCCCCTGGCTCATTTCAGGGGTGGAAATGTTTACTTGGGACCCTTCTCCTACCTTGAATGGATTGAGCAGTCCTGTCTTATCACCAACTTCCTATCTCTGGGAAACCAGATCCAGGAGCTGCAGCTGGCAGCTGGCCGGCACGGCGACGACCTTAAGAAGACCAAGAACGAGATGTCAGAGCTGAACCGGCTCGTGCAGAGGATCCGCTGTGAGACTGTCAATGTGAGGAAGCAGGTGGGCAGCAACCACACAGAGAACACCAGGGTCAATCTCACCCTCTGCGGTGGACAAATTGGAGCCCACCCTTCAGTAAAAAGCAAATCTCCCCCACCTGGGCTTAGGAGCTCCTCAGCCATCCACTCTCCCTCCTTCCCACCCACTGTCAGAGCAGGCACCTGCTCAGAATTGGGAGGAGCCTTGAGCTTATTTCATCTGACTCCTGGGCTGGAGAGGGAAGTGACTTATCCAGGATCCCCAACTTGTTATGTTTTTAAAAAAATTTTTATTGATTGCTGTGTATGTGTATGTATGTGAGAGAGAGAGAGAGAGAGAAACAATGATTTGCTGTTCTATTTATTTATGCATTCATTGGTTGATTCTTGTTTGTGCCCTGACCGGGGATCAAATCTGCAACCTTGTCATAGCAGGATGACACTCCAATCAACTGTGCTACCCAGCCAGGACCCCAGCTGGTTATTAATAGAGCCAGGATTAGAATCCAGGTTTTTTCCTTCCTTTCCCCTCTTTCTCAGATTTTTTTCTGTGTGCAATGAACCTGGCCCATGCCTCCTTCAAGTGTGACCCTCTGAGGGCAGCCCCCATGCCTCTTCCTCCCACTAGACACACAATACAGGTGGGATGTGTGGGGTGTGCATTCAGGGCCCCTCAGGGTGAGACAGGTTCATGGTGGCTGAGTGAGATTGACAGCAGATGAAGCCCTCCGGGTCCCCTGTCCTATGCCGAAGTACCGTTTCTATTTCACCGGAAGGATCCTGTCTTACTTGGAAGCAGCAAACCTTAAGCACTGTGTCAGTGGGAAGATGATTTTAAGGGGTGGCAAATCCTTCCTGTGTTCTCCCCAGAGAACCAGGTCAACTCTGCTAGTGACAGGCTTGCCAAACTGAAAGACCAGAGCCCACGCTCCTCCCCACACCTCACAACCTTCCCCACCAGACACAGGCTCCACGGACTGCTCCTCCTCCGTTAGCACCTGTCATCACAGGGCTGCCAGATGTTCATCAGAGCCCAGTTTCTGCGGCCATAGGCCTAATTTCAGGCCAGACTTGGGGACCGTCTAGATCAGTGGTTCTCAGCCTGTGGGTCGAGACCCCTTTGGGGGTCGAACAACCCTTTCACAGGGGTCGCCTAAGACCATCAGAAAACACATATATAATTACATATTGTTTTTGTGATTGATCACTATGCTTTAATTATGTTCAATTTGTAACAATGAAATTGGGGGTCACCACAACATGAGGAACTGTATTAAAGGGTCATGGCATTAGGAAGGTTGAGAACCACTGATAGACAGACCATCCTCACAGAGTGCTCACTCTTATTGCTAAATGGTAGAACGGGTCTCCAATGAGAGCTGTCTTACAGGCAGAAATCCTATCACAATGGCAACTGGTGTGTTATTTGATCCTTAGAGGCATCCTGGCTGGGTCTCAGCACAATTCTCTGGACCTGGCATACGTGGAACCTACAGCCATTGGTGGCTTCAACCCCAGCCCTTAGACAACTTTTCCAACATCGAAAAGTTTGCATTCCTGAAAGGCAACCACTCTGACAGCTTTTCACAACTTTAAATATCCATCTGCAACAGAAAGTAGGGGAGACCCAGCGTCTGGTGTTGGCTCTGCAGCTATTCCCTTTTGTCACTTGAGCCTCATCTGTAAAGTGAGGGGGTTATGCTACCTAACCTTTAAGATCTAAAAAGTTTGTTGTGTTCTGAAGATCTCCCCATTTTTTGCCTTTCAGTGTGCCAACCTGGAGATGGCCATCACCAATGCCGAGCAGAAGGGGGACAGCGCCCTGAAGGATGCCCGGGCCAAGCTGGACGAGCTGGAGGCTGCCCTGCACCAGGGCAAGGAGGAGCTGGCCCGGATGCTGCGCGAGTACCAGGAGCTCATGAGCCTGAAGCTGGCCCTGGATATGGAGATCGCCACCTACCGCAAGCTGCTAGAGGGCGAGGAGTGCCGGTGAGGGGGCAAAGGTGCCAAGGGAGAAGGGGCTGTGGGTGGCTCTCCGCTAGGATGAGGGCCGTTTGGAAGCCTCCTGTAAGGGAAGGTCAGTTGGGAGCGCCATGAAGCACAGGTGGTCGGTGGTGCTGTGGAAAGAGCCAGTGGGGTCAGAGAGACCTGGGTTTAATTGCTAGCTTTGCCACTTACAGCTGTTTGGTTCTGGTAAATCACTACTGTCCCCAGGTCTCTGTTTTCTCATCTATAAAATGAGGATTATGAGCTGCATCTTATGGGTTGTTATAAGGTTGAATTAAAACAATATACATATAAAAGGAGGAGCCCGCTAAGGCTTAGCTGAATCTAGACACACCCCCTGAGGTTTTCTCCTCTAACTTTCTGTCCTTCAGAATGTCCGGTGAGAATCCGTCCTCTGTGAGCATCTGTAAGTATCCCTGAGAGCTGGGTTGGGTGGGGATCCTGGTTGGATGGGAAGGCGGGGACCCCAGGATAAGGTGATGCTCCTTCTCCACTCACTGTCTGCTCCTAGCTTGGAGTTTCTGGAAATGTCTTGTGAAGCTTCTCTGGCTTCAAAGGAAACCTAGTCCCCTTTTGTCCCATGGAAGCAGTGAATGAAGTAATGCCCACCCCAGTCCTCCCTAGCTCTCCCCTGGGCATCATCATTGAGAGAAAGGGTCGAGAATATGGCCTTGGGAGCAGGTGGTCTGAGACTCTCCAGGAGGGCAGGGAGCATGTCTGTCCTGAGTGGCCCTCACCTCATACCATGCTGGGCTCACCAGAGGGTCTCGCTTCATCTTTGTGGTGTTTCTTGATGCTGAGGGCTGCTGTGGGACTAAGGGGGATGGCTCACCTGCTGACGGACTCTACTGAACTCCTTTCCTGCTCTTGGCTCTGCCTCCTCAGCCGTCATCAGCAGTGCAGGCAGCTACCACCTCGGCTCCTCTGCCAGTACCACCCTTGGTGCCAGCAGTGCGGCGGGAAGCTCTGGCAGCACCTGGAGTGAGCAGACCATGACCAGAGGGGCACCAGGGACAGAACCCAAGGACTCTCAAGGCAAGAGCATCCCAGTCAGTGCCCCAGCCAGGAAAGACACTTGATGAGCCACATGGCCCCTTGCTTCAGCACCTCAGAGAAGAGATGCCCTTGCCCATGCCCTGCCTGAAGACACCTGCCACACCCCAATCCTCCACCCCGAGGCCTAGAACCCTGGGCCATTGAACCATGGCTTGTCTCACTGTCAAATTCTGATTGGAACCCTCACCTCCCTGTTTCCTCAGGTCCTGTGTGCATTTTGTGACTCCTCGTTTTCTTTGCTGCCTTCAACTGGCAGGGGTCTTGGCTATAATTATCTTCTCGGTCTTAGCTATGATCATCCCTACAGAGAGAGGAGAGGAAGGAGAGGGAGAGGATGGAGAAGAGTCAGCAGGGAGGGGAAAAGGTCTTTGCAGAACCACTCCATTAAGCAGGAGAAAATGTGTATAGTCTCAGACAGCAGCTGTGCCCATAGTCACAGGGCCAAATGAAGGAGAACTGGGGATCTTCTGCCACCCACCCACCCCCCACCCACTACCTTTATTATCAGTAATAGCTACTTCCACATGTCAAGAACCTACTACATGCCAAGCTCCCTACATGCTTTGCCTTTCATTCTCATCCCTCCTGCAAGATGCAGTCAGCATCCTTGGGACAGATGAGAAGACTCATTCTCTGAGAGGCTGCAGAACTTGTCTCCATCACTCACTAAGTGCCAGGGTCTGGAGATGAGCCAGATCAGGCTGACCCCAGGGTCTGTGTTCTTTCCATGGCACAACACTGCCTGTTTAACAAAGGGAATGTCAAATTCATGACTCTTTTAGTCAAGCGCTGTGATTTATCTTTGGTCTTCTCTCTGGGCTGTGTCCTGCCGTAGTTTCTGACTCAGTTCTTCTTGCTATGAGTTGTGTTTGGCGAGGGAATCTTTATCTGTTTCTGGTGGTACCTCCCAGCCCAGAAGCCATGGCCTTTGATGTAAATATTTCTAAGAATGGCAACACCCAGTTCCTCCTTTGTATGAGTCATGACTGAATGTCTGCTGTATATTCAATAAATTGCCCTCAATTAATGTCAGAGCTGCACTCCTGCCAGTGTGTCAATCTCTCCAAATTGCCCACCCCATAATGATAGTGTACCCCACCTAGCACACGTGCACAAACCTTCTGGGAGGCTAGAGGCAGACCAGAACAGCCTTCTCTGGTGGTGAGGTCAGGCTGATAGGAGATATGAACACACATGCAAAGCCACACATTTATACAAATCAGGGAATGGCAGCCCAGTGCAGTAATGCTGAGAAGTGATCAGAATGGAGGAGCTAAGCAAGGAAGACTTCCTGGAGAAGGAGGAGAGTTTTATCAAATAATCAGAAAGATAGACACATAGATTCCCAGAGAGAGAACTTACATTACACTATTGCAGTAGGTTTGAGTGCAGGTTTTGTGAACTTGTTTTGGTGAGCGGTGGGAGGGCTCAGATTTCTTGATATTGGTAGTGGGGTTGATTGAGTTTCCAAGTCCTTCAGATTTGGCTGGAAGAATTCAGCCCATTAGTCAGCTTTCTTATTTGTCTTGTGTTATGAGTATGCACCCAGTTGTTCCTCTGACAGCTCTCAGGGGAACAGGGATGGGGCCTAGTGAGGACAGGGCCTCTGGTCCCAAGCTGCTGCCTCCATTGACCTCATTGTGCCTTCCATGTATTAAGGAGGTCCTCTTCTGTGTGTGCCAGGATGCAATAAACCTTGGGAAGAACAAGATTCCAGGAGTCTGGTGGGCTTTCTTACCAAATGCCTCTCTTTGATGTTTCTGGGTCATCTCTGTGGGTATTGGAGAACAGTGAGTGCGCTGGGAGTTACGGGGGTTCTATTGCAGCTTGGTCACTAGCCAGTCACCTGCTATGCTCAGACCAAATCAGTGGTTCTTAACCTGATGGGTCATGACCCCTTTGAGATTTGATGGGAACTATGGGCCTTTTTCCTTGGAAAGTATACAGAATTATGTCTGCATGTTCAGAGGTCACAGCCCACCCCCCAAAGCCCATTAGTGGACTCCCTGGGTCATGAACTCCAGGACCAAATACCCCTAAAGTCCTTCCTAGCACGGATGCTCTGCCTTTCACAAAAGGCCAAATTCCTAGTGACCCAGTAAAAGGGGCTCGGGGTAGAGTAGATGGGATTCACTTCTTGAAATAGGCTTTAGTGGAATCCATGAACCATCCATTAAATTGCCTCTTCCAGGGCCACAATGCAGACACGCTTTTAACCCCTGAACTATGAGGCCTGAGTGCTGTGCCCAGCCCTGGATGCACAGTGAAGGACCCAGAGGTTACATGGATATGATCTTGGGGGACAGAGATAATGTGTCCTGTGCTGGAATGTTGAGAGTGGCAGAAGGGCAGCTCTCCTGGTTGCAGCTAATCCCCATCAGAAATGGGGAGATTCTTTATCATCTGGGGCTTAAGATCCTGAGAAGTGCAGGGTGGTGACCATGCTCTTGATTTAGGACTCATTTGGAAGTGTTTTTGAAGTCCAAAAGGGGAAAGCATGGAGTCAGGCCCAGTGGTGACCAACTTCAGTTCCATAGGTCAAGCTTCAGCATGCAAGGCAGAGACTAGAAGGAACAGGTGTATGTGGGAGCTTAGGTTGGAGAGCAACCCAGGGGAGTGAGGGAGCACCCATACTGTCTAGGAGGGTAAGTATCTGGTTACTTGTTCTATGGAGACCTCCAGTGAAATTTCCAGTTAGGGGTGGGTCATCTGGCTGGGTGACATTCATGCTTACACAGTCTCTGTACATGGATTGTCATTGACACCTTTTATTCCCTGGACATTTACTGCTCCTTTGAGATTCTGCTCAGGTACTGGAAGACTTCCTGGACCCCCAGGCTGAACTGAGTGTTTATTGGCTAGAACCTTGCAGTGCCCGATGTTCATCTCCACTGTGATATCTCCACATGTGATTGAAATGATCTGTCTGTATGACTGATTCCATCACCATCAGGGGTCTGTAAGGACAAGGATTGGCCTTATTCATTGCTGGGCTTAGCAATTAGAAGACACTCAACGGAGCTTCACCCAACAGAGACACCCAGAGGCTAGTGTTCTTAGGGTCTTACACACAATGTGTTTAAAAATATTTTGTGAGGTAAAACCCATACATCTATGACCATTTTGACAAGGGTGCTAAGACCATTAAGTGGAGGAAAGAACAGTCTCTTCAACAAATGGTGCAGGGACAACTGGATACCCTTATGCAAAGGAATGAAGTGGGACTCCTACTTCAGACCATATACAAAAATTAACTCAAATAGGACCAACCACTTAAATATAAGAGCTAAAACCATAATACACTTAGAAAAAAAAAACAGGGATAAATTTCATGATCTTGAATTTGGTAAAGAATTCTTAGATATAACATCAAAGGCACAAGCAACAAAAGAGAAAATAGATAAATTGGACTTCATCAAAATGAAAAACTTCTGCACATTAAAGGACATTATTATGAAAGGGAAAAAACAACCTTCAGAATGAGAAAATATTTGCAAACCATGTCTCTGCAAAGGGTGTAGCATCTAAAATACATAAAGAACCCTTACCACTCAACAAAAAAAGACAAACAGCCCAATTAAAAAATGAGCAAAGGTCTCTAATGAACCTTTCTTCAAAGAAAACATACAAATGGTCAACAAGCACATGAAGAAATGCTCAACATGATTAGTCATCAAGGAAATGTAAATCCAAACCACAGTGCGCTACCATTTCACACCCAGTACGATGGCTGTAATAAAAAATAATGGAAAATAAAAAGTTTTGGTGAGGATATGGAGAAATTGGAACATTTATACATTGCTGTTGGGAATGTAAAATGGTTCATCTACTGTGGAAAACACTTGGGAAGTTCCTCATAAAATTAGACAATTCTACTCCTAAGTATACATATCCAAAAGAATTGAAAACAAGTGCTTAAACAAATACATGTACATGTGTGCTCATAGCAGCACTGCTCACGATAGCTAAAGGTGGAAGCAGCCTGCTATAGTCTGAATGTTTATGTCTTACGAAAAGTCACATGTTGAAATCCTAACCCCTAAAGATGATGATGGTATTAGGAGGTGGGCCTTTGGGAGTTGCTTAGGTTATGAGAGGAGTCCTCATGAATGGGATTAGTGTTCTGATAAAAGAGACCCTGCAGAGCTCCCTAGCCCTTTCCACCATCTAAGGACATAGTGAGATGCACTGGCTATGAACCAGGAAGAGGGCCTGCTCCAGAGTGCAACTATGTTGGCACCTTGATCTTGGACTTCCCAAACTACAGAACTGTGAGAAATAAATTTCTGTTGTTTATAAGCCACCAGTCTATTGTATGTGTTATAGGAGCCTGAAAGGAATATGACACAGCTCCGATGTCCATCAACAAATGAATGGATAAAAAAAATTGTGGCATATTCATACAATGGAATATTATCCTATATAATAAAAGGCTAATATGAAAATTGACCGAATGGCAGAACGACCAGTCTCTATGATGTGCACTGACCACCAGGGAGCAGATGCTCAACATAGGAGCTGCCCCTTGGTGATCAGCACGAAGCCAAGCTCATGGCTGGTGAGTGCAGCGGCAGTGGTGGGAGCCTCTCCTGCCTCCATGGCAGTTCTAAGGATGTCCAACTGCTGGCTTAAGCCATCAATGGGACGTCCCCTGAGGGCTCCCAGACTGTGAGATGGCGCAGGCCAGGCTGAGGGCCCCCCCCCCAAGTGCACGAATTTCGTGCAGTGGTCCTCTAGTCTATATATATAAAAGCCTAAGCGACTGTTACTACAGAACGACTGGAATGACCAGTCGCTATGATGTGCACTGACCACTAGAGGGAAGATACTCAATGCAGGAGCTGCCCCCGCCTGCAGGGCCTGATTGCTGATGGGGCCTGCCGGCCAACCTCCCAGTTTCTCCCCCAAGCCGGCAAGCCCTGATTGCCTGATCAGGGCTGGGCCCCTGGGCTGGGATGGGAAAATGGGGGTGGGTGGCGGTGGAAGCAGGTGGCAAGGGAAGGAAGAGGCAGGGAGGTGGGGAACCTGATCAGCCCTGAATGCCAGCCAGGCCTAGGGACCCCACCTATGCATGAATTTCATGCTCCAGGCCTCTAGTTTAGTCATAAAAAGGACTAACACACTGATACACAAGTGTGGATAAACCTTGAAAACATTATGCTAAGTGAAAGAAGTCAGACACAAAGGCTCACATATTGTATGAGTCCATTCATCTGAAATGTCCAGCATAAATAAATCCAGAGAGATTTGGTGGTTGGAGGGATCCAGATAGGAGGAATGAGAACTGACTGCAAATGCATACTGGATTTCCTGCAGAGGGAGAGAGGATCAGGTGCAGCCTGGGCCATGGCAGTGATGATAGATACAGAGGAGCTGGGGCAACAGAGGACAGGTGACTTTCTAAGAGCGGGGAGCACCTAGGACAGTGGTGGCAAACCTATGACACGCGTGTCAGAGGTGACATGCGAACTCATTTTTTTGGTTGATTTTTCTTTGTTAAATGGCATTTAATATATAAAATAAATATCAAAAATATAAATCTTTGTTTTACTATGGTTGCAAATATCAAAAAATTTCTATTTGTGACACGGCACCAGAGTTAAGTTAGGGTTTTTCAAAATGCTGACACGCCGAGCTCAAAAGGTTCGCCATCACTGACCTAGGAGGATGGCCGTGAGCACGCATTTCATGGCAGAGCCCATGTGGGATAGGAAGTGTGAGCTCAGTTTTCCACACTGTGGTGCAGATGTAGGAAGGACAGCAGGAAATCGGAACTGGAGCTTGTGGGAGGCTAGAGTTGGGCACGTGCACCTGGAATAGGGCAGGCACCTGCACTGGGCATTTGTACGTGAGGAAGCCAGGATGGTGTAGACAGAGACTAAGAGTACACATTGCAGGCAGGCTGCCTGGTTGAATCCTGGCTCAGCTACTCACTAACTGTGCAACCTTGAGTAAGTTACCTAACTTCCTGTGCCTCAGTATCTTCATCTGTAAAGTGGGGATAATAACAGTACCTGCCTCATAAGGCTGTTGTGAGAATTAAATGAGCTAATATAGGTGAAGTGCTCAGAGCAGTGCCTGGCAGAGCTCACACTGTGTGTTAGCTACTACTACTATTATCATCATCACCATTATTATTATTTACAAGTTGCCTGCCATCCTCCTTGGGGAGTAGGTGGAATAGGTATTAGTATCCCCCTTCTTAGAGATGTGGAAACAGAGGTTTAGGAAGTTGCGAGACCTTCCCTTGGTCACACGGCAGGCCCAGGACTTAGGTCTTCAGAGCCCAAGGATACACACTTTGCCGGAGGCTTGGAGTGAGGATGGAGGAAGGAGATGGTCAGCAAAGCTCAAAGGAGGTGCCTCCAGCTTCAGAGCTGAGCGAGGGGCTGGTTGCCTTGGGGGGCACCCCTGGCAGCCACACTGCAGGATGGGAGCAGAGCTGAGTGCCTGGTGGGGTGGCTCTCCTCTGTCCCTTATATCCCAGCTCCTCTGGGGTGAGCTCACATTTGGCCTTGCCAGCTGCCAACCTGCTGAACAGCTGACCTGCCCGTAGATGAGCGGCTCTGATTGTGGCCACGTTCCCCAGGGACTGTGCTCTCTCCAACTGGCTTGGGGCTGAGCACCCTGCCTGCCTGCAACTCCAGGAGGATGCAGGGACATGAGGAGGGGGCTTGTGGGTGTTCACATACAACATGCTCCTTTCCTGGGTCTGCGCATTGAGGAGGGCTGGCAGGGCCTGAGCTGATGTCATCCAAATCGCCCAGCTCATTCTCTCTAATTTTGGAGACAATTATTTCCTTAGAACACTACCTGCTTCTCTCTCAGCACCTCCAGCCTCTCCCCACCCCCACCCCCTGCTCCTACCCACACAGCAGTTAGATTCTGCTTCCTCAAACATGTGTGGCTCAGACTCTGCCTGGCTCACAAGCCCTCAGTGGCCCCCTACCACTTGCCCTATCCCATGTACAGCTTGGGACCTAGGGTCCCTCCCCTCATGGTCACCCTTCACTCATATGATGACTTCAGCCCGGAGGGTCCTTTCCTCAATACCCTTTCTCCTGGCAGTCTGGGCCATTTTCACATTTCCTCTCTGCCCATCCACCCAAGCCCTCTCCCTTTAAAGGACTCGAATTCAAACCCTTTCCTTTGGGCAGTCCTTTTGGACTCAGTGTCCTCAGGTCTTGCCTCTCTTCTGTGCATTCCCTTTTCTTCTCACTCAGCAATTACATCTTGGATTGGACTAAATGTTCTTGCCCATCACTTTCCAAGACCTTCTCTGGAGGCTTCTCAGACCCCAGAAGACTGAGGGGAGTGCAAGTGGGTCCCTACTGGGGCCAAGGGATCACACCAAATGTGGCAAAGTGATCATCACCATAGAGGTAGAAATGAAATTACAAAGTTACAAATTGTGCGAACCAAATAAAACATTTTGCCTATGAAACCAAGAGACATACAAAATATAATTTATTTAATACACAATTTAAATTTTCCCTTGACTGCCCGGGCTAGATGTTTCTGGTAGCTCGGAAACACTCCCTTCCACTGTTTCACAAGGGAGTTAAACTGCAGCTCAGACATTTCCATGCCTGGCTAAGCATCGCTCAGAATTTCATTCCCACCTAGAAAGTTGGGAGATCCCCGGAAAGGCATGAAGGGAAATGAAGCTAAAATATAATAGATCACATCCTCCACCTTCCCCAAGAGGTCTCCCAAAGCAAGGGGCTCTGTCTCATTTTGCCCCTGAGTCTCCCTAAATCTCAGTTAAGGCCTGGGAAGGGCCTTGGAAACCTCAGTGAACTGTGGTCCTATCCGAGTTTCCTTCTGTCCCTCCCCCTTTCCTTCCAGCAAAAAAATACAAGCAGCCCAGGAGCCCCACCTGGGCCCACCCTTCCTGTGGGTGGCCTAGAACTCTCCTCCTTCCTGTTCTATCATCATCCTCATCAACAACATTGGGTGTTTCATACCTAATAGCCAGGATCTGATTAATTCACGATAAGGTGTTAATGACTTGTTAATAGCTTGATGAGATGCTTTTCCCAGGAACACTGTATTTGGAGGGATGCAGAAACCAAGTGCTTTGAGGGCAGGGTACTTTGCATTGCCCCCCTCAGCACTTGGTAAGAGCTAGTAAATATTTGACAAGTGGATCAAGCCAAGAGACTTGGCTCAACAGAGGTTTATTGAAGGGAGAACATAAGAGAGGGGGAGAGTGGGAAGGAGGAGGGAGGGAGGGAAAAGTATACTAGATGGTCTTCGATCTAGAGAACCTCTACTTTCTTTACAAAGAAAAACTGAAATGACATGTGACACAGCCTTCAGAGGAACTTCATGGCAGCTGCCCACAGAGTCACTGTCTTTCCAGCACATACCAAGACCATGCTAAGGGCTGAGGGAGAGGAGGAGAGTGCAGACCTGGGCTATGCTGACCCAGGAAGACCCCTGGGAAGAAGGCAGGTGGGGGAGCAATAGAACGAGAGGTGACAAAAGAGAGGGGGAAGGATGGATAGAAGATGGAGAGGAGCGATGAGGAGGGATGAAGAGAGAAGGTAGGAAATAGAAATTCTGATGGTTTCAATAAGAGCCATGAAGACAAAATGGCAGGGGAAAGGGATCCAGGTCCCCTAAGCAAAGTGAGAGAGAACCCCACTCCAGCCTGGCTCCAAATTATTCTCCCTCCTGTGGTCACTGCAGCCAAGAGTCACAGGGCCCAGCAGCGATCTCTGGGCAAGGGCAATCTCCAGGGGAAGAAAAGGGGCCACAGCAGCAATGCAGTCATGTGCGAGAACCAGGACCCACCCCAGAGCCGGGAACACAGTATAGAGGGGCAGCAGGCAGAATCTAGGACAGGGATCACAGGGACGACAGGACCATTTGGAGCAGGATGGCATCATGCTTGCTGGGTCACCTTCTTAGGGAGGCCTGCACTGGGGAGCCCACTCCCCGCCAGCCTGCACTCCTGGCTCCCATGGGTCTGGGGAGAGGCAGCAGCTCAGTCTCACTTTGACAGCAGTTTCTTCTATTTGAACTCTAAAAACATGCTCCTGTCCTACACATCGAAGGAAAGACAAATGATCAAATGGGACCCACCTCCCTCCACCAGGAGTCTTCCCTTGAAACCTCCAGGCTCTGAGCAAGCCTCTCTTTGTCCTCCCCTTTCCCCTCTCAGTTGACTCCCTCAATTTCTCGGCCACCTTCCCCAGCTCCATCCTCCTTTCCTCTTCCTCTTTCTGTCTAGTGCTTGAAGGACTAAACATCAATTGTCTCTTGCCTTATTGCGGGAGTTTGAGAGAAGGAAAGTGTGGACACCCTTTCTCTGGAGAACTTGCAGAAGCGCATGGCCCCCCGGTGTCCATGGCTGACTCTGACCTGGGCTGCTCATGCCCCATGCAGGGGGGAGGGTCACCCCACCCCCAATAGCCCAGCAGAGAGAGCTGCTGTCTCTATGGGTTAGGAGAAGAGGCCATCGGTGGGTTATGCCTCCAGGAGGTGTGGGGGAGGGGTGCACGCCTAATGATCTGCCCCTTTCTGGGGAAGAGGAGGGCACCGCTGTGGTTGGAGTCCGCAGATACTCTGTCTACCCTGTGGCCTGCTCTGTCCAGAGCAGCCCACCTCCTTCCACCCTCCTGAGCCCCCGAGAGGAAGCCCACAACCCAGAGAATCAGGATAGGGATGAAGGGCCAGCGACATCCCCCTGGAGAGGCTGGGCCTGCGGCAAATTGCCCTATGACAACAGGTTAATTAGATAAGACCCAAATTACATGAGCAAGGCTTGCAAGCCCAGCACTTTGAAGGTTTCATGTTGTCTCAGAGGTGGGGAGGGCTTGGTCTCTAGCTCAGCATAGAGAAAATGACTTCTTGCTCCCAGGCACGCCAAACCCACGAATTAAGCTCTTCACTGCCCATCCACAAGCCCCAGTGCCAAACACATATAAGGAAGGGCACCTGTTGGTCCTCGCAGCAACCTGTGGAACCCGTGTGGGATTTTGCCTTCCTCCCTCCTGAGTCTGAGTTCCGCCTCCACCAGCAGCATGAGCCGCCAGTTCACCTGCAAGTCAGGAGCTGCCACCAAGGGGGGCTTCAGTGGCTGCTCCGCTGTGCTCTCAGGGGGCAGCTCGCCCTCTTTCCGGGCAGGGGGTAAAGGGCTCAGCGGGGGCTTTGGGAGTCGGAGCCTCTACAGCCTGGGGGGCTCCCGGGGCATCTCCTTCAACGTGGCCAGTGGCAGCGGGAAGAGTGGAGGTTATGGATTTGGCCGGGGCCGGGCCAGCGGTTTTGCTGGCAGCATGTTTGGCAGTGTGGTCTTGGGACCTGTGTGCCCAACTGTGTGCCCGCCTGGAGGCATCCACCAGGTCACTGTCAATGAGAGCCTCCTGGCCCCCCTCAATGTGGAGCTGGACCCTGAGATCCAGAAAGTGCGTGCCCAGGAGCGGGAGCAGATCAAGGTGCTGAACAACAAGTTTGCCTCCTTCATCGACAAGGTGGGTCTGCTAGGACCTGGGGAATCTGTAGGCAGTGTCTCTTCTTGGGATGTGAGCTTTTGTTACAGCATGAGAAACTGAAGTTAAGGATGAAGAGAGACTTATTGTGGACAAGACAGGTATTTTCTAACATCAGTGTGACTTGTGTAAGGTTCCTTGTGTAGTCTTTTCCTAGAAAAGGCAGAGGCAGGTCAATCTCTACTGGCAAGGGCTTATCAGGGCTAGTGGCAGGAGAGCCCAAGAGAATAATCCTGCTTCTTACTCTCAAGGGCTAGATTGGGGCCATTGCTAAGCCTGGGTCTATGCAGATTGTGTGCAGAAAACGACCCCAGGGAGAAGGAATCTGCCCCAGAGTAACCAGGGAAACTGGCCTCCCATCCATAGCTAGCTGATCTCGTGCACTTGTCATTTGACTGTTGGCTCAGGAGCATCAGGGCTGGTCGTTCCCGGTGGCTCTGCTCAGAGCATGTGTTTCAGTTGGCTGAGGCCTTTCTCGAAGCAGAATAGTGCACTGGGGAAGTCAGACCTGGCTTCCACCCTGGCCCATCACTTACCAGCTGTGTGCTTGGGGAAAGTTGTTTATCCTGTCGGTGCCTCTGTTTTCTCATCTCTACAATGGAGATAATACTTACCTTTTGGGGTCATTGTCAGGTTTATAAAAGAAAATGCACGGGAAGATCTTGGCACAATGCCTGACACATACTTAATACTCCCAGTGGTTGCTATTGTTACTATCATTTTAATCTCCAGAGAGCTAGGGGAAGGAGAGCATCAAAGGGCTGGAAGAGACCTCAAGGGATCATCCAGTCTAGACAGGCCCCTGACTTTCGGTAGATAAGAGATTATTGCTCCCATTTTATAAGTCAGCAAAAGTATGGAAATGAATGCCATGCCCAAGGTCATCTGAGGGAGAGAAGATGAGGTTGGACACTCAGCCTCCTGCTTCCAAACCAAGTACTAGGGACTTGAGGGCCATGATGGCTACATCACAGTAACACACTAAGGACAGGTCAGCCCAGGACAAAGCCAGTGGTTGAGACGGTCAATAGCCACCAGAGCATAGCTGCACCCTTGAACCCCCAACTCCTTGCAACTCTCATCTCCTGCTCAAGGGAGGATTCCCTGCTGCCCCTGCTCACCTAAGGGGCCAACACCACTGCTGTGGCTTCTTACTTCTCTAAGTCATTTGGAAGATCAAGATGTTCTGAGGTATGGGGCTGGGGGATGGGAGTGAACTGAACATTGGCTGGGCTGGTCAAATACCATTAAAGGATGAAGTCTGGAGAAATGGGAAGAAAGACAAACACAAAGACAATCACTTCTATGAACAAAGGTGGTCTGACTGGGGTGAGAGGAAAGCAGGCTCAAAGGCCTGGGCAGTTCCCAAACCATTTTAGTCTCGAGAAGAATACAATCAGAGAAGGTAGTACATCCTCTCAGAGATCCAGGGGTGTCCAGTGTGTGGTCTAGATAAGTATTGTGGTGTCCTCGGTGTAGGGCTTACTCTGTGGTTAATGCTCGGCCTTATGGATATACATGAAAAAGTCAGGACTGGTTAGACTTTAACCGTTAGACCAAACCAAACGCTGGCTGACCTGCTGGAGGCAAGCTGTTTGGTGGCTAACCCGTCCCAACATTGAGTCCCAGACTGTTTCTCAAGGTCCTGTGTTTCTGACTTTAGGGATTCAACCTCATTTAAAGAGTAGTGCTCCTCCTCCCCACCCCAAGCCAAATAAGAGAGGCATATGCAGATCCACCCACTCTGGTTAAGGCCCTGGCCCAGTATGGCCATGGTGGAAGCAGGAGTCCCCTCTGTCCATTGAGAAAATGGTTCTGAAGAGCAGGACAAGGGGAGGAGGAAGTGGCCATGAGCCCAGTAGAGCTGGGGCCTCTCAGGAGTTTAGAATAACTGAAGCTCTTGGGCCACTGAGCCTCGCTGAGCTTGATGTGTTATAAAATAAACAGCAGACCAATCTTCAGAGAGGTCAACCGTCCCAAAGATGAACCTAGCCTGACTCTGTCCTGGCACCTACAGGCACATCCCTGTCCTGTGCTGACTTGACCACAGTGGGCTCTGAGCAACTGGATACATGAGTTATGGGACCCATGTCTGGGTTTAGTCCTGGCCCTACCACTTATTAAACCATCAGATCTTGGAAAGAGGCTAAACTTCTCTACGCCTCAGTTTCCTCTCCATTAAATACGGTTAAGGACTCGCCCACCTCATGCAGCCTGTTGTGAGGGCTAGAGAGCTTTGCACAGTGCCCTGTGAGTGACAGGTGTGACTGTTTCTGTGGGGGCTCAACAGTTTCTGGGCTTCGGGTTCCAGGTGCGGTTCCTGGAGCAGCAGAACCAGGTGCTGGAGACCAAGTGGGAGCTGCTGCAGCAGCTGGACCTGAACAATTGCAAGAACAACCTGGAGCCCATCCTGGAGGGCTACATCAGCACCCTGCGGAAGCAGCTGGAGACGCTGTCAGGGGACAGGGTGAGGCTGGACTCGGAGCTGAGGAGCGTGCGGGACGTGGTGGAGGACTACAAGAAGAGGTGAGCGAGAAGGGGCCCCCTGCAGCTCAACAGCTGCCCTGTCCCTCTGAATGCATCCTGCCCTTGGGGCCCTGGCAGCTACCCCAGCTTAAAGTTTTTGGAGGTGGGGGGCAGTGTCATTGTCACATGAAACAGAATCACCCCCCGGAACAAAACTCCAGAAATTGCTCTCTGCCCCTCCAGCCTCTGGCCTGACACTTGGGACAAATGTCCAGCTTAGTTAGTTGGCCAGTGGTCAAAGGATTAACTCTGGCTCTAGGGTGAGGGAAACCTTGGGTAACCACTATGTTTCCCCAAGCTTCTGTGTCCTCCTTGGTAAAAGGAGGTTTAAGCCCATTGACCTCCCAGAACTGCTATGAGGAGTAACTCCAGAAACGCTCCCATTCAAATGTCGAGGGAGAAGATTGTTTCTTGCTTCCTCTGGGATTTCCCACAGGACATTCACTCTACATGTTCTTTCTTCATTTTTGAAGCTGAACCTTTAACAATCTCTTTCTTCCAAACTTGGTTACCAGGTCTCCTCCCTCAGGAAGCCTTCCTTGCCTGGCTGGCCCCCCTGGCCCAGTACTCCACAGCCCCTCAGCACCTGTGCCCTCTGACAGGCATACTACTCCTCATTCAGGGTCTTCCCTGGGCAAATGAGGTTTCTCAGTGAGACGTATTAACCAACCCCGCCCTGGCATTTCCGCAGGTATGAGGAAGAAATCAACAGGCGGACAGCTGCAGAGAACGAGTTTGTGCTGCTCAAGAAGGTGAGGGGGAGGCAGGCCCTGAGTCCAGGCTGCCTGGAACCCGGAGACGCTGAGCCTGCAGTGTGCTCTGCTCTCAGAGAACGTGAGCTGATTCAGAAACAGTGAGGTGAAGGCAGTGAACTGCTATGAAAAACTACTCAGAAGAGAGAAAACAAAGGCAGGAGAAGGATGGCCTTGCTGATGTTTCCCATGGATGGGTCTGTCCATAGTGAAGAGCAGCCGAGAGTGACACACAGGTTCCCCCTGCAGCCTCAGAGTCTGCTCATACATCACAGAGATGGGCTGGGGCCTCCTTCCTTTAGGGGTGCCCATCCCTGCTGATGGGGCAGAGTTTCAGGATGCTCCTTCCTCTCCTTTTCCATGGGACCATCAAGGAGCGGGGGGGAGAGAGGGGCACTCACCTGTGCAGGGCACCCAGGCTGGGGCAGCTGTTGCCTCCTCGGGTGCACTGGCAGTGACCAGGGGATGGCTGGGGCATCTTTCAGGACGTGGACGCAGCTTATGCCAATAAGGTGGAGCTGCAGGCCAAGGTGGACTCCATGGACCAGGAGATCAAGTTCTTCAAGTGTCTCTTTGAAGCCGTGAGTCTGTCTCTCCACTCCACCCCTCTGAGGGCAGCCAGTGGGTAAAATTCTACTCTGGGGGCTGGGAGATCATGGAGCCCTCGATCTCAAGGAGTTCCCCCGGTTAGTTATTCACCTCCTACCTTGGCTCTGAGAGGCTCCTCAATCTCCACCTCTGGGTGGGAAGGAAATGGACCCAACCCTGGCTCCATGGTGGCAGGAATCTGGGGCCCAGAGGGAACTTGCCAAGCCCAGGGAGCAGCAGCCTTGGTTGGGAACCTCATGTTTGACATCACCAGGATTTGCTCACCTTCTTTGGGGTAGGTTTTTGCCGTTGACTGTCAAGTCCTGAGACTATCCTTGTTTCCCTGCAGGAGATCACTCAGATCCAGTCCCACATCAGTGACATGTCTGTCATCCTGTCCATGGACAATAACCGGGACCTGAACTTGGACAGCATCATAGACGAGGTTCGGGCCCAGTATGAGGAGATTGCCCACAAGAGCAAGGCCGAGGCCGAGGCCCTGTACCAGACCAAGGTGAGCTGGGCCTGAGAGGGCAGCCTCAGCAAGTATGAGGGCTGGGTCTGATCGTTCCCAGGACAGAGGCAGTGTCCAGTCAAGTGTCCAGTGTGCCCTGCCCCATGACATCACCAACCTGAGACATCGGGTGCTCCCACACCATGTTTACCATGCTTATCCTTGGCTCTGTGCTCTGGGGTCCCCAGTTCCAGGAACTGCAGCTGGCAGCTGGCCGGCATGGGGACGACCTGAAAAACACCAAGAATGAAATCTCGGAGCTCACCCGGCTCATCCAGAGAATCCGCTCAGAGATTGAGAATGTGAAGAAGCAGGTGAGGGGTCAGGTTGCCTGTGGCTTGGGGCAGGTGGGCACAATTGGAGGGGAGATGAGTTGGCTGAGGATGGCAACTTCCCAAAATCTCCACCCATGAGAGGAAAGGGGCCAGATGAGGTCGCTGCCTCAAACATTTAGAGCAGACATCCCTGGGGCATCTCAGTACCTACTCAGCCAAGGACCTCTGTTTTGGAACCCCCTGCCCCAGGAAGCATTCTCTCATCCCCCAGGCTGAGTGTGGTGCCAGGCGCCCTGTCCCCCTGTCCCAATAAATGTGCTCTCTTGGCATTGGTGCTTTGCCTGAACTTGTCACACTTCTATAATTGCACCTGCCCATCTCTTCTTCCACTGGACTGAAGGAGGCAGGGAGCTGGCTGCTTTGTTCCCTATTGTTTTTCCAGCATCTAGTATGGTGCCTGACATATAGGCTGCAGACACTGCTTTAGTAGATGGCAAGACAAGGTGCAGGTATATAATTGTTATAGCCAAGTTCCTATAATTGTATCACATTAAATCCTCACGAAGACTCAGATGAGGAAACTGAGGCTCAGAGAGGTTAAGTGGGTTACACAGCTGGTAAGCGGCAGAGCTGTGATTTGAACCAAGGTCTCCTGATCCCGAGTCCAGTGCTCCTCCCACTCTCTGACAAGCTTTAACACTTAGTAGCTCTGAGACACTAAGTCACTTGTCCTCACTGTACAGGGTGTTATAAGGACTAGATAAGTTTAGGTGTATAAAAAGCGGATAAAGGGCTGAGTGTTGTGCCAGGCAGATGGTAAGTACTTGGGAAATAGGAGTAGGTCCTGGAGAATCCTTCCCTGTCCCCTCACTGTGGCCCCACGTACCTGGTCAGGCACTGTCATTGTAGCTGTAACACCATATTCCAGTGATCTCTCTTCCCAGACTTTAAACAACTCAAGAGCAGAAAGCCAATGTGACTCTCACTCATTTTGTATCCTTGGCCAAGTAAAATGTCTTTGCATTCACTGAAGTGGTGGTGAATTAGCCATCATCTCAGTAGGGCAGGAGGCACTCTATTTGTTATCACCACCAACGTCTAAACACAGGGGAGTGGAGATAGAGCTAAGGAAGGACTTGCTGATGCCAGAAGGGGCCCAGCCTAGAAGAGGAGCAAGAGGTGTGAAGGCTGGAGGTGGGCATCTCTGCTTGGAATCTCAAAGAATGAGTGGTATTTGGATGTTAAGTGACTCCAATGACCCCTTTCAGTTTTCCAACGTCTCCAATTCCCTATTTAGGCTTCCAACCTGGAGACGGCCATCGCCGATGCCGAGCAGCGGGGGGACAATGCCCTGAAAGACGCCCGGGCCAAGCTGGATGAGCTGGAGGCTGCCCTGCACCAAGGCAAGGAGGAGCTGGCCCGGATGCTGCGTGAGTACCAGGAGCTCATGAGCCTGAAGCTGGCCCTGGATATGGAGATCGCCACCTACCGCAAGCTGCTGGAGAGCGAGGAGTGCCGGTGAGGGGGGCGTGCTCAGTAGGAAAGGGTTTGGGGGGGACCTCAGGAGAAAGCCTAACACATCCTAACCCAGAAAAGATGAGTTCTTGGGGAGTGAAGGGGCAGTGATGACCGAATAGTTATAATAGTAATAGTTATTAGCAATCCCTACATGGGCGTGAGTACTTACTTCATACCAGGCACTGTCCTATGTGGACAAACTCATCCAACCCTCACAACCTCCCTGAGTGTACTCCCCCTGCTCCCTAACAAAAAAAACCCTCACTGCTATGTTAAGTCTTCTTGTTTCATGTTCCTTACCTGTCCAGGCACAAGATGAGCTTGTGGAAGATGTTCCATTCTGGTTTCCCCAATGTTCTTGGGAGACAGAAAGGCTCAGTGCCTAGGCCTGGCCCCTGGGAAGTGTGCATACCACCCCTACATGTGCACCTCACAAGAACTACTTTTTGACTTGGGTTGCTGCCTGGTTACCACAAATATTAAGGGACAGCTCCCCAACTTCTCAGGCTCTGCTTGTGCCAAAGAAGACCTGGAATTTTCATAGGTGCCCATAGGGCTTAGAAACCCACATCAGGCTACTGGAGGCACTTGCTCTGAGGTTAATAGATCATGGGTTGTATGATTGCGTGCTCTCATTTTATTTCTCTCCCTAACAGGATGTCAGGAGAATATCCTTCCCCTGTCAGCATCTGTAAGTACTTGTATGTTTGGACCTAAAATTGCAGAATCTGCAGACCGGAAAGGGGCTTAGTCACACCTGTGTGTTGATGAGCAATCTGAGACCCAGAGAGGGAAAAACCTTTGCCTGAGATCACAGAGCCAGATAGCAGAGGCATGGTCAGAAACCAGGCCTCCTGACTCCCAGCCCAGTGTTCCTTTCTCCTTATCACTCCATCTACTATTCCCAGGGGCTGGCAGCTAGGAACAGGGAGACATGCCACTGGGATGGGGAAACAAAGGACATGTTGCAAGAAAATGAATATGGGTGTAGGCGAGGCTTGGGGAGCCACGTCTGCAAGTTGTGATCAGACCTGGGCTAGGGACTTATAGCGGCTGGAATTAGTGAACGGGGGACCTTGGAGGTCCAGCCGACAGTGCTAGATCTCTAGGTTTCTTTCTCAGCGGGGCTAAGAGTGTTAAACTAGAGCTTCTGGAAGAGTCCATCTGTGGGACAGTTAGCAGAGAGGGGAGGTTGGGGATGGGAAATTTAGCAGAAAAGGTTAATAGAAAGGGCAGAGGGTAGTGTCCAGAGTGACAGGTGGATACATTGGTGCCGGGACCAAAAATATGAGCTTCTGAGAGTTAAGCAGCAGCCAGAGTGGGTATAAGCTGGGCAAGCCAAGGGCAGGATATGGGTGAAGATGTCTCGGGAACCCACCCCCCACCCCTGCCCCGGGACAGGGTCAACTGTGATCAGAGCCCCCACCCAACCCACTGCTCCAAGAGGAGCCCCCAGCTCTGGCTGAGGGGTGCTGACCGGCTCTTCCCCTGCAGCCATCATCAGCAGCACCAGTGGCAGCAGTGGTTATGGCTTCCGGCCCAGCTCTGTCAGTGGCGGCTACGTGGCCAGCAGCGGCAGCTGTATCTCTGGAGTGTGCAGCGTCCGTGGAGGAGATGCCCGGAGCCGGGGCAGCACCAGTGACTACAAGGATACCCTGGGGAAGGGCTCCAGCCTGAGCGCCCCCTCCAAGAAAGCCAGTCGGTAGAGAGGGCTGCCATGCCCTCCTGCCACCCCTGTATCCCCAGCAGGGGCTCTGGCTCCCACACGTGCTCTGCCCAGCCCACTGTCAGCCCCACCCCCACCCTGCTGGCCCTGCTCTTGTACCCCAGGCTCTGGCCTTGGCCACCTCATTTCTCCCAACCTGTGTCTTCCGGAGCCTGGAGAGGTGTGGACGACTAACCCTGTGAAATTCTTCCCTGCACACGCCTGGCATCCTTGGCTGTGGTCCTCCAGCCATGCCGTCAGCTCAGACCCTGGTTCCGGGCTCTGGCCCAGCCTCCAACTACTCTGTCTGGGCCCTGGATCTCAGACCAAGGCCCCTCTCACACTGGGACCTTTATCCCGGAACCTGACTGCCCTAGGAGCTATCTCTCTGTCCAAGAAAAGGAGGACTAAAGGACAAACAACTGAGAGGCCTAGTCCCCACCTAACCTGCTCAGACTCACAACTCATTCTGAATGAAACCAAGCACAGTGCAGCGTCTCTCTTCACTCTCTGCGCCCAGAAGCAGAGAAGAGGAGGCCCGTTCACTTCTTTCTTCTCATAGGCCCTCCCACTGCATCCTCAATAAACAGCACAATCTGATGGTGGTCTCTCTGAGGATTGCTGTGTACATGGACTCCCCTAGGATACTCACACGAGCAGGCCCCACACACTCCACAGACACATAGGGACACACAGAACACATATCACACTAGGTTAATTTCCCTGTAGAGTGGAAATAGAAGCCCCTCCCAGAGCAGACATGGCGGGGGGGCTGCGAACACCACTGGGCTGCAGGGAGAGGAGCATGGCGCAGAGTCTGGAAAGAGGCGGAGGGTTTGTTGGAGAAGAAGGAGTCACGTGGGAAGGGTGTGTGCCACCTTGTTTGTGCCCAATGGCAGAATCGGTCCTGCTCCTAACAGGGACCTGGCCTCTTTCTAAGAACTGGGTCTTCCCTGGAAGGAGGACGGGGGCTTGGCAGACAGGAATCTGCATCTGTTCAACCTTTTCCTCTCTGCTCAGAGGCCTGGACTTCTGGGGGGTAGAGTGTGTGGGGGCCCCTCACTCTGAGCCTCTCTGCTGGAAAGTTAAGACAGGAAACAAGTTTTTAGAACCTGAGGTTCAACTGGGGTGGAGTGAGCTGGGGGTCGGGCAGGCTGTGACTTTCAGTGACTGTAGTTGGCACCTCCCCAAACACCTGTTCACCCTGAAATCACTATGGTGGTGGCCAGTCCTGCCCTCTGGTGAGAAGGAAGGCGAGGAGGACAGGTGGGCAGATTCCCCAGTGGCCAGCACGAGCCCACAAACTTCAGCCGGGAAATCCTTGGGGCCCTGGGGCTTCTGAAGATGGAGGTGGAGAGATTGGAGGAAGGGCTCGGTGGGCTGGGTGGGCGGATAGAACTTCAGAGTGGTGGCTGGGGCTTATGGCAAGGTCACTGAGCCAGGCTCTAACCTCCGACCACCCGGAAGGTGACCTTCAGCCAGAGTCTCCTGGATGCCCTCAACCCGGAAGTAAACACCACTATTTGCAGGTGTGGATGGAAGAAAGAAGGTAGATCAAGATTCAGTAACAAGTTTGCTTTCCTGGGGACAAGGGGAGGCCTGGTGCATGCGTGTGTGTGTGTGTGTGTGTGTGTGTGTGTGTGTGTGTGTGTGTGTGTTTTCAGAACCGGGTGGAGACACTGCTATATCCTTAGCACAGGACCCACACACACCTGCTGCCTCTGTCCCCTCGCTCCCTTTGCAGCAGTAGGGACTGAGATTGGATAGCAGAAAGAACTTTCCAGTCAGAGGCTTAGAAGAAATGCTGGATTCACAGGGATGAAGGCTGCTGCTCTGGAGGCTGCTGGTTTATCCCCAGGTCCAGGGAGGGAGTGGATAACTCTCCCGCACCTCTCTGTGCACAGGGCTTACAGGGGTCTCCTAGGTGGGCAGGGTTTTCCTGTCCCAAGTCTGTTCTCGAGCAGCAGATGGAGGTATTGGAGACAGTGGGACTTCCTGCTATCAGTTTGACAGGTCCCAGAATGACAGGGCTAGGCTGGGTGTGGGTTACAGACCAGGCAGGGCTTGGTGGATGATTTTGGGAAAACAGAGGGCCCTAGGGAAAGGGGTGAATGACTATGACTAGCAGGAAGGGTAGGTGGCCACTATGCTAGATGCAGCAACGTGGTCATTTGATTGTGATTACCAAGAGCAGTGGCTCTATACACAGGCTGAAAAATAACCTGGGAACTTTACAGTTTTCTCTGAGCCCCTACCCTAAACCAATTAAGGCAGGCCACTGGGGTGGTGTCCAAGCATTCCCTGGTGTCTTAAAAGTTAGCAGCTGGCGCTGAGCACCGCTGGCCAAGAGTGTGAACTTGAGGATCCCGTGGCTGTGTCCATATCCATGGGGAAGGATGGCAGGACCAGTCAGCTATGCCTGCCCCGGCCACCCTGGAGGGAGTGGTGGCACGTATTGCCTTCCTCTTGGTGTCTACTGGCTCTTTACAGTTTACCAGGTACCTGCCTACCCACTTTCTGAGCACAGCACTGGGGGCGAGGGAACACTGCTATTGCCATTTCACAGATAAGACATTGAGACTCAGATCCCCTGCCTCCCTACAACCACCCTGGGAAGGAGACAATCCCAAAGGTACCCTGTCCACTGCCTGCCCTTTAGGGGGCTGGGTGGAGAGTGGGTGCAGGGGCAGGAGTCTGTCCTTGGCGGTGCCACCCCGCCTGTGTCTACCACTGGGTGGGTTCCAGGAGGAACTCGACTGTAGGGTGAGCGTGGAAGGGGACTCAGGGCTGCTGTGACTCCTTGCTCGGCCCTGATACCCTGATACCCTGATGTGGGGCGCTCTGTGCTGCATAGCAGGATCTGCTCTATCTATTTCACCACTGGAGGAGCTGAGACCCAGGCAGGGGCAGGGGTCACTTCTAAGGTCACCTGGATTGTCAGGGGCAGAGCCAGGCTCAGACCCCAAAGCTCTGTGGCACTGCTCAGCGTGGGCGAGGAGGTCGTGTCCCCGAGGTGAGCAGGTTGGATAGTCTCAGGAGCAGAGGGGATTCTGAACACATTTTTATCTTGATCAGTGGCACTCAGTGGGGTGGGAGGAGAGTGCAGGTGGGGCCTGAGGCAGCAGGGGAAGGGAGGCAGGGCAGCTGTCTGGGAAGCCAGAGAGTGTATCATGTGCAGCCTAGTTGGCTCATTCCCACTCAGTCCTTGCTCCGTGAAGCCCAGGAGGAGCAGGCTGTCTGGAGACATGCAAGGGAGGAAATGGAGTTTAAGTTCGCACTACAGTGGGGATGATGCCCATGGCCATTCTTCCCCTCAGGGTGTGGAGGCCTTCAGCAGGAGGGTGGAGTTGGAGGCCCAGAGGAGGAGCTGTGCAGGGGACCAGCTTCTCAGGAGCATCACTGGGGCTGCCCTGAGTGAATTACAGCTGGGCCAGTCCTGGTCTCTCCCAGACAGCGCAGGTCTTTGGGGTCCTTGAGTTGTGCACAGCCTGGTTTCCTCTGCTGCCCAGCTGCTTCCTTCTTCCCACAGGACCACATGCAGAGGCTGTGCCTCATGCCCAGTTCCCACACACCTATGCTGAAGCCACGCCTCAGAAAGGGTCCTGGACAGAGCCCACCCCAGGCCTCTGACTCCAAACCCATGGCTCCTACATGCCACTCTTGCCATAACAATGCCTGCGGGAGCCCCACACCCAGCTAACATGAGGACCAGAAGGGCAAAACCTACTCACAAGCATCCGAAGCACAAAGTGCGGCCCTAATCAGGGAGCTCCCCATGCTGCCATGTCAGGAAAGTGGCCTGTTGGCCTGGGGCTGAATTTCCCATGGTCCTTCAGGAGGGGACAGACTGCAGACCAAGGCCCAAGACACATCCATGTTCCTATCCATGGCAACAAGCTGCTCCTGGACTGGCTGCGTCATCATGAGGGGCACACGCATGAAAACATGGCCCAGAGGCGGGAAGCCCAGGCCAGGTCCTAGAAGACCAGAGTCTCTGCTGGGCTTCCTCTGCTTCCTGAAATCCAGGCTGGAAGGACACCAGGGGGGAAGATTAATAAAATCAATAAAATCTGGGCAGGAAAATTCACTGAAATGAGATCTCCCTTGACCTGAGTGAGTTGCTATGGGATTTGGGATTGCGGTGTATTCCTGGGGTGCTAACTGTAGGTACCAAGCCCCTGTAGCATGGTTGGGTGAAAGTAAGAGATGAGAAGTGAGAAACTGAGGATGAAGGTGAAGTGGGGCACCTTGCACTGAAGGACTGACTGGTGTAAACTAAACTCAGGATGGAATGGGCCGCTTTAAGCAACAGGGTGCTCATCGTTGCTGGACGTGTTCAAGAACAGACTCAACAGCTCTTAAGGGGTATTACAGGGGACTCAAGAGTTGCAAGGGTGGTTTGACTAGACCAACGCTTCTAAAATTATTATTTGCATATCCCACTTCTGGAGATTTTATTATAAGGCACCTTATGCTTCAGTAGGTCCACATTGGTACCCAAGGGTCCACTCAAGGGGGTTGAGGCCTCTTGGCCGTGACTAAGGCTCAACTCCTTTTTTCATCTCCATTTCCCTCTCCCAGCTCCAGGCCCAGGTACCATCCAGGGTCTGAAGGGAAGGAATGGAAACGGGTGTTTATGGGGCACCTCCTGTGGACCAGAGTCTCCCTGCATTGGGCACGTCACCCATGGCACTTCTCCTGTGCCACCTCTCCGAGGAGGATGCTGTTATTCCTAAGACAGAAACATACTAAACCCAGGACCAAAGAGCCAGTGCATGGAGCCAGGATTCCGTGAGGTCATTTTCTCCAAAGCCCACACTCTTTCCACATTGCCACCCTGCTTCTGGGTCTGGGAACCACCTGTCTCTGCCCACCCAGCTGCTGTGCCTTTCCACCCTGCCCTGACATCCTGAAGGCTCTCTGCCCATTATCTGTCAGAACTTCCATCCATCATATTCCATCATCTGAAGGCTGAAGTCTCCGATTCCTGGACACTGGGCTGGGTTCCCTTTCCCAGTGGTTGCCATGTAACCCATCTCAGGTTTCCCTACCAGAGGCTACCTGCAGAGACTGTGGCCCTATTGTCACCGTTCAGTCATAGAAGCCTCTCCTCTTAGTGGTGGGGGCATCAGGACAGCTCCTAATGGACAGTTCTTTCTCTCGACATAGGTGGGGTGGCCAGTCCAGCCACGTCTACAGCCACCCTTGAGTCTCCACTTCTCATGAGGACCTCCCAAGGAGACTCCAGAGCCCTCATGTTTCACAGCCTGGCCTTAGAAAAGTTCTGTTTTCTGTCTGACTGTCACTCCTACAGCTACACGGAACCGGGACTCCCTGTTGAGTATGTGTTACCTTGCCTAGTGATAAAGACTGCTTCTTACCTGCCTCATTCACCCATCTGCCTTCTCAGGGGTGGAGGTTCTCAGGTTATGTAGCCTGACCGCAGTCCTCTAAGCGCCCTCATTCAACGGTGGCCTTGTCACAACACCAGCTCCATGAGAGAAGATGTTTTCCAAGTCCAAGTCTCTTCCTTTCTCTGCCTTAGCAATTTCTTGTTCCTCCCATTCTAGTCTGGAATGTAAGCACTGCCCATGGCCAGTGCTGGTGGAAGAGGGAGAAAAAGCCACCTAAAACCAAAGGCGAGGCCACACATCATTCAGAACCTAGATGACCCAGGGATTCAATACCAATAGAAAACACGTGTCTTCTAGGAACTAGTGTTTTCTGGTTTGAATAGAATTTGAATAGTCCTGGAAAACAGCCAAATCAGGAGAGAGGTTGCCATGGCAAATCCTCAAAACAAATAAAAGGTGGATGATTCATGGCTTTGACTGCCTGAGGAATGGATGGGACAAGTGTGGGTTGTGGGAAGATTCTTGTTGATTTTCTCCCCCAGTCCAGAAGGTAGAGTGTCGGGGAAAGGGGCTGCATAAAAGCTAAGGCAGGTTTGAAATGGAGGGTTGGTAAGGACACCACACCCTCTTAAGCCAGAAAGATGGGGGTATTCCTTCTGCCACCCTCAGCTGGCAAGTCAGCCTAGGCCCAGCGCTCTCTGAGATCCCTTCGTCCACGGTCAGGAAGAATGGAGGGCATCTTCCCAACTTGGTGGGAGGCAGGTGGGCACCACCTTTTGAGCATCCTTTATATTTCCTCAGCAGCATAGGCGCCCCGGGATAAATGCCCCAGCTGGGAGAGGTGTGCGGTGAGCACTGAGCAAGCCCAGAACTCCGGGCCCATCGGGTGGGATGTGAAGAGGATTCCAAATCAGTTGTCAGGGCTGCCAGTCTTCTATTTTTTTTTTTTAAGGATATTAAAAAGCAACAATTTCCAGCTACTGCCTTCATCATTTTATCAAGGAAGGGCACAAAGGAAAGATACTCTGTCAGAATAAGTTTGGTCCTTTAGATTAAAATACTTAGCCACACTTATTTTCCTCCATTTGCTCCAGATTAGTGCATAGTTCCTGTCTCAGCATTTACTCTGCAACCTCTTTGTATCTGTGTCCTCATCTAAACAATGAGAATAAAACCACTTAGTCAATTGCTTACCATTTAAAAAATCACCAAAAGGGATAGTGAAGGGGAAACCTGCAGAAAAATGGCATGAACTACGGAACGAAGGCATGATGGGGATCCTGCAGAGGCAATGCCATGTGGGGTGAAGGGTGAGGACTCTGATCCCAGACTCCATCTGGTAGGGCTGTGCCTTACAGCAAGTTCATTATCCTGTCCATTTCCTCTTCTGCAAAAATGGGAATAATAACAATAATAATAACTACCTCCTGGCATTGCTGTGGTTGAGACATAACATGCCAGGACCATAATAAATGTTAGCTATTATTATATTGTCGTCATTGTTATTACTGTTATTAGAGACAATGAGAACTACCTAGGAAACCGCGAGTAATTTTTAGAGATTCACTGGAGACTCTGATCCTAATTTGATTTCCCAGGAGCAAGAGTGCTTGTCACCTCCTTTCTTCATCTTCTATGCAAGACTGAAGTATTTGAGCTCATGTTTTGAAAACTTTGCCTCCTCCAGGGAGCTCCCCCAGGTCTTCTGAGCCCACCACGGCTTCCTTCTCAGTCTCTCCCAACCGTAATGGGGCTTGTGCCCTGTACTTTTTTCCTGAACAAAACCCCCGGAATCTCCTAAAGCCATGCCTTGCCCCTGACATGTATGTGTTGCTAAGTTTGTGATTTACTTTAAACAGGAGTGCTAGTTTGATTCCCCAAGTGCCCAGCCTTTCAGCAGTCTCAGTCAAAGAGTAGTTTCCTCCAGAGGACCCTGGTAGGCAGAGCCTGGGAAGTGCCTTGTTTTCTGGTGCAGCATTCAGGACAGAACTCCCCCCAGGCTGCCGAGGGGTTTTCGATGAGGGTGGGTACAAGAAACCTATAGAGCTGTGTCCCCAGCGCTCTGAACACCACTCACCCCCACCACACTCCTCTCTGTGCTCACTCACCACCCTGTCTCACTCAGACCTATCCTCCATGGGGCTGGGAAGGATCACCTGACAGCCCGGAGAACCAGGTGTGCCAGTAGTCATCGCCAAAGCTGTCTTTTAGCTGCAAGGGTCTCAGGGCAAGAGCAGGCAGGCAGGGCTCTGGCTCAGGGCCACGCCCGGGAGTAGAATTTCCATGGCTCTGTGATTGACTTTTCAGGGCTGCTGTCTGGAAACTGGGGTTTGAGCCAGGATGAGTGAGAGGAGAAATGGACTGAAGAGTCTTCCCAAATGAAATGGAGCAGAAGGGCAGGGGGGAGAGGAGGTGGAGGGGCCTCTTTCCACATCTCTGAGCTTTGCAGCTTTGGAAAGTGAAGGATGGAGAGGGACAGTCTGTCTGTGTCCCCAAGGCCAGGGCCTGGGGAGTGCCCTGGGGTAGCAGGAAGGTTGGAGACAGTGTGTGCTGGTAAATGCTTAGCAAGCAGCTCTCTGAAAAAAAAAAGTGTATATTCATTATAAACACACATATATACATATGCATAGATGTAAATATGTATACATACATATTACATATTTATATGTATGTACATAAGTTTATTGTAAGTTGTAATGATATATACATAACTCACAATTTACAAAGTATAATAAAATATTCACCACTCTTTACTGTAAACCCTGTAATACTACTGAGTCTCATAAAATGCTTTCAGCTGAGTTTTGCTAAGCTCGTATACCCATAACTAGCTCATGGTTACATCTGACAAACAAGTCCAGCTCCATCTCGCTCACTGGTCCATATTTCCATCCCAACAATTAAGCTGGAAGTGAAACAGTGAAGATGGACGTTGGAACTTCACTCGTCCCGCAGTGATGTGAGTGGCCACCTCTTTGCTAAATCAAATGGCAGTTTTTAAATACTGGATGAGTATTTTGTCAGTTTTTTTACCTGTTCACAATATAATGGCTACAGACACACATACTTTTAAGTTTAATCCTCGTAACGTTTTCTCCATCACTTAATTAAATCTAGACCAGGGCTATCAAACATAAGCATAATGCATGCCATACATAGAACTTTAAGTTTTCTGGTAGCCATATTTAAAAAACAGCTGAAATTGGTTCTAATACTATAGTATACTTAACCCAATATGTACAAAATGTTATGACGTCAACTTGTTATCAATATGAAACTATTAATGATATACTTTTCATGCTAAGTCTTTGAAATCCAGTGTGTATTTTACATTTACAACATATCTAAATTTGAACTGCTCACATTTCAAGTGCTCAGTAGCCACATGGGGCTGGTGGCAACGATGATTGAAAGTGTGGTTCTGGACAATAGACAAAATAATAAATGAAGATCTGATTGGCAGTGTTTGGTGATTCCTTTGGTGTAAATGCTCCCACAATAATGATTTCGAGTTACCAATAAGATGTCACTGATTAGATTTGCAAAGAGATGTACAATGGGGCATGATCACATAGCATTTCCACCATAGAGACTCAATAGATGTAAATAACCTACTTAGACAAGTAGGCTGGGGATGAGTGAAGACTGAGGAGGGAATTCTGGAGTCTTAGCTGGTCTGAAGGGGAGTGTGGATCCAGATGTGCTTGCCCCTGTAGCCCTGAAGATTCTTTCTCTGTGGGGAGAGAGCAGCTGGAAGGGGCCAGAGCAGGGCCTGCTAAAGTGGGGCCAGAGCAGTGGCCCTTGTGATTAAGTATAAGGGTGTTCCTGGATACAGGACCCACATTTGGGACATAGGCTAGAGAAGAACTAGGCACTGAGGCCAAGCTCTAGGTCAAAGGTCAGGAGGATGGAGCAGCCAGAGAGGCAGTGCTGAGCCCATCAAGGAGATGGGAAATAAGTACAGAGAGAAGTGTGGAAGGTAGGAATAATGATAATAACTATTGTCTATTGAGGGTGTCCTGTATGCCAAAACATGGGCTAGGTTAATTTTTCAAGTTAATATTTCTTATTAAATCCTCATCAACAACTCCATTAGCACCCCCATTCTATATAAGTAAGGAGACTTAGGGCCAGCGAGACTATGAAACGTGCTTAATGTCACCAGCCAGAAGTCTGGTGGGGTCAGCAGCCCCACACTCTCGAACTCTGACAGTGTGCTGGAGAACGGGGCGAGGGAACATCACTGTGCCCTCTTGTGTCTGCTCCAGGTCTCCGCTCTGTCTTCAGGAGCCAGATCTGAGGCACTGGTGTTGGCAGAGGTGTCCCAGAGAGTAATGAAAACAGAGAAGTTGGAGATTGTGTGGGACCAATGATATGGGCCTGGGAGGACAAAGGGTAGACTGGGCAGGACTTTCAGACAAGGTCAAGGCCACCTAAGTGTCCGAATGCCCATGTGGTCAGGGCCATCATTAGGGGGTGGCCATTGTGGCCATGAACCTGGTGGAGTGGTGACAGGGAAACTCCTCAAGGTGAGAAACTTTTCAGAAATTTCTCCTAGGTCCTTCATTTGGTCAGTGAGAGTGGTTTCCAACATCTCTAAATAGGTGCTGCCTATCACAGGGGAGGGTGGGTTGGGTGACTCTTCCCTGACACTCCTGGGCCGAACCACCCTACAGCTCCAGTTGTTTTGTCTGCCTGGTCAGAAGCTGCCGCTTGCTACACTCACCCTCTAGGGCTGTAATTTGTCTTTCTAAGTGCTCATTTGTGGTTTGCAGACACTTGATGATATAATTACAGAAATGGACTCGCCACCTCCCTGACTCTGGGTCAGGTGTACTTGTTGGTCAATGTGCAGCTGTACATTCTGAGGATGAAAGAAGTTCAGGTATTGCCCCTTGCCCTGCCCCTTGCCCCTCCTAAGTGCCACAGAGGGGGCTCTGTTTCATGGGAAATGAGGTCTAAGAGCAGAGGGAAGGGCCCTGGAACACAGCTCACTCCCTGCAGACGTGTTAAAGCTGTGTTTCCCAAAGCAGAGCCGACCATCACTGCTGGCACACAAACTCATCCCAGACTCTATCGCAGCTGCTTTACAGTCCTGGCGTTTTACGGATGTGCATCAGAAAAGATGGCATTCAGTAGTTAACAAAGTTGTCTTATAATAATAAATATATTGGATAAACTCACAAGCCAATTTAAATGAAAAATATTAAAGAAAATAACAATACAGGTGGCTTGTGGATTTAGGCAAAATCATGAGGGTGGCACTCGAATGACTGTCGTTTGGGAAATATTTAAGGGGTTGTAACCGTATTAGAGAGGAGCAAAGAGGCACTGGCTGGAGAGGCCAGATCCCTACATGCGGTTGGGCAGTCCTTGAGGCCTGCAGCCAGCTCTGGAGGGCTGCGAGAAGGGAGGTAGGACAAGCTGCTGCAGTGTGGCTTGCTGGGGGTATACCCACATATTCTCCCTGAGGGTCAGTGTCCTCTGAGTTACAGAAGGGATGTGACTAAGAAATGACCCCAAACAGAGAAAATTTTTCAAAGGAGTAAGAGGAACTGATCCTGTTTTTCAGAAATCCATAGAACAGAACCACGACTGAGAAGCCAATGTTGGAAGGAGGCCGATTTCAACTCACGATGAGGAAGAACTTGCTTCTAATGAGAACTGTCTGAAAATGGGCTGGTGGGTCTGAGGAGAGGAGAGCTCCCCTCTCTGACCTGCAGTGGGGCTGGGGGATGGCACCCTCTCTGGTTCCTCCCAGAAAGTACAGTGTGACCTTCCAATGAGGGAAGGCAGAAGGGAGACAACTTCTGAACACCTATTGTTTGGAGACAGGCTGCCACCAGGGGACTGGGGGCCAGTGCTCCCAGGGCCTAGCCATCTGCCCCAGGGAAGAGGCTTAATAGTCCAGTTGAAGGCCTATTCCAGGTGCTGGAAGTGGGGTGAAGGAGAGCAGGGAGAGTGAGGCTCTGTGAAAGGTGAAAGAAGGTGCTCCTTTCCTCAGCCCTCAGGGGATCTGTGGATGCAGACCCTGCCTCAGACATATTAGGATTCTTGTTCATGGAAAACCACCACAGCCTGGATCTGAGCATATCAGAGTGAAGAATGTGGCCCACCTGCTGCCAGCCCGAAGCTCAACTGGAATCCTGGAACCAGGACGAGGCAGGTAATTGATGGTGCTGGAGGCCTTGGAAGATGCCTGTCCCACTGACTCAGAAGGTGGCGCCCAATTGGGTAATCTGAATCCATTGTTAGGGGGTTAGAACATCCATGCTGAATTGGTTTCCTCAGGGAGTGAACCCAAAATATCACTTACTCTGCTCCTTCAACTTCTATCTGGGGTTGAACACCACCAGTGGAAGAGCCGTAACCCGTGCTCATTTCCCTGGAGGGATGTGGAAAGGTCACGGGCTGTGGGAATCCTCATGAGGGTATAGGGTTAAGCAGAGGGCAGAATTCCTGAGCAGCCCAGAGCTATTTTCAGGTGAAAGACTGTCTTTAGCTTATGCTCCCAGCTGAGGTCATTATGAGATGAACTCATTAGGCATGACCCTGTTCTCCTCCAGGAATTGACCTCTGTCAAAATTCCAACACAAAGAGTGCTCTTTGCTCTTACCAACCAAGAAAACTATGGGCCTTTGGGAAGATAGACAGAGCCTGTTCTGTTTGGGGTGAGCCCTCAGGGGACTGTTTAGAGAAAGGTGAGGCTGATTTCCACTGCCTCCCTCACAAGGAGCTAGACCACTGGGAAATGTCAGCATTTGTTCACCAGCACAAGGTCCTCAGGGAGACACGAATCATGGTGTCACATTCCAGGACACATTCCTCACCATCCCACAGAGACTCATCCTTACAAACTACCATCTTTTCTTTCTTTCTTTCTTTCTTTCTTTCTTTCTTTCTTTCTTTCTTCCTTTCTTTCTTCTTTTTTAAAAAAATATTTTTATTGATTTTAGAGAGGAAAGGAAAATGAGAGAGATAGAAACATCAATAATAAGAGAGAATCATTGATTGGCTGCCTCCTGCACTCCTCCTATTGGGGACTGAGCCCACAACCCAGGCATGTGCTCTTGACCGGAATTGAACCCAGGACCCTTCAGTCTGTAGGCCCAAGCTCTACCCACTGAGCCAAACCAGTTAGGGCCCATCTTGCTTTTTTTGATCTCACTAGCATGAAGATCTGTAGCTAACAGCAGGAGATAGGAGGAGAACCCAAGGCAGACAAAGGTAGCAATGGGCGAAATCAACTGGCCAGTAAATGAGGCCACCAAGAGACCAATCCCCTCCAAGAAGCATAATGAAGCCTGGCAAAGTGGGGTGCTCTTCATCAAGCAGCCTGGGTCCACCCTAAGAGGCCAGGCCCAGGATGGAGCAGGAATGGGCTTGATGGCTCACTCTCATTAAGTAGTAACCGAAGGATGGGTCTGACTCCAGCCTGCATCCTTCCCACCCTCAGCCAATGAGGGAGCATCTGTGCCTCTCAGTTCACAATGGACACTGCTCCTGCTAAGCCTTGGAGCAAGGAAATTCAGAGAGGTCAGGAGGGAAAGGTCAGTACTGAGGAAGGCGGACTCAGGGGCCTGTGAACACCTGTGGACAGAAAGCCAAAATGCATACAGACCCTGGGACAGGAAAACATGCATCCAACAGAAGCTCCCCAGTAGATGGTGAATGTAGCCTATTTACTGTTTTCCATGGACCTAGTCCAGGGACTGGTGGTAACATGTGTAATGGGCACATAAATGAGATGAAAAGTGAGCCTCTGCAATGGGAAGTTTTGGAGGGGATCTGTGAGGAGCAGAATTCAGGAAGCAGGAAGGGCCAGCAGGGCTGAGTAGAGGAGGCAGGGAAGAGAAGTTGGGAGAGGGTAACCTGGGTGTGGAGGATGCAGAGTAGATTCCCTTGGCCAAAGCAGACTCTCGATAGAGATGGTGCACTTATTGCCTGTTGCTGCTATAAAAAGTTATTTATTATCTCAGAGATCTGGAGATCAGAATTTGAAATAAATATCAGTGGGCTAAAATCCAGGTGTTGACAAGGCTGCATTTCTTCTGGAAGCTCCAGGGGAGAGTCCCTGCCTTTCCCAGCTTCCAAGGCTGCCCACATTCCTTGTCTCATGGCTCCTCCCTTCTTCAGAGTTGGCAGCAATGATGAAGTTCTTTTCATATGGCATCACTCTGACCTCCTCTCTGCCTCCCTCCTGTACATTTAAGGGCTTTGGGATTACACTGGACCCATTTAGGTAGTCTAGGGTAATTCCCCTATTTTAAGGTCAGCTGATTAGCAACCTTAATTCCTTCTGCAGCCTTAATTTCCCTTTGCCATGTAGTAAAATGTATCCACAGGTTATGGGGACTAAGGTTTGGATATCTTTGGGGGCCATTATTCTACTACCACATTTGGTAGGAGGGTTGGTGAGAAACAGGGACCCAGAGGAATGAGGAGATAAGAATAAGGCTAATAGGTAGCTACTGTGTGTTCTTGAGCAAAGAAGGGCTGTGCTTCACTCGGGGACTAGAGATAACCTCAATTCTCAGGGTCAGCGTGAGATCATTTTCCAGACTCCAAACAATGAAGCCATGTTATGTCTGAGGTCTTGCAGACCATAACGTACTATTGTTCTCTGCTTAGGGCAGTGTGCCAACCTGCAGGAGGCCATGACTGGTGCCAGACTGAGGGGGCCCAGGATGCCCAGGTCAGCTGGCAGCTGGATAAGTCATGATGTTTTGGCTGTGAGGCACCAAGTGTTTTCCTAGCCCTGGACAGTGAGGCTGCCCCTTCTGGGGAAGGCCTGGAGGGTGAGGAGGCTGATGGATCAGACAAGCCCTTGGGACAAACTCAGAAACCGGTTGGGAGTCCTGGACTGCTGAGGAGGGAAGCAAGGTATGGTGAGGGTGGGAGGAGGGTCATTGTGAATGGAGCTTTGTTCACTCCTTGGCACATACCCTGCCTGGGAAGGCTGATGGCTAAGTGAACACTAGGGACTCAGAGATCCAGAGAGGTATGAAGTTCCATCTTGTGGGGACACTGGCAACGATGACCCTAGTGCAGTGGTTCTCAACCTTCTGGCCCTTTAAATACAGTTCCTCATATTGTGACCCAACCATAAAATTATTTTCGGTGCTACTTCATAACTGTAATGTTGCTACTGTTATGAATCATATTGTAAATATCTGATATGCAGGATGGTCTTAGGCGACCCCTGTGAAAGGGTCATTAGATCGCCAAAGGGGTCGCGACCCACAGGTTGAGAACCGCTTCCCTAGTGGTACCTCCAGAATTTCTTCATGGGTGGGCATGACGTTTAGAGGCTAGGATCTAGTTAGAAAGAAGCTATGGAGTGGCAGACCTGTCTCAAAGCTGTTTGCAGTAGAGCACACGGTTTTCATTTAGGTGGTCTCTTTAGTTGAGGATGCTCTGATGTGTGGGCTGCTGGTGGAGATTATTGGGGTGGTGGGCGCCCTGAAGAGCCTGGGGCATCACCGCTTATGTTCTGGTTGAGAACATAGGCTCTAGGAACAACCAGACCTGGAATCAAATATCAGGTTCAACACTTATTAGCTGTGTGACCTTAGATAAAACACATTTCCTTTCTGAGCTTCAGAAAACAGGGGCAATAATAGTGCATTAATACCATTGGATAATGTGAGAAGTGAATAAGACAATGCATATTAAAGCTTAGCACAATCTCAGGCTCATAGTAAGCACTCCAACTGCCATTTATTTCAAAGAGGGACTGGAGGAAATCAGACCCAATGTTACCAAAAGAAATGAGGCTGCATGTTTGAATGAAATGGGGTTAATTTCTTTTCAGAGTAGGAGGCAGCCTTGTGCAAGGAGATGGTCTAATCCCTATGAGGCCACTAGGTAGCTTGGCCCATCCCAAAGGATCAAAAACGCCAAATAACCCCCAGGCTGGGCTGTCCCCTATCATCTTCTCCTGTTCGTGGCCTCTACTCATTCAGAGTAAAGTTCTGTGGGGTCCTATCTGGGTGTCTTGGCCATAGGGAGTTTTGGGTCAGGAGAGATGAGAACTAGAAAGAAAAAGGCTGAACCAAGACTCTGGAGGTATTGGGGGGTGGTCATCAGACACTTCTTGGCCATGGGGAAGAGATGGCCACAGAGGCCCCTAGGCCTTTGCCCTGTGTCTGGGGAAGTAGGGAGAGGAGTGACAGTAAGTGATCTCCAATGTTCATGGCCAGAAAAGTTGTAGAGGTGACCCCAACCCACTGGAGTTTTCTCCAGAGTCTGTGGGTTCTGACAGTCCAGAGAGGGGAAAGGTCTCCCTAAGGATCCATCCACCACTTCCGCTCAAGGTAGAACTTCCTATCCACAGGGTTGCAGGAAGATGCTGAGACACACTGACTGCTGAGTGGCATCTAAAGCCCTCTGGCCTCACAGGCTGGCAGGAGACCAGAGCCACTGTTCCAGTCCTTCTCTAAAGGGTCAAGTCAGGGTCTTGGTAACTGAACTATGGTGAAGACAAGGGCTTTTGGAGCCACACTTGCCTGGGTTAATATCTAGGCTCTGTCACTTACCAGCTACTTAACTTCTTTGGGCCTCAGTTTCCTCATCCATAAAATAGGGATAATGATAGGTCCACCTCATGAGGCTGTAAAGATTAAATGAATTAATACATCCAGAACTGTGCCGGGTACATTCAGAACAATGTAAGTGCAGCTGCTGTGCCATCTCCTATCACGTCCCAGAGCACACCCTGGCACTGGCGCATGCCATATTTTGAGCTGCGTTGGGATTAGGGAAAGTCCAGAGTTTCAGAAAGGTGCCCTGTCCAGCAATTGTCAGACACATTTCCTCAGCCACTTGGTAAAGACTGCCTGAGAATGCATCTGCATCTCTGCCTCATGTTTTGTGGCAAGGAAGCCAAGACAGAGAGATGGTGAGAAACAGAGACAGAAGAGAGACAGAGCCAGCGCTCCAAGTAACTGCCTCATCCTAGCATGAAAGCAGGGAGTGGGTAAGTCCTGGGGTGAGGGTGTGAATGGACCCATCTCGCTAGAGGTGCAGGGTTGAGGCTGATCAGCCATGGAAACCCAGGGACTGGTGGTGGCATGAGGGCAACGGAAGCCCTTGGAAACTGTTTCAGGGGATATGGATTTGACAGTGGGCTTCCAAACACTGAGTCATGTGTGAATTATCACTCCTTTTATCAGTTGGTTGGAGTGGGGGGTAGGGAAGGGGAAAGATAGAAAGGGGATTCCACCACCCATTCCTTTCCCACCTGTGTCAGCACCCACAGGCAAGCGCCTTAGGGGAATGGGCCCTGGTGCTGACTTTGGCTCAGAGGCTAGTCTCCGCCCTGGAAAGGCCCAGGTCAATGCCAGAAATTCTCAGGGCTCTGGGCAGGGAGTGGTGAGAAGCAGTAAAACCTCATCCCCCATGACAGCCGCTGGTCAGCCGTCTGATACACACAGGCCTTCCACACGGGCCTCAGGAAGTCATTCTCTGAAGGTGACGGAGACATGCAGCCTTGGAGTGGGACTGAGTGGCTCTTGCTAAACAGCCCAGGCAAGGCAGTGCAGGACAATGGATGGCGTGCAGGACAGGACCAGACCTAGCCCTGGCCCTGAGCCTGCCTCGCTGAGGGATTTGGGGTTGGGCCTTTACCTCTCTGAACTCTGCCTCTTCCTATATGAATGAGTCTCTGAGGGACATCTGGACATGGCTGGGAGGGGATGGGGAGGAATCAGTCAGGCCCATAGGAAAGAGGTCATGCTTGCCTTGGATGGCTTATGGTGGGGGTCCTCAAACTTTTTAAACAGGGGGCCAGTTCACTGTCCCTCAGACCGTTGGAGGGCCGGACTACAGTTTAAAAAAACAAAAACTATGAACAAATTCCTATGCACACTGCACATATCTTATTTTGAAGTAAAAAAACAAAACGGGAACAAATACAATATTTGTATTTGCATGTGGCCCGCGGGCCGTAGTTTGAGGACCCCTGGCTTATGGGCACTGAGTGTCTCCCAAAACCAGGTCAGAAGGATTCCCTAAGCCAGCCTTTCCATGGCCACCCTGTCACCAGGTGAGTGGTATGGGTTACTGTCCTGGGCCTGGAAAGGAGATCTAGGAGGAGACCCAGCTCTGTCCTCAGACCCTTCATCACCCCCCCCCCCCCCCCGCCAATAGACCTGTCCCATTCACTACTGTACCCCCACTGTGGCAGCCCAGTACATGGCATCCCACAATTGCTGAAAACACATTTCTCTCTCTTATGTCTGTTGCCTTTGATGCCATGTCTCTCTTGGAAAAGCTAACCTATTTTCTTTATTTTTTTTTAATTGATTTTTCTTTTTTAGAAAGAGAGAAACATCAATGGCCCCCAGTGGGGATCAAGCCTGTAACCCAGGCACATGCCCCAACTGGGAATCGGCAACTCTTTGGTGCATGGGACGGCGCCCAACCAACTGAGCCACACCAGCCAGGGCAAAGCTAACCTATTTTCCCAAGCCCTCGACAGTGCCTATTGGTCCCAGTGGACAGCGAGCAAGGCCCGCAGTCTATGTGCCTATGCGACATGGAAAGGAATTTGCAGCTGGGCCAGGAAGGTGTCCGTTTGTCTCCAGGTCTTCTGAGGCTGACCCTGGGAGCAGCAACATTTCCCGCCTCGGGGAAGTCCTCTCTTTTCTTCCCAGTCCCTAACCCAGTCACTGCCTGCACTGACTCACCCCTCACCCTGTGTGATTGGAGCTCACCCACAGCTGAAAAGAAAGTCAGATGGGAACAAAACTCTGTCCCCTGCACCTTGCCCTAAAGCTACTCGGGACAAGGACACGGTGTGCCAAGCAGAGGCTCTGAGAGGGCAGCTCCAATCTCTACCTCCACCTTCCCATCCCTGTTGTGGCTCCGGTGGCGGGAGCAGCAATGGGCAGGGAGGAAAGGAACATGAGCTGGCTAAGAATGTACTCACACTCCCTTGCACGCCTCCGACACCACAGTCATCGAAGCCGGTATAAATGAATCACGTCCCTGCCTTTCCATTGCAGGGAAAGGCTGCACATTTCCAGAGCACCAGGCACCACATGGACGGACCAAAGCAAATGCCAAGAAAATGGTAAAAGCACTTTGCTTATTCACCATTTTAGGTTTATACGTGCAGTTTGTAGGAGCCTGGCCTGTGGTAAGTCCCAAACCGGCGTTTACTAAGAAAGACAAAACCACCCTCCCTGAGAAAGCAAAGGGCAGAGGCTTTTTCTGTATTTACTTTTTTTAGTTCCTCTAATTAAAGTATTTGTTGATTTCCAGCCCACAGTTTCAACCCACTGAGGGGGATTTTTTTAGGGCTTTGGTATGCCATTGGCAAAACACCTTCATGTGAGGGAAGAACATTCCCCAGACTTGCAGGGACCTGCTGGAGGGAGGCTGAGTGCTCTGCTCTGCAGTCTCGCCCCACAAGTGCTAATCGCCTGCTATATCTGAGGGGTGGGGGCCAAGGCTGCTCCTCATATCCCCTTGCATATGTACCCCACCCTTCCTGCCCAACCTCAGCCAGCTCCAAATGAAAATTCCAGCCTGCAAGGCCTCCTCTGATGAGCCCAGGCCCCTTCCCTTCTGCGCCTACAGATTCCTTATCTCCCAGCACCGGGGTGGAAAACTGCAGTGAGAGGCTGGGATACTAGTATGTGTCCAGGGTCCCCACAATTCAAGGAACAAGACAGGCCCAGAGTGGGCCGGCTGGCTCTTGAACCTATGCTGTGACCCACGATTTGTGTGAAGGCCTTGCACAGGAAAATGCAACTCCAGGGCCCACTTGTTACTGGGACCCACAGAACAAGCAGAAAGGTGCCACCTCCAAAGCCCAACTGAGCCTTGGCAGCGGTGGGGCCTGAAAGTCCTAGAGAAGTTGCTGGGGTTCCCAGCATCACAGGGCAGCCTTGGCCAGACATGGCACATGAGAGAGGGCTAGGGCAGTGGTCGGCAAACTCATTAGTCAACAGAGCCAAATATCAACAGTACAACGATTGAAATTTCTTTTGAGAGCCAAATTTTTTAAACTTAAACTACATAGGTAGGTACATTGTTATTAACTTAATCAGGGTACTCCTAAATATTAGGAAGAACCACACTCAAGGGGCCAAAGAGCCGCATGTGCCTTGCGAGCCGCAGTTTGCTGACCATGGGGCTAGGGTATCCAGCTCCCCAGTCCACAGAGGGCCAGTCTCCTCTATGGCACAGCCACTCTGAGAATCCTGCTGAGATCAAAGCTGGGACCCAGAGCTGGGTGTGGGCAGAATTCCTGCTGGGTTTGTTGGAGGCAGAAGAATTCTTCCCTCAACTCCCCCCTGAGGCACAGGTTTTGTGAAGAGTTGCTGGGGCTCGTGCTGCTCCACCTGCCCTTCCCCATCCTGCCGATGCTGGCTCAACACTGGCCGTGGGGCTGCCAACCATCGCCCTGGGAGGAGGTGACTCATGCCTCAGCTATTGCTCCCACTTTTGATCTGCAAAGATGAGGACACTGCAGCTTTCTTTCTTTCTTTCTTTTTTTAATATATTAATTTTTTACAGAGAGGAAGGGAGAGGGATAGAGAATTAGAAACATCGATGAGAGAGAAACATGGATCAGCTGCCTCCTGCACACCCCCTACTGTGGATGTGCCCGCAACCAAGGTACATGCCCTTGACCGGAATTGAACCTGGGACCCTTCAGTCAGCAGGCTGACGCTCTACCCACTGAGCCAAACCGGTTAAGGCGACACTGCAGCTTTCTTTCTCTCCTGGAGGGGGCATGGTGGCTGGGACTGGAGGGGGACATGGTGGCTGGGGAATCCTAGTGGGCTCAGGTGCAGAGTGGCTTCAGGGCAGGGATGGGGGAGAGGAATGAAGGGAAGCCCAAGGAATGAAGAGTCGTGAACTCCGTCCTCAGAGGGTGCCCAGGCTGAAAGGGACAAAAGACCTGCCCTCTGGACATGGATCCAGGGACAGAGCAGGGGGGATAACACTGTGGGACTCAGCATGGGCTGGGCAGGGCCTCACACAAAGATCTAGAGACGGAGTAGAGGGAGATGACCTATATCTGTCAGTTTCATTTAAAAAGTGTTTGCTGAGCACCTCCAGTGTGCAGGGGCGGCCATGTGAGGGTGAGCCAGCTGTCTCCCTTTACCTTGGGAAATGTACTGTCCTGTGAGACCTTGAGGACATGGGCAAAACCACCTTCTAGCAAGTGTTTGTGTCACTATTCCATACCTCCTCTACGAAAGGCATGCAGGTTGCAGTGGCAAATCCTAGGAGGGAGCCCTGGGCTTGCATTGCAGAATTTGCCTAATCCTTGCCCCCTGGATGCTTGGACCAGTCGGCTCCCTGCCTGGTCTGGGAGGTGTGTCCCTGTTTAGAAACACTGCCCCTCTTCTCTGTCCCTGCGCACCTCTGTGAGGAAGGCCAGGGCAGTCCTCCTGGCCCCCCTCTGTAGGGACGCCTGCAGGGTCAGCCACGACAGCTCGCTTAGCCTTGCACTCGTCTTTTGTGGATGAGAACAATGATGCCTGGTGCAGTTAAGTCATGTGTCCTGCCAAGTCTTGGTAACTGCCTCTGTGGGTACTGGGTAAGCTCCGTGTAATCCCTCTGCTCCTGCCACAGTGAAAATTCCAGGCTGGGGTGGGACGCTCCCACACTGCAGTGTGCAGTGCCTACCCCTCTTCCCCCTCAGGGGAGCCTCTCCATTGTTTATAGCTGTCCAGGCCTGGCATTGTGGGAGGCTGCCCTGCCTGCTGCGAGGGAGGGTTCCCACAAAGCTGGACAGAATAGTGTTGCTGCCCCACCCCCCGCCCTCTTGCCACCCACACACCATTGGTCCCCATTATGTGAATCGGAGCCTGACAATCTAGTGATCCTCAGGCTGGCCGGAAGGCATTCCTGTTCCGCCAAGTCCTTCCCCTTGCACAGCACAGCTGGGAGGAGGAGGAATGGAGAGAAGAAAATGTCCCGGCATCTCAAGAGGGTGGAGCTTCCCCAAGGGCTGTGGGGACAACACCCAGGACCTGCGTGTGTGGGACATACCCTGAGGGTGATCTTCCAGTGGAGAGAGAGAACTCATGCTCGGAGTCCCCAGACACCTGCTTCAAGCTCGCATCGATTCTGTCAGGGGCCGAAGAGCCCCTCATATGTCTCAGGGACCCTAAGACACACATCTGTTCCCTGAGAGGCCACAAAGTGTAAAATTGGTGAACTCATTAAAATTCATCTCTGAGAGTCTCAAGAATTTTCCAGGCAGGGAGGCAACCTAACCTCCTTGCCCAGAACCTGTAAGGTAGCTCGGGCCATCGATCTGTCTGTCTGGATTTACCTGTCCATAGCTTTCCCATCACAGCCCCTGGTGAGCAATCACAGCCCCAGCAGCTCCGAGTCATTTTCCCACAGTGGTGCCTTCCTCAAGGCCAAGGGCAGGCCCTGACTAGAGATTCCAGAGCTCAGGCTGGGTCCCCACTCCTTTACTCTTCAGAACATAGCCTCTCAGCTCTGAGGCTTTCAAGCCATTCCCACCCCACTCCTACCTCCAGCCCCAGCCCAGAGGTGCCCCCCATAGCTCTTCATGACCCAAGTGCTGCCTGAGAGTCCTGCTTCTGTTTGGTGGAGGCAAAGAGGTGGCTCCATTCAGGTCTGTAGCCGAAAAGAGGAGGTGTGGTTTAGGGCAGACATTTGCCAAAGCCTAACAGACCCCTCTCTTCCACCTGGTGCCTCTGCCCACCCAAATAAGCTTTGCAGAAGATCTTACAAGGGGCCTCCCTCAAACAACTGGGCAGGTGGTTATGCCAGCTCCCTGTACCCCTAACCTGCTCTGTCTAGTCTCACTGGCAAGACAATCCGAAGACTTAGAACTCGATTTTCCATTGCCCTGGCCCTGAAGAAGACTTTGGGCCCGGGCCCAGAGAAAGCGCAGCAGTTCCCGCTGTTTGAGCGGGTGGTTCTCCGTTATAACAGGCCGGCGGATTCTCAACACGTTCCTGATGAGATTAGAAGCTCCTGCAGGTATGTGTTTGTGGCGGCCCTCAGCCTGTATCAACAGATACTCGATGACTCACTCCTTGCCTAGTGGCATAACCCAGGGCTTGCTGGAACACACCTGGGGGGCTGGGAGCAGGCAGAGCAGCTCCCCCTGAAGAGGGACGTGACTGCCAGGCTGAGTCCCAGGACTTCTGTGAGAGATGGCAGGGACCCCTGGGTTCGCTCACCCTGCAGGGTCCTGCCCAGGCCCAAGTGCCAGGGAAAAGGTCAAACGCGACAGAAAATGATGAATTAGGAGGAGCTGTGGAGAGAGGTCTGCCCCTGCAGAGAGCAGAGTGGTACAAACCAGAGACTGAGCTTGGGGCTCAGAGAGCCTTTCTGGCCCGAACCTTGCAGGAGAATCTTACCTTGGGCTCAGGGATGACTGTGCCTCTCCCAAGAAAGGAAGTTCTGCAGTAAAGACCAGCTCTATTTTCCTCCAGCTCATAGCTGAGATATCAGGCCATAGGTGCCTGCCAAGTGCTGAAAATCCTTGCAGCAACCTCCTGTCTGGAAGAGTGAGAAGGGCAGATGACTGCAAGTGGGGACTCACTTTGTCTGTCACTCACAGACAGTGCATACTGTGCTGGGTGGTTTACAACGCCCCTGGTCCTGTAAGGATCCCTCGGGACATTGGCCAAGTGCCCCCTCGCTTCCTGGCATCCATCTTGGGCTGTTCCCAGCCCTGGGCCCCCAAGGGGAAGTGCGACTTGCTGCCAAGGCATCAGTGCTGCAAGGCAGGGTTATTCCTAACTGAGCGGAGCCTGCCAGGAAGGCAGCGTTTGCACCCCGCACCATGTGCAGGTGTGACGGTGAGCTCACAGCTGCCCCCCCAGGCGTGCCCAGCCCACTTAATCATTTCACAGCTCAACAACTGTCCCGCCCAGCCCTGTTCTAGTATAAAAGGGGGAGTGCAAGTCCGGTTAACAGAGCCACCTCTGCATCCTGCTGAGCTCTATTCTCTCCAGCACATCCCAACCTCTAGTGCTCTATCCTCTTGCTCCTCCAGGAACAAGCCATCATGTCTCGCCAGTCAAGTGTGTCCTTACGGAGTGGGGGAAGCCGCAGCTTCAGTGCCGCCTCTGCCATCACCCCGTCTGTCTCTCGCACCAGTTTCACCTCTGTGTCTCGATCCGGGGGTGGTGGTGGCGGTGGCTTTGGCAGGGTCAGCATCCGGGGTGCTGGTGGAGCAGGAGGCTATGGCAGCCGGAGCCTGTACAATCTGGGGGGCTCCAAGAGGATCCCCATGAGCATTGGTAGCTATAGAACCCTATCTAACGTTAGTGGACGTGGCTATGGCTTTGGAAGTGGAGCCGGGAGCGGATTTGGCTTTGGCGGTGGTGCTGGTAGTGGCTTTGGGTTCGGTGGAGGTGGTGGCTATCCGATCATAGGAGGCATAGGCTTTGGAAGTGGTGCTGGTGGCCCTGGCTTCCCCGTCTGTCCCCCTGGAGGCATCCAAGAGGTCACTATCAACCAGAGTCTCCTGACTCCCCTTAACCTACAAATCGACCCCACTATTCAGCGAGTGCGGACTGAGGAGCGGGAGCAGATCAAGACCCTTAACAACAAGTTTGCCTCCTTCATCGACAAGGTAGGACCCAATCCTTTGTGAAAAACCGCTATGAGTGTGGAGCAAATGCCAAAGAAAGTAGGAAGAGGAACATCTTCTGACTTTGTGCAAATACCCTCCTAGTTTGCAGTGAATGTGTTTCTACTTGTTTCTGTCCCAGAGTTGTGGCTCACTTTCCCAACTAGACTGGCAGCTTGGAAGACAGGGTCTTAGTTCTTCCCGTTTAATTACCCCATATGGGCTCCTTGATTACTATTGGGCAAAGAAAGGAATTCTGTGCTTCATGGAATGGGGCTGCTTGCATAGGAAGGTGGATGAGTTCATCGAGCAGTAGCCTGAGTGCCTTCACAGCCACCACTGCACTGGGTCCCACTCTGCCCAGCCGTGCCCAGTGCTATCTGTGCCCTGGATAAGTGCCCTGTCTCCCCAGGAGAGTGAGGTTAGGTGCTTCACTCTGTGCCTCCCCTCCTAGGGTCCAGCACCAGGGACGGCACATGGGAAAGGTTTAGGAGGAGAGTATGAGAAGGGAGAGAAGCTGGTGATGATCACTGAGACATGAAATCCAGGTTTCTCCATCTTTAGACTCTGTGCCTTCCAGGTGCGCTTCCTGGAGCAGCAGAACAAGGTCCTGGACACCAAGTGGACCCTGCTGCAGGAGCAGGGCACCAAGACCGTGAGGCAGAACCTGGAGCCTTTGTTTGAGCAGTACATCAACAACCTCAGGAGACAGCTGGATGGTGTCCTGGGGGAGAGGGGCCGCCTGGACTCAGAGCTGAGGAACATGCAGGACTTGGTGGAGGACTTCAAGAACAAGTGAGATGGGGTGGAATGGAGACTAATGTCTTCTTGGCACCAGATGAACTTGATAACCAGATTACTGCTTATGCCTCCCCACGGGCTAGACACATATGCCTTCCATGGACACCTGAAGTACTGAAATGAAATCCAGGTCCATGTCTAGAAAGTTCCAGCCCCAAGCTCAGTCCCTATGCAAGGCACTTAGCCACTGGCCAGAGCAACAAGCTTGATGACCCTGGGGAAATAGCAAGCAGTGTGATTCCTGCTCTTGGGGCTTTCCTCCCCAGTATACTCAGAGTACACACTATGGGCTGTGTGATGGATTCCCTCCAACACGAGAACTGATGACATAACTCACCTTCATGGCTCCAGTAATTTTTTTAGACCCCCATGCTGCTAGTTGTTTGTTTTTGTTGTTTTAAGACTGTGAAAGCTGAAAAAAGAATTAGGGAAATTGACTAGATGTGGAGTTGGGAAGAAACAACACAGGTTTCTATAGGCATATTCTTCAAGCAACTGAATTACAGCAATAATAGAATGACTCTCTGATGGGCAGTTAAAAAGGAAACAGGATCCTAATGAGTAAGGACCTTTCCCAAAGGGTCACACTACCAGTGCCCCCTCCCTCCCTGCTTTCATGATGGGAGGAGAGCGGCCCCTTTCCAGTGGGAAAGCAGACTCACAGGTGACTTTCTGCAATAAAGACCCTAGGCTTCACCTGCCCCTCATCTCCTAATAAGCCTTCCTATTCCTTTACCCCCAGGTATGAAGATGAAATCAACAAGCGCACCACTGCTGAGAATGAGTTTGTGATGCTGAAAAAGGTGCGTGGGTACAAGAGAACCTGTTGCCTGTGGCTATGCTCTCTTAGGATGGCGTTAATTTAAGTCAGGGTGGAAATTGGGTGTAGTGCCAACCATCCCTGTATCTCTAGGATGTGGACGCCGCCTACATGAGCAAGGTGGAGCTGGAGGCCAAGGTCGATGCACTGATGGATGAGATCAACTTCTTGAAGATGTTCTTTGAGGCGGTAAGAAATGCCCCCTACTCAGGCCCCAAAGAGATGGTCACTGGATCATCACCAGGAATTAGGGTATCCAGATGAAGTGAGTTTCAGTGGCTCCAAAGCTGTGGACACACCCTTGTTCTTCCTATCCCGTTAGCACTACTCACCCTATTACTTATAAAGCCAATCCTTAAAAAAACAAAGTCACATTTAAAGCAAATTCTTCAGCCATCATTTTGCCGAGTGAGGTCTAGAGTGAGTTATAGGCACAGTACACCTTTCCCAAACCTCCCCTCTCTAGCTTGTTCCAGTGTAACAGACCAGTCAACTAGATTCTTTTAAAATATGACCAACTTGGGTCATAACTCACATCTGAGATGTTACACAGTAGGCATTTCTTGGAGGTTCAGAGTGCTTAAAGTTTTTTTTTAAAAAAATAAATTTAATGATGATTTGGATTATTAACATAACTAAATGTTTGATGTAGGTGGTTATTATTTTTTCTCAAGTTAACATACCACAATGAGTGGAATATTTTAATGGACCTGGCATAAAATAACACAGATTAAGATGACTAACTTCAAGTCTCCTTGCAGGAGCTGGCCCAGATGCACACGCACATCTCAGACACATCTGTGGTGCTGTCCATGGACAACAACCGCTCCCTGGACCTGGACAGCATCATCGCCGAGGTCAAAGCCCAATATGAGGACATTGCTAACCGAAGCCGGACAGAAGCCGAGTCCTGGTACCAGACCAAGGTGAGTGCTGTGGTGAATGAGTCAGGGGATGGACTCGTGTCTGGGATTCCAGGCCATGACAGAATGCTAAGGTCTCCTGAGACCTGTTGAAAACTCTTGGGTTGAGTTATGAGAATAGTCATGTATGCCTTTGCCACAAAAATTTAAGAACCTTAAGGAGACTCTCACACCAGTGTCTCCAAGAGAGCAAAAGCACTAAAGAGGAAATTATCTAAGACCAGGTCCACCTGGATAAAGTCGAAACTAGCCCCAGGCCTCAGATAACTCCACCGCTTGCCACCTCTTGGTAGCTCCTGCCCATGAACGTTGGGAAAGTGTTTCCATCCTCATATAAATGGAACTTTCCCTCTTTTCTGGTGGCACCAGTACGAGGAGCTGCAACGGACAGCTGGTCAGCACGGAGATGATCTCCGCAGCACCAAGCATGAGATCTCTGAGATGAACCGCATGATCCAGAGGCTGAGAGCGGAGATCGATAACGTTAAGAAGCAGGTAAGGAGAAGTCAAAAGAAGGCAATGAGGAGGCCTGAGCTCTGTAAGGGAGACCCATTTTGCTTGTTTTAAACACACACACACACACACACACACACATACAGCTGGAACAAGAACCAGCGTTTCAATGTTCCCCCATCTACAATGACCAGGATAAATGTACTGACTTCTCTCTGGAAACTCAGAAAGAGACACCACAGGCCCAGCTCACTACTAAAGTGTCCACTTTTCTTCCTTTCCCTGAGTAGTGCGCCAACCTGCAGAATGCCATCGCTGAAGCTGAGCAGCGTGGGGAGATGGCCCTCAAGGACGCCAGGAACAAGCTGGCTGAACTGGAGGACGCCCTGCAGAAAGCCAAGCAGGACATGGCCCGGCTGCTGCGAGACTACCAGGAGCTCATGAACACCAAGCTGGCTCTAGACGTGGAGATTGCCACCTACAGGAAGCTGCTCGAGGGCGAGGAGTGCAGGTGGGCAACGTAGGGCTGACATCACAAGCCCGGGATGGCCTCACATTTGATAAGTGGAGCTTCTTCTCCACTACAGCATGTAAAACACACGCACAGTGAGCACTTCTTGTGCATGATAATTATCCATCATCAATCTGGATCCAATCTGACACCTGGGCACACAGCTGACCTATACAAAAGGGTCCCAATTCACTTTTCTAAACCGATTCCCACCACCAGTATTTTCAGATGCTGCCCCTCCTTCAAACAATTAAGCAACTTAATCAATGTCTTCCCCATTTTTCAAGTACCTCTTCCTTCAGGAAGCCTTTCATGATCCCTCCAGCTAAGTTAAATTCACCTGCCTTTGGATTCTCAAGCTACTCTGTTTTCTTCAGTCTTCTAACACTGCCCTCTGCCTACTTTCTGTTAGAAGTGTTTCTGTCCATGCCAAGTCCTCTCACAGACTGTAAGTTCCTGCAAGGCAAAAACTGCTTCATACATTTTCATAGTTCCCACAGTCTCTTAGTTCTCATATAATGGGTGGAGGAGAAAGTGAATTATAATTTTCCCTTTGATAACCTGGTTCTAGGCCAGGTCCTCTTCTTTGGGAAGTCCCTTCAGTGAGCTGTATTTTTGTCTAAATTTAAGCAGGGTGTGGGTGGTTTTTCTTTATTTTGTATGTTTTTGGCATTTTTTTTTTTGTTCATAGGGCTGGCAACTTTAAACATGACTATGGGTATTGTCTTTGGAGGAGTTTTTAACTCTCATTTCAATTGTTTCCTTTCAGACTGAGTGGCGAAGGAGTTGGACCAGTCAACATCTGTAAGTAACTTTAAACAAATATTAACAATGATAATAATATGCAGTGTTTGGTGCCAACTCAGAATCTTGCTATTTCTAGATTCCAGATACTCCCCATTCCAATAATTGGTTATTTCATACACTTAGTGGAGGGTATAGGGTACACTTGGAGATTTGAAGCAACGTGGCTTATGTTTTATCTTTTAAAGGGTAGGACTGTATCTTACACATCTTGTACTCTGCCCCCCTGCCATGGTCCCCCCTTTTCCACCCCTCCAACCCCCTCCCCCCTTCTCCACCCCTCCTACCCCCTCCCCCCTTCTCCACCCCTCCTACCCCCTTCCCCTCCTACCCCCTCCCCTCCTACCCCCTCCCCCTGAGTTTAGCACCATCCCTTGCCTACTATGTTCACCAACTTCCTGTTAGGGACCTTAAGTAAATGAGTTAGTTCTCCTGGGCCTCATTTGCTATGCTGTAAAGGGGCCAGGTACAGAGCTTATACTAGCAGGATCAAATAATTTGGACTTGAAGGATCAATCTGGCAGACTGGTCTCACCAAGTTCTCCTTCCTTTCTCCACAGCTGTCGTCACCAGCAATGTCTCCTCTGCCTACGGAGGTGGCTCTGGAGGTGGCTATGGAGTTGGCTATGGAGGTGGCTATGGAGGTGGCGCTGGCTTGGGCAGCGGCCTTGGTCTTGGCGGCAGCTTTGGTGGAGGTTCTAGTGGATTATTTGGTGGAGGTGGGGGAAGTGGCTACACTGTGATCCCTGGCATGGCGCTTGGCTTCGGCAGCAGCGGCAGTGGAGGAGGCAGCGGCAGTGGAGGAGGCAGCGTCAGTGGAGGAGGCAGCGCCTCCAGCGTTAAATTTGTCTCCACCACCTCGTCTTCCCGGAAGAGCTTCAAGAGTTAAGAGCCTGCTTATTGCAAGTCACTGCCACCCAGGGCAGCAACCGGCCCCTGACAACTGCCCCTTCTAGGTGGTTGCTAAGCTAAGATTTCTCTTTTGCTGACGTGTAGTTCAGAACAAGCCTATGGCAGGACCACAGTCTTTGGTTCCCGAAATGGCCCAATCTCCTAGATCCTATATTCTTCAAATCAGCCTTTTGTGGTCCTTGATGAGAGAAAAATCCAAAGTTTTCCAGTATCTAAATCATCAAAACAGAGACCCCACCCCAATCCAAAATTTAGTTCTGGTTCTGACTGCCTTCAGAGTGTGTTCAATAAAATGCTTTTATAATATAAATTGCTGTGCGGAATTATTTTTTCAGTCTACAATCAGCCTAAAGACTTCCTGAGGGTCACTCTGTCCAGGTGTGGCTGGTCCCTTTGATGATTCACAGGTAGAATTGGGTGTGGCCATCCTGAGTGGTCCAGAGACTCCAGGAGGCATGAGAGGAGGTTGCTAACGCTTCTAGAATGAAGGACTCTCTGGAGGGGATGAATGGGAGTGTCCATTGTATTGCAATTTGGACAGACTGTAGAGTTGATAAGAAACAGCTATTGATCTTTTCAGCACCCACAATGTTAGAGCAGGCCCAACATCTTTTAGGCCTTTTTGGGTTCTGAAGAAAACATGTTCCTTTTATAAATTTTACTTAAGCCGATTTATGCTGTTACTTGAATGTATATTACTCTTGTAATACTAGTAAAGCTTTCTGAAGAGAGCAAGCTGGTCCAAATATGCCGTGAAAGAGCAGGGAAGGAGACTAGAGTGGAATTTTTATGGTGGCTGGGGTGGGGCCAGGTTTGAAGTTCCCACCAGTCACAAAGAAGGCATTACTCAGGCTTTCTTATTGGTTTTCTCAGATGTCGGTAGAAGAGGGAGAGGGAGGAGTGGAGCTTAGAAGCCCTCAAATGTCAAACATTATTACAGTAAGACTAGTTTGACATTTTCAAAAAATAATATAATGCACAACTTTAACAGAATAAAAGAAATCAAATTGTCATCTCTCTCCCAAACCAGACAACATGCATTATCCTTAATAGTGAATGATCAAGTTTCTCATTGACATCAGTAAGGAAGCAAAGATGACTATAATCACCACAATTATTCAGCATTACAGTGGATATTATAGCCAGTGAAATAAGACAAGACAAAGAAGTAAACATCTTAAGAATTAGAAAGAAATAAAGCAAATTATAGTTATTCACTAATGGCATAATTATGTATAGGAAATAAAAAGTTCAAACTATTACAATTAGTAAGTGAATTCATCAAGGTCACTAGGAAACCAATACAAAAAACTATGTTATTTCTTCATACTAGCAAGAAACAATTAGGAAATAAAATTTAAGGTACCATTTCCAGTAGCATCAAAAATATCTAATATCTGTCCCACATGAATGGCTCAGTTGGTTAAGCATTGTCCTGTGCACTGAAAGGTCGCTGGTTCAATTCCCCGTTAAGGCACTTTCAGAAGACAACTGATAAATGTTTCTTTCTCACATTGATGTTTCTCTCTCTCTCTCTCTCTCTCTCTCTCTCTCTCTCTCTCTCTCTCTCCCCCCTTCTCCCTTTCTCTTTAAAATCAATAAAAAATATTTTTTTTAAAATCTTATACCTAGAAATAAATGTAGCCAAAGACATATATAGAAAACTACAAAAGCTTATTGAAAATGACTAAAGAAAAATTAAAAACACACACACACAAACAGAGGTATATGCCACCTGTGTGAATTGGAAAACTTAATTTGTAAACATGTCAGTTTTCCCCAATTGAACTATGGACTCAAAGCAATTTCAATCAAATATCAGCCAGTATTTTATAAAAATTGATATGCCTATTCTAAAATTTATATGGAAATAAAAAGCTCTAAAACAGTCAAAACAATCTTGAAAAAGAAGAACAAAGTTCTTATAGTTCCAGATACTGAGACTTTTTATATATAAAGATACAGTAATTAGAAAATGTGGTATTGAGGAAATGACTGAAAAATGGGCCAATGGGACAATATATAGAATCTTCCCTGCAAAAGACACTGTCAAAAGAATAAGAAGTCAGGCTACAGACTGGGAGAAAATATTTGCAAATGACAGATGCAATAAAAAGGCTATTACAGGGAATATAAAGAATATTTAAAACCCAACAATAAGAAAACTTAACAACCCAATTAGAAAATAGGCTGAACACTACATACACTTGTCCAAAGAAGATACACAGATGGCAAGTAAGCACATGAAAAGATGGTCCACATCATAAGTCATCAGGGACATGCAGGTTTAAACAGCAAGAGAGCATTACATACCTATTAGAAAGCTGAAGATCCAAAACTGACAACAGGAAATGCTGACAAGGATGTCAAGCAAGAGCTCTCATTCATTGCAGGTGGGAATGCAAAATGGTACAGCCACGCTGAAGACAGTTTGGCAGTTTCTTACAAAACTCTTACCATACAATTCAACAATTACCCTATCTAATAAAGGGAATATGCTAATTGACCCTCACACCATAGCAAAGATGGCGGCACCCACAGCCAATAAGGAGGGAATATTCTAATTGACTGTTAGGCCCTCAAAGATGGTGGTGCCCCCAGCCACAAGATGGCTGGCAGGGGAGGGAGGTTGTGGGTGGCCAGGCCTACAGAGGTAGGCAGTTGGGGGGGACAAGGCCTGCAGGGGAGGGTAGTTAAGGGCAACCAGGCTAGCAGGAGAGGGAAGTTGGGGGCGACTGGGCCAGCAGGGGAGGGCAGTTGGGGGCAATCAGGCTGGGAGGAGAGCAGTTAGGCATCGATCAGGCCGGCAGGGGAGTGGTTGGGGGGCAATCAGGCAGTCAGGCAGGTGAGTGGTTGGGAGCCAGCAGTCCTGGATTGTCAGAGGGATCCCATATCGGAGAGGGTGCAGGCTGGGCTGAGGGACACCCTCCCCCCCAGTGCACAAATTTCATGTACCGGGCCTCTAGTGTTTCTTAATATTTTTTACTCAAATGAGCTGAAAACGTATCCTATATAATAAAAGGGTAATATGCAAATTGACCCTAATGGTGGAATGACCAGAAACAACTGCTCGCTATGACATGCATTGACCACCAGAGGGAAGACGCTCAATGTAGGAGCTGCCCCCTGGTGGTCAGTGCGCTTCCACAGAGGGAGTGCTGCTCAGCCAGAAGCTGGCTCATGGCTGGCCAAAGCAGCGGTGGTGGCGGCAGCACTAGCCATTAGTCGGACATCCCCTGAGAGCTCCCAGGCTGCCAGAGGGATGTCTGACTGCCAGCTTAGGCCCAATCCCCCAGGGAGCAGGCCTAAGCCGGCAGGTGGATATCCCCCAAGGGATCCTGGACTGCCAGAGGATGCAGGTTGGGCTGAGGGACCCCGCCCCCCCCCCCACAGTGCACGAATTTTGTGCATCAGGCCTCTAGTATATACACAAAAACCTACACACGATGTTTATAGCAGCACTAGAGGCTTGGTGTATGAATTCATGCACCAGTGGGGTCCCTTGGCCTGGCCTGCAGGATCAGGCTGAAACTGGGTCTCCGACATCCCCCAAGGGGTCCTGAATTGTGAGAAGGTGCAAGACAGGCCAAGGGACCCCACTGGTGCACGAATGGGGCCAGGGCGGGATGTGGGAGGTTGGCCAGCCAGGGAGGGACTTCAGGTAGGCCCCAGGGTGTGTCCAGCTCATCTCACTCAGTCCTGATCAGTTGGACCCCAGCAGCAAGCTAACCTACTGGTCGGAGTGTTTGCCTCCTGGTGGTCAGTGCACGTCATAGCGAGTGGTTGAGTGACCTTAGCATATCATTAGCATATTATGCTTTGATTGGTTGAACAGCCAACTGGATGATCGGACACTTAGCATATTAGGCTTTTATTATATAGGATGGATTCATCAATTGTTACAAATGTACACTCTGCTATGGGAGTGGATAGTGGGGGAGGCTATTGTGTGAGTGGAGAGGGGGTATATGGGAACTCTCTGGTCTCTATACTTTCTGCTCAATTTTCCTGTGAACCTACACAGCTCTAAAAATTAAACTCTATTATTAAAAATAGTACAACCATTTGAAACACTAATAAACATTTACGTGTGTGTGTGTGTGTGTGTGTGTGTGTGTGTGTGGTGTGTGCCTGTGGCTGGGCTGACCATACATTTACTCTTGATGCAGCAATTCTATTCCTAGGTATTTACTTGCACAAAATGAAAGCATGCATCCACACAAATGTTCACAATATGTTCAGAACTGTTTCATATAAGGTAACTCTAAACTGGGAATATCTTAGGAATCCACCAGTCTGAATGGGTAAAGAAACTATGGTATATTCATACAATGGCATATCACTCAGCAATAAAAAAGAATGAACTGTCAAATATCACAACAATCTGTATGAATCTCAAAAACATTTTGCTGAGCCACAAACACACACACACACACACACACACACACACACACATGCACACACACACAAAACATTAAAGTATATGCTATATGATTCCACTTACATAAAGTTCTAAAGTAAGTTAATCCAAGAGGGAAAAATGAAAACAATGATTGCTTGGGGCAATGGGATTAAAGGGAAAGGACACAAAGGAATTACCTAGAGTAATGGAAGTGTTCTGTATCCTGATATTGTGTGAGTTATAGAAGTGCATGAATTTGTCAAAATGGATTAAACTCTGCACTTAACATCTGTAGATCTGTGCATTTCACTGTGTGTACATTATAGATCTAGAAACCAAATTTTTCTAAAAGAAAGAATATTTCATTTTTCAAGTTTCTATGGTAGAAACGGGGAAGAAAGAAGTGAATTGGGAATGGGATCTAGATTGTACCACAGAGTACAAACTTCCCTAGCCATATTGGGTATTCTTCTGTGTCTATTCAAAAAATCCAGACTATGTCCCAGAAGCAGCTGAGGGAGGGCCAGAGGGAAATCAGAAGGAAGTTAACTTTATTAGATCCCCCTGAGGCCTCCTTTGCAACTTTAATTTCACAGACTTGTGCCAGGTTATCAATGACCTGTTACTAATCCCCACCATAGGCTAATAGTGACATTATAAAGGATTAACAGATGGAAGTAGCCACTCAATATGAAGGAATCTCAGAGGAAACTGCCTGAGGCACGTTTACTCTCTAGGATATTCATTTTCTAAGAATAAGATGATGTTGAGATAACTTACTCCAAATCATCCTGAATTTGAGGGAATCGTGCAGTACATTCACAATTAACCTAAAATAAAGGGACTTTCACCAGAAGGCAAATGTAGTGAGGCATCATTCCATAGGCTGCTCCCCATTCAATCATTCACATTATTTAAGTTAGGTACTTGTGCATCTCACTAGAGAATTGTTGGAATATGTTTTACCCAACTACACTTTTTAAAATGACATAGTACAATGAGGCGGACCTTCAGTGGTGAGGAGGTAGAAACCAGATGGTCAGAATGGAGGCAAGACTAAGAAGGGAGGCAGGGAATGTGAGGGATGCAGTGGAGAGAAAAAGATACCATTGCACCTGTTATTCTTCTCAGATTTTTATTGGCCCCTCTGGAGCTCTGGTATGGTTCTCTTCAACCCCTGTTCTTGTCAAAGACCTCAAATACATACAGAAGGAGACTCTGGCTCCTCATTCCCTCATCCATGCCTTTTTGCCCTGCTCATCCTAGGCATGATCTACACTAACCTTGCTTTTCAGCTCATTCTCTTTCCACCCTTGCATCTGCTCTAAAGCACTTCTCTTCACTGCCAACAGCACTTGCCTCTGAGCATCTAAATGCCTCTCTCATATTTACACATGCTCCTCCTCCTCCAACTAGTTTCCCCTCATTGGTTAGGAAAGCCAAGGGTGCCCCCCTTTGTCTGAATAAGTCCTTCAGTCCCTAGTCCAATTATGCAGTTACCAGTTACTTAAGCATTCAAGTGTACCACCTACCCAGTATCAGTATGTACACACCAAGTCAAAAGGAAATGAACACTTTCAAAAAGGTATTACTCAGGAACTAGGTTTTATAGGAATATGTAACAAAAGTAGTTGAATTCACAGTTTTTTCCATAATTGTATAAATGCTCTCGGCACATAACATGCTTTAATCCTGTAGGCTAATAATTATACCCCAGTTCATCCCAGACCCTGTGTTGCATATTGTTGTTGGCGGTTGAAATGGCAACCACAATGCTTTCCACATCTCCTCCAGTCCATGAGGACCAGGTGGGACAAATCTGAGGTTCTTGACTTATCCCCACTAGAAGCCACATGGAATGACATCTGGGGATTTGGGACCACAGTTCCAGAGGCAGGTCAATGCTTTGAATGGATCATTCATCGAGCACTGTGGAAGGTATTCTTTCAATGGCCTCTGGACCTCACAATTGACCTAAAGTGGAGCCCCATCCTGCTTGGAAATGGAGTTGTCAGAAACTTCTAGCAGCTGTGGACAAAGCCCACTCAGGTATCATGTCCAGAGATGTGACCCCATCACTGTGTTCTATGCAAAAAGTGGGTGGACCATGCGAGAAATACAGGAAAATGCTTCAATTTGGTGCATAATGCATGTTCATAAACAGCCTAGTTACTAAGTAATGGACTTTTGAAAGTTTCTATACTTTCTGAACCACTCTATACATCACAGAAGGCTGCCTTTTCTGCTCCAGCATTGGTGCTACTGTCTATGTTCTTTATAAACGTGTGGCTGCATGTTCTCTTTCCATGGGTGCTCCCTAGGGACAGGACTGGGTCTGTGGGATTTCCTCTGAACAGCATCATCCTGCGCTGGAGCTTGCAGGAGTAGGCACTTAGTCTTAAGCTTTTGATAGGTGATGACAAAAGCCTATATCCCTCATTCTCATCTGTCAGCTCCACCCAGGGAGGCAGAAAGACAAGGCAAATCCTCCTGAGGCAGATTTTCCATGAGCTCAGACGTCAGGGGTTCCCTCCTGCCTTCAGCTATGCTGGGGCAAATGCAGTACAGATTAACCCCTGGGCCTTAGACCACAGGCATTCCTCATTCCCTGGCAATAAGAGACAGCACCGGACTGCAAGGAGGCTCTCCTGAGAGAGAGTAGAGGCTGGGCTCAGCAAGCTGCTGGGGAGGAGGCCAGCTGTCATTGGACTTACTCACACAGCTTGCTTTAGTTTCTTTCACATAGTTGTCTGAACTATCACTCTTTGTTCTAATCTTGTTATGAAGGTCTGGCCTTCCCCACCCTGTTACTCTGGGAAGATATAACTCCTCTAGGCTCTACTATGGAACATGATTCAGGATCAGTGGAGAGATTTCATCTAAAAAGTCAATTCTCTAGCCATCCAGTGTACCCCTTCCCCCCTCCCCGCCCCCTACTCCCGACCTATGAACACAACTCACTCCTGGATGCCAAAGCAGAAGGCTGGACTCCAGAGGAGGAAAGAAGTACTGCTTAGCTTGCGGGGGCGGGGTGTGGGGGTGGGTGGATAGGCGGGAGGATGCCTGTCTAAAAGTGAATTAGGAAACACAGAGCATCTCCCCAGACCCAAAGAAAGATATAGAAAATCAAGGGCAAATGAATCAAGTACAAAGTTGACCTTAAGGCTGATGGGACTAGAAAAGAGTAGAATCAGAAATGGATCTGCCACAGGGTCGCTTCTCTCCAGCTCCTCCTTTACTGTCTCAGGAGCCCTCACCATCTCCCATGAGCCCTCTCAAGTGACCTCACTCATGCTCAGGGTCACTGGAATTGGATTCCAGGGCATCCTTCTCTGGCAGGTGGTAATGGAAAGTTTGAAAAAAAGTATATCGTTATATATAATATACACTGAGTGGCCAGATTATTATGACCCCATCAGTACAATGAAGTGGCAAAATACTTGTATCAGGAAATTGAATGTTACTTTATATTGCTGGTGCTGTCTGGTGTGTATGTCAAACTTGGGATTGGGTAATATGTTGAAGTTAAACCATCCTCTGATAAGCTAAATGGTTGAATGTGATGCCCCTGCTGCAATTAAATTATATACTTCATTCAGCGATGAGTCCACCCCCACCCTGGAAATAGATAAAATTAGGACTAAAGGCGGAACTGATCTGGTCACCTGTGCTAGTTGACCACAGCCTGCCCCTGTGTGCACAGTCCAGAGGACAGATGAGGACCCAGCAGAGGAGCCTGACTCCAGAGGAGGGAAGGAGCAGCCTGCTGAGTTCCCGTCAATGACTCTGATCCTCCCTCCAACTTCCTGCTACTGTTACTTTCCAGCAAGTTGGGCAAGGTGTTGCCTAGGCATCCGCCTATGTGTGACTTCTAGGTCCTTACTAATGCTGCTTTTATTTTCTTTCACCCCACCCCCTCATATCATACACTCACTCACACACACACACACACACACACAAACACACACACACACACAAGCTGCACCTGTGTTCCAGTTCTTGAAGCTTCTGGAGGGTGCCTGAATACACCAAGTCTTTTCCATACTTCCATTATAATAATGATATTAGCTCATCTTCATTGAGAACTTATGTGCAGGCACTGCTAAGGCCTTTACATTAATTATTTCCTATAATCCTCAGAATAATGAGAGATCGGTACAATTCCCACCCCCAGTTGACATCTGTAAAAATGAGTACTTTGCATACAGACACATGAAAGCCTGAGTACTAGGTCTCCAGAGCCCATGCTCTTAACCAGGGCTTAGCAAACATTTTCTTTTTTAAAATAAATTTTTATTGATTTCAGAGAGGAAGGGAGAGGGAGAGATAGAAACATCAATGATGAGAGAAAATCATTGATCGGCTACCTTCTGCACACCCACTACTGAGGATCAAGCCCACAACCCCCTGGGGCATGTGCCCTGACCAGAATCAAACTATAATCTCCTGATCTATAGGTCAACACTCAATTACTGAGCCACACCGACAGGGAGGCAAACTTTTTCTTGAAAGGGTCAACTAGTAAATATTTTAGGCTTTGCAAGTCATATATTCTCTGTTACAACTACCCAACTCTGCCATCATAGTGTGAAAGTAGTCATGGGCATTGACATGGACATAAAACACTGGGCAAATGCATGCTGCTCCCACCTGACTTGCCAAAGCTTCCTACCCCACCTGATATCATCTGTGCCAAGCCTAAAGCCTCAGGCCTGAGAAAAGTAGCATGTATCAGAGCTCAGTGCCATGGGAAGGATCGTTTCTTTCCCAGAACTTGGTGACAGCACATTTCTTGGTCAACCATTGTGCAACCAGGGTGGAGGGAGGGGAGCTTCTTCCGTTGTCTTGAGAAGGTATCTCTTTCCAGCCAGACGCTGAGTTAGCACCTCCTTTGGGTAGGAAATGCCCTGCCCGCCTGGATGCTATGCCCCTAAAAACATTGGAAAGATGGGACTGCTTATAAAATAGTACCAGGTCCTGTCCTCAGGTCACCCCAATGAGGGAGTTTGTCTTTCCTCCCCTGGTTTCCCATTTAACCAGATGTTCTCATAGAACAACATGCCTACAACTGCTCTCAATGCTCATTGCACTCAGTTTTTAATGTCTGGACTGAAAAAAAAATGAACCTCCTCCTCCTCTAAACCAAACACAGCACTCATCCGACAGCCTTCTCTCCTCTGAGAAGATGTGTAGAGATTTAAGATTTCAAGAGCTGAGATTAGAAATATACACTCGAAAGTTACTTGTGACAGCATCACACATGTAAGGGCACATTTTTATGATTCACTGCTTCTATCTGCCCCTCAACTTTCTCTCCACACCCATTAAGATGTCTGATCCTTGAACCCAAAAAATATCAAAATCTGTGGGAATCAAAATTTAGTGAATTTCTTAATGATTTTTGTCCTACTCATTTTAGATTCTTTAAGTTAAGATCTAAGTGAACATTCGCAAACAGCAGAGAAATGGTGTCCCATGAATTCCAGTTGGAAAGACAAGCTGACATGATCATCAGTTCAATGGAAAAGCACACTTAGGGAGGGAAGTACAGGCGTGGGGAGACACTCAGAGGCAGAGTGGCCTTGGGTGAAGGTTCTTATCCTCTCAGGAAACTAGCAATTGGGAAGTTTATGGAATAGGACAGAGAGCAATTGTGATGGAAAAGCTCAACCCTTTTGTCCTTCTTGCCTTGCAAAGGAAGGTTTTAACCCCAAAGTATCCCCCATTCCCATGACAAGGCCACCAGGAACAACATGTGGCAGCTCCCGAAGAAAGGGCAGGTTCAGACGAGCTGGAAAAAAACACTGCAGGCCACTTCTTGCTCAGGGCATTGAGCAAATACCTGTGAGCCCTCGGAGACAGTCCCACCCTGATGAAAAGGGTGGTGCTGGTAGACCAGAAAACCTGTGTGGGAAGGGGACACAGAGGAGCGGCTGAGTAAGCAGAAGGAAGAGACAATTACACAAATCAGTGCCTTGTCTCCTTTGTTTGAGATCATGACTAACTCATGACTTCAGTGAATTCATATCCAGCCTTATTGTATGGGGATCAAGACAAGGCTGGAGGGCAGGAGAATTTCTCCATGAATAAAGGAAGCCAAATATACAATCTTCATATTTCATACCTTTCTAGGTGCTGGGGGTGACCTCACTATTTGTAAAGCCCAACCCTCCCCAATTTGCAAGCTCACCTTCCAGGACTGAGCCCAGCCCATTTCCACTATATATAAACTGCTGCCTGCAACCTCATCACACACCTGCTGCTCTCAGCTCTACCCTCCAGCCTCTCACGCCTTCTTCAACCTCCTCACCTTCAGGAACCATGTCGAGCAAATCCACCATCAGGACCCAAAGCAGCAGCCACCGTGGCTTCAGTGCCAGCTCAGCCAGAGTCCCTGGGGTCAGCCGCTCTGGCTTCAGCAGTGTCTCCGTGTGCCGCTCCAGGGGCAGTGGAGGCCTCGGTGGAGTGTGTGGAGGAGCTGGCTTTGGCAGCAGGAGCCTCTATGGCCTGGGGGGCTCCAAGAGGATTTCCATCGGAGGTGGCAGCTGTGCCATCAGTGGAGGATATGGTGGCAGAGTTGGAGGTGGCTTTGGCTTTGGAGGTGGAGCCGGGAGTGGATTTGGTTTTGGCGGTGGATCTGGTGGTGGCTTTGGGCTCGGTGGTGGAGCTGGCTTTGGTGGTGGCTATGGGGGCGCTGGCTTCCCTGTGTGCCCCCCTGGAGGCATCCAAGAGGTCACGATCAACCAGAATCTCCTCACTCCTCTGAACCTGCAAATCGACCCCACCATCCAGCGGGTGAGGACTGAGGAGCGGGAGCAGATCAAGACCCTCAACAACAAGTTCGCCTCCTTCATTGACAAGGTGAGCCAGAAGGACCTGTCCTCCAGTGGGGACTCACAGTCCCCAAAGTAGAGGACCAACACATGTTCTCTCGGGGGGAGAATAGGGTGGAGGGAAAAAGGGACTCAGCCTGGCTCCCTCCTGGGATGCCAGATTAGCTCCATGTTGATCACAGGCAGAAGGAGATGGAAACCATTTAGAACTGCTGAATTTCTTAAATGTCTCTCATTCCTGTCCAGGAAAAATTCTCAACTTTTGATACCCATGGAACAAAGGGAAAACAATGAGAAAATGGAAAGAGTTAGCTTTACCTTCTGAAGAATCTAAGACATTAAAAATAAAATTCCAGTGGAAAACTGCTCTAGGGCTCTGTGCAAGAGGAAAAAGTGTGACAGGAAAATAAAAATAAATATATTTCTGCATGATTTAGAAAAAAAAGACTCAGAAACACTTACATATCCATTGAAATGCTAAATTTGTAGAACTAAGTAGTGACCATTGAGGAAGCTTGTTTTAGAAAAGACTTGTGTACTAAATGAAACTTAGATTGTAATATAATCATAATAAGATTAGAATTTAATAATCATATTCTAAACACTTACATTCCTTTAACTGAGGTATTATCTTTAAAAAAAGCTTTGTGCAATATCTCATTTGAAACTAGATGAGTGATTGTAATTGTCAAGAGAAAGAAGTAATGTTGGAAGTCATTGATAAGTTTGAATAAATTAAGGGGTGAGAGCACCTCAGTGCCCATGGGAAATTTTCAGTGGTGAGATTGATCTGGGGAAAGAAAAGCAGGACTGTCACATACATTTCTGTATGTGCTCTATAGTAGCCCAGCACACAGGTATACTTGGGGACCCAAGCACAAATATCTTTCTTCCATCATTCATGAGGCAAATAAGCAACTTGTGTTCCTCCAGGTGCGATTCCTAGAGCAGCAGAACAAGGTTCTGGACACCAAGTGGACCCTGCTACAGGAGCAGGGCACCAAGACCGTGAGGCAGAACCTGGAGCCTTTGTTTGAGCAGTACATCAACAACCTCAGGAGACAGCTGGACAGTATCCTTGGGGAGAGAGGCCGCCTGGACTCAGAGCTCAGAGGCATGCAGGACATGGTGGAGGACTTCAAGAGCAAGTGAGTTAAGGAGAGATATGGGTTCAGTTGTCTAAAGCACACACTTCAAGACCACTGGGAGTCCAGGTCCTGATGTGGTCATGATCTATCACAAAACATGTCCATGAAAATGAAAATCACAAATGTTGCTTAAGAACAAACCTGAAAGAAAAATGGGCTATATGGGTGGAAAGGGAGAGTAAAAGAGGAAACAATTTAGGGACCACAAAAGGCATTTTGAGGCTTACTGTCAAGAAATCTGACCTTGGATATATCCATTATGGAAAGTTCTGACCCCAGGCTGCCTTTTCTGTATCATTGTCACCACTGACGTATGCCTTTCTCATTCTAGATATGAAGATGAAATCAACAAGCGCACTGCTGCGGAGAATGAATTTGTGACTCTGAAGAAGGTGAGCTGATTACAACCAAGGGTTCATGTTTCTTTGCAAAGGAAGAAAACTCTGGCGTCCTCCCCACATCTGAGAGGACAAAAGTGGGGAGGCTAAAAGGTGGGCAGATGGGGAAGGAGGGCTCAGCTAACCCCATGGTGTTGGCTTATTCCCCAGGATGTGGATGCTGCCTACATGAATAAGGTTGAACTACAAGCCAAGGTAGATGCTCTCATGGATGAGATCAACTTCACCAGAGCCTTCTATGAAGCCGTAAGCATCTCCCCCTTCATTTGAATTACTCTAATGGGGTTCTGCAAAAGGGTGGAAGATCTTAGGGTTGGGAAGCCTGTAAACTTTACAGGAGAACATGATCTGACCATCTTATGTTCTGCAGGAACTGGCTCAGATGCAGACGCACATCTCAGACACTTCTGTGGTCCTTTCCATGGACAACAACCGTGACCTGGACCTGGACAGCATCATTGCTGAAGTCAAGGCCCAATATGAGGAGATTGCTCAGAGGAGCCGGACTGAGGCTGAGTCCTGGTACCAGAGCAAGGTGAGCTGTGAGTGGGAAGCTGTTGAGTAATTCCTGTGCTCACTCCCTAAACACCAACAAGATTACCAGTCTTCACAGGGAAAATGCACTTCTAGGAAGCTGAATGTGTACCTTGCACTGATAGAGTATATGGTTACATTATTTATGTGCAATTCTGGTATGTCAAAGAAACCCAAGCAAGAGGAAAGCTAATGTAGATAAGAACCTAGTGATCATTGCTTTAGCTTCACACTGACTCTGGCTCTCAGAAAACCAGTGCAGGACATTGCTGGTTCTGAAGAGAATTAGAAAGGCAGTGATTTCATGAAAAGGTAGGTCTGAGATTAGTGTAGAGGATCCAGTGACCTAGTAACATCAGCATTTCCTAAAATCTTTTTTGAAAAGCCATTGGGTTGAATTTATTAAAAGCCTGACACAGTGTGACAGTCAGTGTTAACATGTGAAAGGCCATATACATCAGCTTCTCTCCCTCTTTGCTACAGTATGAGGAGCTTCAGGTCACAGCTGGCAGACACGGAGATGACCTGCGCAACACCAAGCAGGAGATTGCTGAGATCAACCGCATGATCCAGAGGCTAAGATCTGAGATTGACCATGTCAAGAAACAGGTATGGTGGGGACTAAGGAAAATAAAAGCATCCTTTCCTTGTTAGACCACCACGTGGTCACCAACCATCATTTTTTATTCCTGGGAATTTGGGAGACAATAGGGAGAGGACACCATGCAGTGTCTACCCTGAGTGAGTTCCCACAGGTAGGTGAGATAGATCCCAACCCAAGAGCATAAACAGGTGAATAAAACCAGTTTCCCCTGCCAGAGCTGTAAAACATAGTCTAGAATCATTGAACAGAGATGGGAACAGTTGATTTGGGAATGAACAAAACTGGGAAAGAAAAGGAAGGCCAGGAAGTGAGGAAGACTGGTGAAAATCTGCTCAAGATTCAAGGTCAAAAAAATGATAGTCAAGCAAAGACACTGGACAAAGATCAGTGTCACCTGAAATTGTGAGGTTTAAGAAACCCATCACCTCCATGAGAATGTTTGTGATTTTGTACAAGTTAGTGTGGCTGCTACATGAGATTATCAAAAGCTGTCAAGATTCAAAACAAGTTAGTGGGTACATTTCTTCCTTTGTCCCCTAATCTATATCTGCTGTAGTACCTTCTACCAGTCAGCCCCCACAACCTTATGCAGGGTGGTTAATACAAAGGGGCACAGGTTTTTTCAGATGACTCATAAATTAGATTAGGTTTGCAGAATGGAAAAAGACTGGATAGAAAGGGTCTGAGCTGCATTTCCATGCTATCAGGGCTCTGGCTCTCTTCCTCACTGGGAAATAGGAACCACAGCTAGTCTCGGGAGGACTAGATTGCAAATTCATTCTGCTTATCTCCCCCTCTAGTGCGCCAACCTGCAGGCCGCCATTGCTGATGCTGAACAGCGTGGAGAGCTGGCCCTCAAGGATGCCAAGAGTAAGCTGGTTGAGCTGGAAGATGCCCTGCAGAAAGCCAAGCAGGACATGGCCCGGCTCCTGAAGGAGTACCAGGAGCTGATGAATGTCAAGCTGGCCCTGGATGTGGAGATTGCTACCTACAGGAAGCTGCTGGAAGGCGAGGAGTGCAGGTGGGCAACTCACAACCTCCTCTATCATCTGGGTGCTTCTCCATGATGTGCAGCCACTGAGCCCAAGCTTAAAGCACCCTAGTGATGGCTATAATTATTACTCTCAGAGAACCATGGAAGAGGCAGTTTCCCCATGGATGGTCCTCACATGGAGGCTTTCGCTGTCAGTGCTGTAAAATATAGTCTAGAAGCATTGAACAGAGATGACATGAGAACAGTTGATGTGGGAATGGAGGAAACTGGGAAAGAAAAGGCAGGCCACACTGGTCCAGTAGTGGTTCTCTGAGGTCTCATCGTCTGTGTGTTTCCTTATTCCTAGGCTGAGTGGGGAAGGTGTTGGACCAGTCAACATCTGTAAGTATCTTTGCTTGCCTCCCTCCCTTACCCTTGTGTTCTTCTGACTTGACTAAGGCTGACATAATGAGCTCACCATGTCTGTGTATCCTTGTCCTCCTCCCCTCCACAGCTGTGGTGCAGTCCACCGTCTCCAGTGGTTATGGCAGTGCTGGTGGTGTTGGCAGTGGCTTCGGCCTGGGCGGAGGCAGTGGCTACTCCTATGGCAGTGGTCACAGCCTTGGAGGTGGCTTCAGTTCTGGCAGTGGCAGAGGCTTCGGAGGTGGCCTCAGCTCTGCTGGGGGCAGCAGTTCCACCATCAAATACAGCACCACCTCATCCACCACCAGGAAGGGCTACAAGCACTGAAGTCCTCCCGTTGGCTCTTGGTCCCACATTGTCTTAGCCCCCCTCTCCAGCCGCATGGCCGTCTCTTCAGTTTGCTTCTTTTCCCCTGCTACTTAATTCTCCTAGTCCTTGAGTTAGAACTGAAGTTGCTAAGTGCCCTCATTTCTCCTCTCTTCACATACCTGTTCCATTTGAACTTCATTTGCTCACCATCAGAAGGTCACTGGTTGGGTTGGACTCTAGACTCTAGAACAGAGCAATGTCTTGCTTTCTACTGGCCCAGGAATTCCCCATCTTCCACACAGTGGTCATGAAAGCATAAGTCACTAGTTCTATCATGTATAGTCTATCCCTGCTATGTTTCCTCTGGTATTGCTCCCTTGTATTGCTAAATAAAGCAGATGTGTATTATAATGCATGTTTTATATTGCCTTGATTTGTTACCAATGGATTTTGAGCTGTTTAATCTGACAAATTCCTTTTCATGAATGAGGAGACTCCCAATCCCCATGTGCCTCACTCCCCTTCTTTAGAGAACTTCAATAAACAGCCCTTTGGCAACCCCATGTTCAAAATTCCTCCCAAATTAGATTCCATGTAATGTTTGGCAGGTGGAGTTTTAGGGATCATTGTTGTTAAGTCTGTTTTTACTGCACATTTCAGATACTAGCAGCTTCACTTCTCTGACCTGGTGTCTAAGCTTCCACCTCTTTCTGCCCCAGTATTTGCTCATATGCCCAGAGAAACATATTACTGTCCAATTAGAGCAAAAGAACATTGACAATAGAATAAGATATTTAATTTATGCTTACAATTGTCTTCATGACCAATAAATGTATCTGATAAGATATATATCAAGAAACATTAAGCCTGAGTAAAGTAGGTTGCCCACTCCTGACTGGTATTACATGTCTGGAGATATATCCTGAGAAAGTGGTTCAAATTCAGAAAGTTGTACACCATAGATGTGAATCCCAATAGTCTTCACAACAGAAAAAAGTGTAAACACTAGGGCTGATCTAATTAAGGTTTCCATGATTCACTCGCAACTCAGATGCTGATTTCTTGAAGTATAAAGGCAAAACAAGAATAATTCCCACCTGCTTATACTGTAAACCTGTCACAGAGGCTCAAGGAAGTCGAAGTCCTTGTTGCTCCAAAAAGGGTCCTGCAAATCTCTCAGGTATGCCCTGACCTGCTTTGACTTCTGTGAATAAGTATGGAAAACTCAGACACAGTGTAACAGTGGTCTGTCAGCTTTTGCTTCCCGAGGGCAGTCATTGTCTCCAGTTCGTTATTATTTTTGTATTATTTTGTTTGTTGTAAGGTTTTTTTTTCCCCCCCCTAATCCCCAGGTTCTCACACCACAAGAGAAATTTTCTTGACTTAGCTAATTTATAGAGGGTGTTTCTGGATCCTGCTCTGTCAGAATCTTGCTGTGCTCACCTCTAACCATTCCTCCAGCAACATGGGGACCCTCTCATTTTGGCATCTCTTCAGTTTCTGCCCAGAATTTCCCCAACAGCAGATGTATGATGACTGGCTTCCAAAGTCTAAGCCCACTCACCACACTTTTTATTGCGTATCCACAAAGAATAATGGAAATAAAATAACTAACAAGGCAAATTATCTAGCATATAGAAATACACAAAAGAGGCTTAAAAATAGTATATATATATGTAATATACATATATTTAAATTAAAATCTTACGTGTGTGGATATTAAAACTATAATAAAGGAAAATTATAAACAACTATGTGACAAATCGATAATTTATATAAAATAGGCCATATTTTTGAAAGGTACAAAACTTGCACAAGGAGAAATAGATTATCAGAATAGTCCTATATCTATTAGAGAAATTGAATAAATAATATATAACCTTCCATAAAAGAAAGCACCAAGCCAGATATTTTCATTGGTTTCAAACATTTAAAAAAGAAATGGTCCCAAATTTTGACAATCTCTTCTAGGAAAGAGAAGCAGAAGGAGCACTTTCTAACTCATTCTATGAGGCTAGCATTACTTTAATACCAAAACTAGATAAAGAGATTTCAAGAAAGGAAAACTACAGCCCAATACCTCTTATGGACATAGACATGAAAATGCCCAACAAAATATGTATTATCAATTAAATCCTACAATGTATAAAAAGAAGTATACACCACAACCAAGTGAGGTTTATTTCAGATATGCAAGTCTTGTTCAACATTCAAATCAACCAGTATAATCCACCATAGCAAAAGGCTAAAGAAGAAAAATCATCTGATTGTATTAATAAATGCAGGAAAGGTATATGACAAAATCCAACATCGTTAATGATTTTTAAAAATCTCAGCAAACAAGGAATAGAAGGCAACTTTCTCATCTTAATAAAGAACACACACTTTCTAGTGAGGACTTCCTCCTTCCCTTCTGAGATTGAGAACAAGGCAAGTATGTGTTCTCTATCCACTTTTATTCAACACTAGAGGCCCAGTGCATGAAATTTGTGCATGGGTAGGATCCCTAGGCCTGGCCAGCTATCAGGGCCAATTGGAACCTTCCGGCTGCTGGCTGGGGCCTTTCTTCATTCTTCACTACCCCCCTGGTGGTCAGCGCACATCATAGTGAGTGATTGAACTCCCGGTCTCCCAGTCAAACTCCTGAGGGGACACTTTGCATATTAGCCTTAGATATAGAGAGAGATTGTACTGGATGTTCTAACTAGTACAATAATATGAGAGAAAAAAATCAATATTGTACAGATTAGAAATGAAGAAATAAACCTGTCTTTATTATCAAATGATATGATAACCTGTGGAGAAAATCTAGAAAACATTATCAAAAACTGCCTGGAACTAATAAGCCAGTACAGTAGTTCCCCCCCCCCCCCCCGCCCCCCCTCCCCATTCACAGGAATAAGTTCTAAGACCTTAAGTGGATGTCTGAAACCATAGAGAGTACCAAACCCCATATATTATCCTATCTAATAAAAGAGAAACATAGTAATTAGCGTAAATCCGCTACCCTTCCCATTGGCTAATCAGCGAGATATGCAAATTAACTGCCAGCCAAGATGGCAGCCAGGCAGCTTGAAACTAATATGAGGCTTGCTTGCTTCAGTGACGGAGGAAACCAACGTTCTCCGCCTGCCTTGCTGGCCTCTGAGCTTGCAGTTTGAAACATTGTTACAAATATAGAAGCTAATCAAAACCCCAGAAACCTGTTTTCAGCCCACCGGGATCTCAGAGCTGGAGTTGATACAGAGTTTCAATTATAGAACCCAAACAAACCAGATACCTGCTTTCAGCAGCAGAGGCCTCAGAGCTGGAGCCAGAGCTAAAGCTGGCCCAGAATAAAAAAGAAAAAGAAAAAAAAGGAGCAGTTGGGAGCTTCAGTCACCCGCCAGCCTGAAAACAGCCCTCAGCCCTCACCCAGACTGGCCAGGCACCCCAGTGGGGACCCCCACCCTGAAGGGTGTGTGACCAGCTGCAAACAGCCATCATCCCCTCACCCAGGCTGGCCAGGAACCCCAGTGGGGACCCCCACCCTGAAGGGTGTGTGACCAGCTGCAAACAGCCATCATCCCCTCACCCAGGCTGGCCAGGCACCACAGTGGGGACCCCCACCTTGATCCAGGACACCCTTCAGGGCAAACCAGCCGGCCCTCACCTTGCACCAGGCCTCTATCCTATATAGTAAAAGGGTAATATGCCTCCCAGCACCAGGATCAGCGGTGCTGAGAGGCCTCCCGGCACCGGAATCAGTGTGACAGGGGGCAGCGCCCAAACCCCCTGACCGCCCTGCAGCTCTGTGTGTGACAGGGGATGGGGCCACAACCTCCCTATCCACCCTGCTCTGTTCGTAACAGGGGAAGGCGCCCCAACCTCCTGATCAGCTCTGCTCTGTGCCTGATAGGGGGGAGCTCCCCAACCCCCTGATCGCCCAGCGGCTCTGTGTGTGACAGGGTGCGGCGCCCCAACCCCCCCCCCCAACGGGCCCTGCTCTGTGTGTGAAGGGGTAGAGCCATAACCTCCGCATCGGCCCTGCCCTGCGTGTGACAGTGGCGGCGCCCCAACCCCCTGATCCACCCTGCTCTGTGGGTGATAGAGGGTGGCGCCCCAACCCCCTGATCGTCCCTGCTCTGTGCGTGACAGGGTACGGAGCCCCAACCCCCCTGATGGGCCCTGCTTTGTAAGTGACAGGGGGCAGCGCCCCAACCCCCTGATTGGCCCTGTTCTGTGCGTGACAGGGGGTGGCACCGCAACCTCCCCATGGACCCTGCCTTGAGTGTGACAGGAGGCTGTGCCCCAACCCCCCAATCAGCCCTACCCTGAGCGTGACTGAGGGTGGCATCGCAACCTCCTGATCCGCCCTGCTCTGTGCATGACAGGGGGCGGCACCCCCAACTCCCCAATTGGCCCTGCTCTGAGCCCGACCAGGGGCTGCACCTAGGGATTGGGCCTGCCCTCTGCCACCCAGGAGCAGGCCTAAGCCAGCAGGTCATTATCTCCCAAGGGGTCCCAGACTGCAAGAGGGCACAGGCCAGGCTGAGGGACTCCCCCTCTCTCCCGAGTGCACAAATTTTTGTGCACCGGGCCTCTAGTATATATATATACTAGAGGCCCGGTGCACAAAAATTTGTGCACTCTGGATGGGGGGAGGGTCCCTCAGCCCGGCCTGTGCCCTCTCGCAGTCTGGGACCCCTCAGGAGATGACCACCTGCTGGCTTAGGCCTGCTCCCCGTGGTATTGGGCCTAAGCTGTCAATCAGACATCCCTCTGGCAGCCCGGCAGCCCTCGGGGTATGTCCACTTGCCAGCAGGGAGCAGACCTAAGCTGCAGTCGGACATCCTTAGTGCTGCTGAGGAGGCAGGAGAGGCTCCCACCACCACCGCTGTACTGGCAGCCATCTGCCTAGCTTGTGGCTGAGCAGAGCTCCCCCATGTGGGAGCACACTGACCACCAGAGGGCAGCTCCTGCATTGAGCGTTTACCCCCTGGTGGTCAGTGTGTGTAATAGTGACCAGTTATTCCAAGTCTTTCTGCTGTTAGGGTCAGTTTGCATATTACCCTTTTACTATATAGGATAGAGGTCTGGTGCATGGGTGGGGGCCAGCTGGTTTGCCTGGAACGGTGTCCCAGATCAGGGTAGGTATCCTGCTTGGGTGCCTGGCCAGCCTGGGTGAGGGGCTGATGGCTGTTTTCAGGCTGGCCACACCCCCTTTAGGGTGGGGGTCCCCACTGGGGTGCCTGGCCAGTCTGGGTGATGGGCTGAGGGCCGTTTTCAGGCTGGCCGGTGACTGAAGCTCCCAGCCTCTCCTTTTTTTCTTTTTTCTTTTTTTCTGGGATTTATTTATCTTCTATAATTGAAACTTTGTTGCCGTCACTGGAGCTGAGAGTCGGCTCCTACTCACTCCAGCTCTGAGGCCACGGCCTGCTGAAAGCAGGTATCTGGGGTTTGTTTAGCTTCTATAATTGAAACTTTGTTGCTTTCGGAGCTCAGAGCCAGGCCATGGCAGGCGGAGAACCTTGGCTTCCTCTATCACTGGAGCAAGCAAGCCTCCTGCTCGCTTCAGCTGCGTGGCTGCCGGCGGCCATCTTGGTTGGGTTAATTTGCATATCGTGCTGATTAGCCAATGGGAGGCATAGTGAAGGTACAGTCAATTACCATGTTTGTTTATTATTAGATAGGATATATATACATACTATATTTTATTCCTATTCATATATGCCTCTTCACTTAAAGGAAGTACTTTATGACTTCTCTTTGGCATATCTGAATTACCAGCATCACTAGTCATGGGTTTTGAAGCCATTATAAATAAGAGTTACTTGAGCACAAACACTGTGATATTGTGACAGTTGATCTAATAATTGAGATAGCTACTAAGTGACTAATGAGCCAGTAGTATGTTCAGTGTAGATACACTGAACAAAAGGATGATTCACATGCCAGGTGGGACAGAGTGGAATAGCACAATATTTTATCAGCCTACTCAGAACAGAATGCAATTTAAAACTTATGAATTATTTATTTTTGGAAATTTTGATTTAATAGTTTAGGACCATGGTTCACTGTGGGTAACTGAAAACATGGAAAGTGAGACCATGAATAAGGGGGAACTACTCTATATAAAAGTCAATTTTGTATTATGTCAGCAATGAAGAACTGAAAATTGACATTTTAAATTTTTTATAAAAGATTAAATACTTAAGTATACATATAAAATCTATGTAGAGAATCTATATGTGGAAAATTATAAAATACTGATGAAGAAAATCACAGGCATAAACATATGAAGAGATATTCCTTCATGGATTGGAAGACTCAATATCATTAAAATATCGATTCTTCCCAATTTGGTATACAGATTCAACACTATCTCAGTTGAAATTCCAGCAATCTCTTGTAGATTCTAAAGATTCAAGTTGATTCTAAAGTCTATATGGAAAGGCAAGGTTAAATAGGCGAAGCACAGAGAAGTGGGGGCGGTTAGGGTGATGATTCTCTTCTGTATGATATTATAATGGTGAATTCACAACACTATGCATTTGTAAAAACTTATAGAATTTTGCAGCACATCGTGAACCTGAATGTTAGAAGTTTTTAAAAAGAATAACCTATGAGGTTAAGAAATCCCAGGATGAAATGCATGATGATGTGAAATGAATCTCTCTGTATTACAAATGTGTAAAACAACCTCATTGAGAGGTGTGGGGACTAAAAAGGCTGACCTAAGTAATTTTGGAAATGAGTGAAATCTGCGAGACTAAAGGCTGTACATAAACACTTCTCTCTGGTTGATAAGGTTTTTTTCCACTGGGGATATGGCTTAATAATTCTGAAACCACTATTCATATATACTGGAATTGAAAAATTAAGTAAGTAAATGGCAGATGGTTGGAGCAAGGTTTATCACTGTTTCTGTTTGAGGTTACAGATAAACAAAGAAGAAGGCTAAAATGATCCATATAGTAATGAATTAGAGTTGGTGACATCCGCATGAAGTTATGTTTAGTTTAATATAGACAGATGGTTACATACAGTAATATTTATAGAAATGTGCATATACAGGGGCTAGAATATAGTACACATATTTTTCTATCACCTAATGGTGCCTAGAAACAATGACACCCCAATAGCAATGAGCACATCTAGCTCCCAGATCTTGACTTCTAAAACTATTACCCAGTATTAGTGTGATGGTTAATGGTATGTCTTCTTGGCTGGGCTACAAGGTGTCTAGATATTTGGTCAAAAATTATTCTGGGGGTTTCTGTGAGGATGTATTTATTTTATTATTTTAAAATCTTTATTGTTGAAAGTATTACATAGGTCCTCCTTCCCCCACCCCCATTAACCTCTTCCAGTCCGCTCCCATCGCCCCCCCCCCCAGGCTAAGCCCTCACCACTCCATTGTCTGTGTCCATGGGTTATGCATATACGCATACAAGTTCATTGGTTGATCTTTTCTCACCTCCCATGCCTTCCCTCTGAGGATCAACAGTCTGCTCATGCTTCTATGTCTCTGGGTCTATTTTTGATCTTCAGTTTATTTGGTTCAGCAGATTCCACGTATGAGTAAGATCATGTGATACTTATCTTTCTCTGGCTGGCATATTTTGCTCAGCATAATATTCTCCAGGAACATTCATGCTGTTGCAAATGGTAAGAGTTCTTTCTTTTTTATTGCCATGTAGTATTCCATTGTGTAAATGTACCATAATTTTTTTATCCACTCATCTGCTGATGGACATTTAGGCTGTTTCCAAATCTTAGCTATTGTAAATTGCGCTGCTATGAACATAGGGGTGCTTATATTCTTTCTGATGAATGTTTTGGGTTTCGTAGGATATATTTCCAGAAGTGGATCACTGGGTCAAATGGGAGTTTCATCTTTAATTTTTTGAGGAAACTCCATGCTGTTTTCCACAGTGGCTGTATCAGTCTGCATTCCCACCAGCAGTGAAGGAGGATTTCCTTTTCTCCACATCCTTGCCAACACTTGTCGTTTGCTGACTTGTTGATGATAGCCATTCTGACATGTGTGAGGTGACACCGCATTGTCAGTTTGATTTGCATCTCTCATGCAGAGGAATTCCAAACTCGGATGATTAGTGACTTTAAGCATTTTTTAATATGTCTCTTGGCTTTCTGTATGTCCACTTTGGAGAAGTGTCTATTTAGGTCCTTTGCCCATTTTTTAATTGGATTGTTTGTCTTCCTTTTGTTAAGTTGTATGAGTTCCCTACATATTTTGGAGATTAACTCCTTGTCAGATGTATCATTGGCAAATATGTTCTCCCATGCAGTGGGCTTTCTTGTTATTTTGTTGATGGTTTCCTTTGCAGTGCAGAAGCTTTTTATTTTGATGTAGTCCCATTTGTTTATCTTCTCCTTAGTTTCCATTGTCCTAAGAGATATATCAGTAAACATATTGCTACAAGAGATGTCCAAGATTTTGGTGCCTATGATTTCTTCTATCATGTGAGGGTGTAGTTAGATAAAATTAACATCTAAATTAATAGTCTGAGTAAAGTATATTGCCCACCATAATGTAAGTGGGCCTCACCCAATCAGTTGAAGGTCGAAATAGAACAAAAAGCTGACCCTGCACTAAATAAGGGAGAATTTTCTTATCAAATTATTTTCCTACTAGTACACTGGTGCTTTCTAGTTCGGCAACAACCTGTCTGCCTCAGGACTTGGACTGGGACATCAGTTCTGCAGATATTAGACTTGCCAACCTCCCAAAACCACATGAGCCAATTTCTTATAATATGTATGCATACATGTCTATATATATAAAAGTGTAGTATACAAATCAACTGGATGGCAGAACGACCGGCTGCTATGACCTGCACTGACCACTAGGGGGAAGACAGTCAACACAGGAGCTGCCCTCAACCCACAGGCCCCAGTCGCCCAATGGGGAATGGGGAGCTGGGGGTGGGTGGCAGCGGACTCATGTGGCGCCAAGCCAAGGCAGGTGTGAGTGAGCGGGGCCCGATCGCCCTGCCTGTCGCCCCCCACACAGAGGATGAGTGGCAGCAGTGGTGGGGGAGGGATGTGTGGGGTGGTCAAATGCCGGCAGCTCGGGAAGACCAGCCCTGATTGCAAGCTAGGCTAGGGACCCTACCATTGCATAAATTTTGCGCACTGGGCCTCTAGTATATAAGATTATATCTTCTATTGGTGTGTTTCTCTGGACAATCCTGGATAATATCATTGGAAATAAAGGCTCATTTATTAGGAATGAAGGAGAAACTATTGTTTCTAGGAATGAGGTGGGAAATATATGATTACACAAGAGCATCTTTCAGTGCCATAAAGTAAGGAAGCAATCAAAAAACCCACCGAAAGAGCTCCTAAAAGCCAAATTGGAACTATCTGAGCCAGAAGTTAATTAATTAAAAACATATAATACAGTATTTGGTTATAATCCAAAGTATAAAATAAATATTCATGGTTCATACTTATGTAAATAAATGATTGGATAATAATTAATAAGGGATGATAGACACTCTCATGCAGAGGAACTCCAAATCATTTATATAGGTGTTCCCACCTCAGAAAGGTAGAGAATAACTTTTCCCCTCTAAGTGTGGGCTGTGCACACTGACTTCCTTCTGAAGGAATAAGGGGTAAAAGAGTAACTTTACAGTAGAGAAATCTAATGAACATTTCCTCAACCAAGTAAGCAAGGTTAATATCAACAGCGATGTCATGCTGACAGTGTGTGCCCTTGATCTGATGAGGTGGGAATGGTGCTTAATCTGTCTATTTGTGGTCCCCCTAATCATAGTCAGTACACCTCACTGAGAGACTACAGACTGATTGAACTTAGGGCATACTTGTCACTGACTACATTTTTTAATCTAACTGCATAACAGTTATTATATCATAATCAAGTCCTTTCTTAATGAAATCTAATACCTATTTACATTCAGATTTAGATGAAAAAGTAACTATTACTTATACATGCATGGGCATATTTATAAGTGAAATGACCTGATACCTGGATTTTCTATAAGATGCTTCATCAAAATAAATGGAAAATACAGATATAAAAAGTAGGGGAATTAGATTAAACAATAATGATAAAATATTGATAATCATTTAATCTGGGTAATTGGTATATGTTGGTTGAATACTATTCTCTTTAATTGTATCTGTTTGAAATTTTCAATAATACAAATTTTATTTCAGTCATAAAGTAATCTGTTATACTGAGAAGAGCACAGATATGTTTGGAATTAAATTTCTAGTGATGGGAAATATGATGTCTGGTAGGAACATTTCAGATGACCCACAACATGGTTCTAGAAAAGAAAGAAGCCCTGAGGTCAATGATATCTACATTGAATAAAATTATTTCCATGAATTATGAAAAAGGAACATTAATATTTCTAACTTAAAGTTATTAAATGAACATTTTAGTTAATATGACATGTTAAATATAAATATATGAATGGGAGACTTCTAAATATAACCTAGTAGAGGAAAGGGAGGCATTTCCCACTTCTCAGGAATTACCTAAAAACAATAAGAAGAACAAGAAATATAAAGGTTAACTCCACCCTCAATCACACAAAAAATCTTAAAATCCCTAAATTAAAAATATATCTATATCACAAAGATAAAGAATCGACACACAGTTGTTAGGAAAACAGAGAGAGTAGCTGCCCGCAGCTGAAGATCTGAGAAAAGCCAGTGGAAACACTCTCACAAACAAACAAATCCAAACCAAGCAACAGGAAAACCACAAAGGAATGCCAGACAAAGCAAATGCTGAGGTTTTCCTACTTGCCAGGCACCACTGACTCATGAAACTCCTACTAAGCCGATGGAAAGGACACTTCCTCAGGTGCAAGTCCAAGAAGCTCATGTTGCAGCAGTCAGAACTGGGTGTGTGGTCTGGAGGCAGGTCCCCATATATCATAAGTCTCAAGAAACTCTGAAGGCAGCATTGAACAAGGAATCAGTCAAGGCCTACTGGCAGCATTGTGTTGGTGAAGCAAAGAAAGACTGTGAATTGTGAGCCACTCTGTAGCGATCTTTGTTGGTTTGCTGAATTAAATATTAAAATAATTATTTACCCCAGCCCTGTGTCATAATGGGAATTCCTGCCAGCCTGGATATGGCCTTGGCCCCTCCTCCCAGACTCCTTCTGCAAATGCAGGTCCAGAAGTAGCTTACCTCATTCAGAGATGAGCACTAGTCAGAAAGAAACCATTCCAAAAGCACCAGAAGATACTTTACTTTTTTAAAAACTCAGGGAATAGAAAAAACAAAAAACACTCAACAGAAAAGTCACAATAAAATAACATTATGTTGACTTTGAAATTCAATGAAATAAACATCATGATAAAATCAGAGAACAAAGGGGCAACATAATCTATATATAAAAACCTTAATATGCAAATAGACCAAACCACAGAACAACTGAGCAACCAGTCACTATGACATGCGCTGACCACCAGGGGGCATGCGCAGAACAAAGTGGGCATTTGCAGCAAGTGGAAGAGTGCAGAACATGGCGGGTATTGGCCGTGGTGGGATGGTGGAGCAGGTGAGCGGGGGCGCCAGACCAAGGCAGGACGCTGGTTGCTGTCATTGGGGTGAGCCTCTGGTGGTTACTGAAAATTCTTTGCTCCTGCATGCTGTGGTCCCGCCTGGCACTTGCACCTGCTGCCGGTGCCAGAGCCGCCACTTGAACTGGCTGCAGCGCCCGGTGCCAGCCCCAATTGCTCGGTGCTGTCAACGGATGGGAGGGGTTGCTGCTGGCACCAATCACCCCTTAGGGCTTCTCCACCTCCCCCTGCTCCTGAGGGATGATCAGGGCCTGCAGCCTCCTCTCACACCAGCTGCTGGTGCTGGAGCCACTACTCACACCCACAGCCAGCGCCAGCCCCACTTGCACCTGCAGCCGGCGCCAGGGCTGCTGCTCACACCTGCTGCTGGCACCCGGCACCAGTCCCGATCACTCTGCACCGTCAGCAGGTGAGAGCAGCAGTTGCCAGCCCTTATCATTCCTGAGGGCTTCTCCACCGCCCCCTGCTCCTGAGAGGCAATCTGGGCAGCAGCCGCTGCTTGCACCTACTGATGGTGCTGGCCCCACTCGCACCTGCTGCTGGCACCAGCCCCAATCACTCTGTGCTGTCAATGGGTACGAGTGGTAATGGCACCGTCAGTGAATGAGAGTGGGGCGGCAGCAGACAGGGGACCGGGGTCCGCAGCAGGAGGGGCCAGGCAGAGTCACAGAGAATGGGCCGAGACCTGCCCCTGTGCCCACCACAGCCTCACGGCCCAAAGTTCCTTTCAAGGTTCACGAATTCGTGCACTGGGACTCTAGTGAGACAATAAAAGATTAAAACATTCGCTTGTGGAGCTCAGAAAAGAAGCAGAGGAAAAACAAAACAAAACAAAACTACAGTCACCCAGCTGGCATGGCTCAGTGGTTGACCATCAACCTATGAACCAGGAGGTCATGGGTAAATTCCCAGTCAGGGTACATGCCTGGGTTGTGGGCTTGATCCCCAGTGTGGGTGTGCAGGAGGCAGCTGATCAATGATTCTCATCATTGATGTTTCTCTCTCTCTCTCTCTCTCTCTCTCTCTCTCTCTCTCTCTCTCTCCCTTTCCCTTCCTCTCTGAAATGAATTTTAAAAAGTTTTGTTTGTTTGTTTTTTAAAAAAGCCACAATAGAAATGAAGGCCAAACTGAAAGTAGCACAAAGAGAAAAAGACATTGCTGAATGCACAATAAGAGACAAACAGGTGAAGCGAAGAAAAGCCAGCAGTTACGAAAAAAAACAATCTTAAAGTTTTAAAAGAGAATCAAAAGGTGGGAGAAAAAGTAAGTCCAACACAATTTGGAAAAGAGGATGTGGGAGTATAGAAGAAATAAGCCTGGCCATGATATGATCCATCTTATAAAGCTGGGTAATAAGTACAGAAGGGCCCATCCTGGTGTTATTCTACTTATCTACCTGTGTGGAATTTTACATTGAAGGAAAGGCATTTTTAACTTTGTAATCAACAAAAAGGAACAGGACTCTTTCTATTAGGCATATTCAACAGCCTGTATTGAGCTGCAGTATCTCTGCTGAGTGAAATAGCAGTTTGCAGAGGAGAGCACTCTGATACATAAGCATAAAATGCAGAGCCTTTGTTTGATTCAGTGACTAACTCCTAGCTCAGTGAATTGAGAATAGTCTTATTGTACTCAGATCAAGTCAAAGCTAGAAGGCAAGAAAATTTCCCCTGACTATAGGAAGCCAAAATGCAATCTTCATATTTCATAACTTTTCTAATAATCCAGCTGTGATCTCACTGCTTGTAAAGCCCAACCCTCCCCAATCTGCAAGCTCACCTTCCAGGACTGAGCCCAGCCCATTTCCACTATATATAAACTGCTGCCTGCAACCTCATCACACACCTGCTGCTCTCAGCTCTACCCTCCAGCCTCTCACGCCTTCTTCAGCCTTCTCATCTTCAGGAACCATGTCGAGCAAATCCACCATCAGGACCCAAAGCAGCAGCCACCGTGGCTTCAGTGCCAGCTCAGCCAGAGTCCCTGGGGTCAGCCGCTCTGGCTTCAGCAGTGTCTCCGTGTGCCGCTCCAGGGGCAGTGGAGGCCTCGGTGGAGTGTGTGGAGGAGCTGGCTTTGGCAGCAGGAGCCTCTATGGCCTGGGGGGCTCCAAGAGGATTTCCATCGGAGGTGGCAGCTGTGCCATCAGTGGAGGATATGGTGGCAGAGTTGGAGGTGGCTTTGGCTTTGGAGGTGGAGCCGGGAGTGGATTTGGTTTTGGCGGTGGATCTGGTGGTGGCTTTGGGCTCGGTGGTGGAGCTGGCTTTGGTGGTGGCTATGGGGGCGCTGGCTTCCCTGTGTGCCCCCCTGGAGGCATCCAAGAGGTCACGATCAACCAGAATCTCCTCACTCCTCTGAACCTGCAAATCGACCCCACCATCCAGCGGGTGAGGACTGAGGAGCGGGAGCAGATCAAGACCCTCAACAACAAGTTCGCCTCCTTCATTGACAAGGTGAGCCAGGAGGACCTGTCTTCCAGTGGGGACTCACAGTCCCCAAAGTAGAGGACCAACACATGTTCTCTCGGGGGGAGAATAGGGTGAAGGGAAAAAGGGACTCAGCCTGGCTTCCCACTGGGATCTGATAGGCAGAAGCTGGTGGAAATCATTTAGAACTGTTGAATATCTAAATGTCCCTCATTCCAGTCTAGAAAGAATTCTCAACTTTTGATAACCCTGAAGCAAAGAAAAATCAGTGAGAAAATGGAATGAATTAACTTTACCTTGTGAAGAAAATCTAAGACATTAGAAATAAAATTCCAGTGAAAACTGCTTTAGAGCTTGGGTAGTGGGGGAAAAAGAAAAGAAAAGGATATTCTAGCTGGATTAGAAAAAAAGACAGAAACATTTAGATGTCTCATAGAAACACTAATTGATTTTAGAAACAGAGAAGGACAATTCAACAAGGATGTTTTATAGGACACTCATACACTGAATGGGCAGTTAGAATGGAATCCATTTATTAATTAGATTTAAATTTTAATTATTGGATTCTAAACATTTAGCTATGTCATAACTAAATAAAAACGTTGTGCTTTATATCAGGGAAATACTGCTTTAAACTAGTGTGATTGCACTTGACAAGAGAAATGTTGAAAGTCTCTGGTAGGCTCCATTACTTAGAGGGTGAGAGCACCTCTGTGTCCATGGGGGAACTTCATGGAGGAGATCAGTGGGGTGTGAACAGTTTGAGGGAACAGAACTGTCAGCTTGAGCCTCTATACAATGTCTAATAGTCCAATGCTGTTACCACACAGGCCTGCTTGGGAACCTGACAACTCATACTACTTTCTTCCTTCCTTTGTCTGACAAATACCACTGTGTTTCTCCAGGTGCGCTTCCTGGAGCAGCAGAACAAGGTTTTGGACACCAAGTGGACCCTGCTGCAGGAGCAGGGCACCAAGACCGTGAGGCAGAACCTGGAGCCTTTGTTTGAGCAGTACATTAACAACCTCAGGAGACAGCTGGACAGTATCCTTGGGGAGAGAGGCCGCCTGGACTCAGAGCTCAGAGGCATGCAGGACATGGTGGAGGACTTCAAGAACAAGTGAGTTAAGGAGAGATATGGGGTAATTTCCAGAACTGCACACTTCAAGACCAGGTTGAGATGTGGTCATGATTTTGTAGCAAACCATGTCCACAAAGATGAAAATCACAAATGTTGCTTAAGAACAAACCTGAGAGAAATGAAGCAAAAGGCCGGATAGGTGCATAGGGAGAGTAAAAAAGGAAACATTTAGGAACCACAAAAATCATCATTGAGGCTTACTGTCAAGAAAGCTGACCTTGGATATATCCATTATGGAAAGTTCTGACCCCAGGCTGCCTTTTCTGTATCATTGTCACCACTGACGTATGCCTTTCTCATTCTAGATATGAAGATGAAATCAACAAGCGCACTGCTGCGGAGAATGAATTTGTGACTCTGAAGAAGGTGAGCTGATTACAACAAAAGGTTCATGTTTCTTTGCAAAGGAAGAAAACTCTGGCGTCCTCCCCACATCTGAGAGGACAAAAGTGGGGAGGCTAAAAGGTGGACAGATGGGGAAGGAGGGCTCAGCTAACCCCATGGTGTTGGCTTATTCCCCAGGATGTGGATGCTGCCTACATGAATAAGGTTGAACTACAAGCCAAGGTAGATGCTCTCATGGATGAGATCAACTTCACCAGAGCCTTCTATGAAGCCGTAAGCATCTCCCCCTTCATTTGAATTACTCTAATGGGGTTCTGCAAAAGGGTGGAAGATCTTGGGGTTGGGAAGCCTGTAAACTTTACAGGAGAACATGATCTGACCATCTTATGTTCTGCAGGAACTGGCTCAGATGCAGACGCACATCTCAGACACTTCTGTGGTCCTTTCCATGGACAACAACCGTGACCTGGACCTGGACAGCATCATTGCTGAAGTCAAGGCCCAATATGAGGAGATTGCTCAGAGGAGCCGGACTGAGGCTGAGTCCTGGTACCAGAGCAAGGTGAGCAGTGAGTGGGCAACTGATGAGAAATTCTTGTGTTCATTCCCTAAACACTAGCAAGACTACCAGACTTCACAGGGAAAATGTACTTCTAAGGAAGCTGGTGTCCTCTCACAGAATGTGTACCCTGCAACGATAGAGTAGATAACGACAGAATTTATGTGCAATTCTGTAAGTCAAAGAAACCCATTCAGGAGAAAAGCTAATGTAGATAAGAACCTAGTGATCATTGCTTTAGCTTCACACTGACGCCGCCTCTCTGAAAACCAGTGCAGGACATTGCTGGTTCTGAAGAGAACTAGAAAGGCAGTGGTTTCATGACAAGGTTGGTCTGAGATTAGTGTAGAGGATCCAATGACCTAGTAACATCAGCATTTCCTAAAATCTTTTTTGAAAAGCCATTGGGTTGAATTTATTAAAAGCCTGACACAGTGTGACAGTCAGTGTTAACATGTGAAAGGCCATATACATCAGCTTCTCTCCCTCTTTGCTACAGTATGAGGAGCTTCAGGTCACAGCTGGCAGACACGGAGATGACCTGCGCAACACCAAGCAGGAGATTGCTGAGATCAACCGCATGATCCAGAGGCTGAGATCTGAGATTGACCATGTCAAGAAACAGGTATGGTGGGGACTAAGGAAAATAAAAGCATCCTTTCCTTGCTAGACCACCACGTGGTCACCAACCATCATTTTTTATTCCTGGGAATTTGGGAGACAATAGGGAGAGGACACTATGCAGTGTCTACCCTGAGTGAGTTCCCACAGGTAGGTGGATAGATCCCAACCCAAGAGCATGATATAAACAGGTGGACAAAACCAGTTTCCCCTGTCAGAGCTGTAAAATATAGTCTAGAAGCATTGAAAGGAGATGCCATGGGAACAGTTGATTTAGGAATGAAGGAAACTGGGAAAGAAAAGGCAGGCCAGGAAGTGAGGAAGATTGGTGCAAATCTGCCCAAGATTCAAGGTCAAAAAAATGATAGTCAAGCAAGGACACTGAACAAAGACCAGTGTCACCTAAAATTGTGAGGTATAAGAAACCCATCACCTCCATGAGAATGTTTGTGATTTTGTACAAGTTAGTGTGGCTGCTACATGAGATTATCAAAAGCTGTCAAAATTTAAAACAAGTTAGTGGGTACATTTCTTCCTTTGGCCCCTGATCTATATCTGCTATAGTACCTTCTACCAGTCAGCCCCCACAACCTCATGCAGGGTGGTTAGTACAAAGGGACACAGGTTTTTTTCAGATGACTCATAAATTAGATTAGGTTTGCAGAATGGAAAAAGACTGGATAGAAAGGGTCTGAGCTGCATTTCCATGCTATCAGGGCTCTGGCTCTCTTCCTCACTGGGAAATAGGAACCACAGCTAGTCTCAGGAGGACTAGATTGCAAATTCATTCTGCTTATCTCCCCTTCTAGTGCGCCAACCTGCAGGCCGCCATTGCTGATGCTGAGCAGCGTGGAGAGCTGGCCCTCAAGGATGCCAAGAGTAAGCTGGTTGAGCTGGAAGATGCCCTGCAGAAAGCCAAGCAGGACATGGCCCGGCTCCTGAAGGAGTACCAGGAGCTGATGAATGTCAAGCTGGCCCTGGATGTGGAGATTGCCACCTACAGGAAGCTGCTGGAAGGCGAGGAGTGCAGGTGGGCAACTCATAACCTCCTCTATCATCTGGGTGCTTCTCCATGATGTGCAGTCAGTGAGCACAAACTTAAAGCACCCTAGTGATGGCCATAATTACTACTCTCAGAGAACCATGGAAAAGTCAGTTTCCCCGTGGATGGTCCTCACATGGAGGCTTCCCACACTGGTCCAGGAGTGGTTCTCTGAGATCTCATGGTCTCTGTGTTTCTTCCTTCCTAGGCTGAGTGGGGAAGGTGTTGGACCAGTCAACATCTGTAAGTATCTTTGCTTGCCTCCCTCCCTTACCCTTGTGTTCTTCTGACTTGACTCAGGCTGACATAATGAGCTCACCATGTCTGTGTGTCCTTGTTTCTCTCCCTTCCACAGCTGTGGTGCAGTCCACCATCTCCAGTGGTTATGGCAGTGCTGGTGGTGTTGGCAGTGGCTTTGGCCTGGGAGGAGGCAGCGGCTACTCCTATGGCAGTGGTCACAGCCTTGGAGGTGGCTTCAGTTCTGGCAGTGGCAGAGGCTTCGGAGGTGGCCTCAGCTCTGCTGGGGGCAGCAGTTCCACCATCAAATACAGCACCACCTCATCCACCACAAGGAAGGGCTACAAGCACTGAAGTCCTCCCATTGGCTCTTGGTCCCACATTGTCTTTGCAGCTGCATGGTCCTCTCTTCAGGTTGCTTCTTGTCTCCTGTCTCAGATTTCTCTTGGCCCCTGGGTTAAGCTGGAATTGCCTAGTCCTCATTTCCTCTATCAATTCCTGTTAGATCTGAGCTTTCATTACTCACCCTAAGAAGGTCAACAATCAATGTCACGCAGACATGTAGACATCTTTTTGATGTTCCCATATTATTATCAGATATATCAGTCTGCCATAATTCTGGTAAGAAAATGACGTATGCCCCATGAAAATTGAAACTTGATCTACATCATCTACAGACTGGGGAATCTTACCTTTGATGTCTGACTTCCCTGCTCATTATAACTCCACACAGGAGTTGCCCTTAGGACAAATAAGTTATCTTCCCATCAGTGTCCATAGATGGTATTGACACAACACTCTCATGTACAGAGTTATATCCCTGCAATATTTTTCTCTGCTCTTTGCTTTCTTTTGTTGTGTTCAATAAAGCATATTTCTAATACAAAGATTTTGTGTTAGACTGTATCTCTGTTCATGTATTGGTTCTGAAACTTTCTCATACCACACAATGATCCTCATATTCAGAGAACCATTTCTCAGCCACACTGACAATTTACCTTGCTTCATGCCCAACTCGGTCAGTCAGCACTGTGTGAATCTCAGCTGTCCTGTGAGTTGATGACTACCAACAACTATTCAGTCTCTGCTACTCAAGTCTCTTTTTCAGAATGAAGTGTTTTAGAGAAAAGGAAGCCAGGGTCCTGGAACCTAAATCAGTATAACCTCATAACTGAGGGGTTTTGTTTTTCAAGCTCTATCATTTGGTGGCTTGGTCCCCACCCAGATATCTGAGACTCTCGGAGATACCCCTCACTACTCCCACTCACAAACAAGGAAACACTGTACTGACCCAGCAAAACAGAGGCCAGTTGGTAGAAAGGCGAAATGCTTGATTCCTCTCTATGATAATAAAGACTTTTGCCACAAAGTTATTGTTTTTACTAGTATGTACCATCTTGAGATGTATCAAACCAGTTGGTACAGAAAAAAATATCCCCAGATCATGGTGGATGGATTAATAAAACCACATAGTGCTAAATGAGTTGGGAGAGATTTCCTTTGCATCCAAAGATAGTTGGATTCACTGAAGAAGTTCTCTTGACAAATGCTGGTTAAAATTTATGGACCTGTAAATTTGATAGTCTGTTAATTACATCTCCATAACTTTGAAATAAAATAACTCAATAAAATATATTAATAAAACCTCGAAAAAGTGTTGGTTAGGAGTTTTGTTCTGAAAAGCTATTGGCAAAAAGATGAGATTGAAAGATGGTCCATGTGCACAGGCAGGAGGTGGTTCTGATGGGAACAATCTCCTTTTGTGATCAGATATCCAAAAACCATTTTCAGTATAAAGATGGATGCAAATTTTGATAAGCAAAAATAGATTTTGGAGGTTCCTTAAAATCTTCTCAGAAATCAGTGTCAGGATTATATTTTGACTTTTAGACAGAAATAGATTCTCTATCTTTCAGGTCATGTTTGTACAAGCTTATTTTAGAATTTGGCTAATCAGGTATTTTATACTCAATCTTATCTATAGGCAAAAAAAAATTAAAAAACAAGGAAAACTTCCAATAACAACAATAATGAACTCAGTTATAATAATATTTTGTTAATCTGAGACCATGGCAGAATCCCTGTGCCTCAGGTCATGAGTCAAGTTACAGTCTAGCCTTGTTCCATGATTGCCTGCAGGTTGGCAAGAGTCTTGCTGCTGAGCTGGTCACAAAGCAGAAATTTGGGGCTCAAGGAGACTTTTGATAATTAATGACTTCCCTACCCTTCTATTATATAGACACAGGGTTTGAGATTGATGTCAAGAGCATGGTGAAAGCAGAGCTTAGGAACTGTCATGCTGTATAAATCCTAGAAGCTAATAGGGAAACTTCCCGATGATACAGTCTCAGACTCGGGTTATCTCTCTCCACATGAGAAGTTCCATGAGAGTAGGTTACAGGCCTCCCTCACCACCCTAGAGTGAGGCCAGCTGAGTACCCAGTTCTGCAAACCCAATTCCCTGCCAGCAAGCTTGATACTCAGAGCAGTCACCTATCTCAATCACCTATGAATAGGGCCACCCAGACTAAATAGAGAATGCCTACTTAAATTTGAATTTCACATAAACAATTAAAATAAATTTGCATAAGTATATCCCAAATATTGCATGGAACATGCTTATACTAAGCCATTATTTGTTGTTTAGTTGAAATTCGAATTGAACTGGGCATCTTGTATTTTTATTTGCTAAAGCTGGCAACTCTACTTATGAAGTAGATCTGCCCTTGGACTGGACTACAGACAGGGCACTGCTGCGCTGGATCTCTACTTTAAAGGGGCAGACAATAGGCAAGGACCAAACTTAAGACCCTTTCCTCTAACCATCCCCTCTCTTCTACCCCAGGCCCATCCATGTCTTCCATGTGTTCTACAGTTTCTCAGGATTGACCCAGGGGGTGGGGGGTCGGGGGGGGGGGGGAGACAGCATGACCAGCTGGTTGGCCATCTTAGCTGGAACTTGAGCCATGGACTTTTTAAAGGACATTGTGTTTATTTATTATGTATGTGATCTATTAAAAGTTGTTAACTTGGAAATAAGGGTGAAAGCAAATAAGTCAAAATGTTAATAGTGACTGATTCTGAGGAGTGGGAACTTGGGTAATTGTTGTTTTTTTGTTTTGTTTTTTGTTTTTTAAGTTTTTATTTTTTATTTCATTTTTTTAAAGCTGGAAAAGTTTTTTTGTTGTTTGTTTTTTTAAATTTTGTTTTATTGCTTAAAGTATTACAAAGAGTATTACATATGTCTCCTTTTTTTTCTCCCCTTGACCTTCCCCTGGCCTCCCCTACCCCCCCAGTGTCTTGTGTCCATTGGTTATGCTTATATGCATGCATACAAGTCCTTCGGTTGATCTCCTTACTACCCCTCCCCCCAACCCTCCCCAGCCTTCCCGCTGTAGTGTGACAGTCTGTTCGATGTTGCTCTTTTTTGTACTTTTCTCTACATAAAGGTAAACAGCCTCATCTTCCCCATTGAAATACCACTTTTGTTCCATACTGACTTTCTCTTCTGTCCCGTTGGCTTCTGTGCAATCACATCATCGTAGTTACTAGAGCTTTCTATTCCATGTTGGTTTCTCACACAGCAATTCCTACTCATTGTTTGTTGTTCAGTATTTGCTGGCTATTCTTGTGCATGTTGTGTTGTTGTTATTGCTAGTATTAGGTATCCCTAGGTATCTGAAGAGTTTTTGCATTGTGAATTAGAACCCTTTCTTTCCTGTCATATTTTATAGTCACTAAAAGGTGGTGCATGAGAATTGTTGATTTCTGTATCCACTCACCTTGCTGAACTTTATCCCAGTTATAATGATAAGTGACGAGTAAGAGCCAGGATCCAAGGATCGACCTGCCTCCTTTCAGAATCTGTGCTCTTCCCCCGTGGGAGGGAGGTGTGGTCTCACCCAGACTCTGGCTCCATCAGTTCACCTTCTGGCCCTGGGGAGAGGTGTAGGTACGAACAAGAAAGGACTGACCTGGCCTTCCCCTAGCACTCCAGCCTTTTCTTGCTTTGCATGCCCTCTGGTGGAGATGCCATTCCCCCAGAAAGAAAAGAGTAGGCACAGGAGTGGGATGCTCACTAAATGGGGCATCTGCTGGATGATGACATCAGTTGATGCCCCATATTCACACACTGAGGGCAAACACCAAGGCATGCTGCCCTTGAGCTTGAGAATTCCAGCCCACACTGGGCGGAAGAGGGATGATGCTTTTGCCCCAGCTGGCACAGTTACTGCTCTCTCCTCCTCCAGCTCTGGACTCGATCCAAGCTTTATTTTGTCTTTTCTCTTTCTGAGAGCCCTTTCTGGTCTCTGAAGCCTTATTTTCCCTACTCTGACTTGTTATTTATTCTTTGGCAATGAGGGAGTGGTGAGTAGAATGCGATTGTCTTTAGCCTGTGTTATGCTTGTATCAAAAACTGTCTTCCAAACTTCATTATTTGTTCATGTATACCCAATGTCACTCAGAAATCCAGCAGTCATTCAGCAATACAGTGTAAGATTACCTGTGGCATAGCTGGGTTCTGGACCCTACAGATAATTTACAGGAAGGTAGGTACATATTAGGTACATGTTGGATTCAACTGAATCATGTGCCTACCCCAGAAAAAAATCCCTCTCTCCTGGCAGAGCCAGAACTACACACACACATGCAAACACACACCATATAAACCAAAAGGCAAGGGAAATGTGTGAAAAGTATGAAAGCATGTGATCAATGGCAGGTCCAACTTCAGAGAGGTTAAGTGGATGTCAGTTCTTTCAAAGGGAAATTTTTAAAGAAATAGGAAAATCATATTTCAAAATCCACAAAATACCATGATGCCTAAACAACCTTATCAAAATAGAAAGTACAGGTTGCCTATCTCAGAGAGACATTAAATGCTCCAAGAAAATAAAACAAACAAATAAAAAAGAATTTCATTCATTGCAGAATCACAACCTCTACATCATTCCAGAAAAAAAATAGAAATGTCACAACTTCTCTGGAGAGAGGATATCCCTGTTTACAATTAGACCACAGAAGCCCTTTGATACTGAATTGAATTTTTCGTGCCAAGGTTCAAGTGTATTCCCTGGTCACTACAACAACAATGAAGAAACAGGTTGGTCTCCTAACATAATGCCTTTCCCCTTTCCTCACACCTCCTATTTCTCAATTCACTAGTCGTTTTCATTAGTCTCTGGGCTCACTCCAGGTTGACAAACTCTTGCCTAATAAACCAGTGCTTGAGGCAAATGAAAAGCACTTTGAAGTATTCCTTTAAAAGGACTGGTGTCTCTCATTGGCCTGATGGGAGCACATCCAGAATTTCCCCTGGGAGGAAGTCACACAGAGGGTGCTGGGGCATCTCTGTCCATGGGGTCATATAGCATTTCATCCTCTTTCCAGAGAGGGAGTGAGAGCAGTGTTCTGGTCGCTCAGATGTAACCTGCATCACAGACATGGAGCTGGTCTGATCAGTGGAAACTATTTCATCCCATCAGACTCCAGAAATATGTCTGATTTTGCACCGGAGGAGCCTTCTGCAAAGTTGCACATCAATTGCATGTTGAGTGCAAACAAAAAGAGCAGCTCATTGAGTCCTTCAAAGAGACAAATTCTTTTGTAATAATGAGTCGTGGGTTGTAATTTTTCATCCCTCTGTGTCTGGACTTTTGATTGTTTACCCCTCTTAAATCGGGCAATTGAGAGGTACGCTTCTCCAGCGACCTTAAGTCAATCTCTCCCAGCTTAATGATTTGTGATTTCTCAGCACCATTGTCACTTTCACCATCTCATTATCAGTGTGTGCTCACTCGGTGCCTGCAGGTCAGCTGGGCATCAGACTGCCCAGAATGAGCAAGGGTTCCTAGGCCAAGGCGGGTTGTCCCATGGGCCCAACCCTCTGGGAGATGGTGGAAAACACGACCCCTTATCCAGAAGCTTATGCCTGTGGAGACACCCAGGTAAATGATGCATCACCAAGATCTCTCAGACAGAAACACAGCTTTATAGACAAGGTAGGTGTACGTTCAGCAGATAAACACAATCCCATCGTAAGTATTCTTGGATAGCTTCACTCTGTGATTTATCCATGAGAAATGTTAAACCAAGCCAGCTCCCCAGCCTCTCCTCCCATGCTCAGGAGGCTACATCTTCTTGTGTGTGCCCAAAATGTGACCCTTAGAGCCAACAGGGAGAGCAAGACTCATCTGAAGCCCTCAACTTCCATCCTATGATTGATCATGCCACTCCATTCCAGAAAGAGCTGCAGGGGCACCCCATTTCACCCCCACTATCCTCTCCAGCAATGTCCCTAGATGGCAGTCCCTGGGCACCAACCAGAGACTTAGTGAAATGCTCCAGTCCTGGGAACAAATGAGGCCATTAGAGTGGTCAAAGGGGAATGGCCAAGATGCACCTGGAATCCTCTTGTCTAAATCCCTTCAGGTGTTTTCTGTGAGGTTACAATGTGAGGCCCTTGAGATGCTACCATTGCACCAATCTTCTCACTATAGGAGAGTCTCCAAGTGTGCTTCCAGGCAATGGGGAGCTTTTCTCCCTGAGCTCTATGATGTGAGGGAAGCTTGGGGTGAATATGGGCATCAGGAAGAATCAGGAGCCCTGCCTCGGCCACCAAATGGCTGTATGTTCTTATCCTTGGTGTCCTCATCTCTAAGGTCTCCTTCAGGTTCTAAAAGACTGATTCTGCACCTTCGCTTTACTTCTTTGTCCTATGCACCCAGTCGACAACATGTTCATGTGTGGATTATTGTTTTGTGCATGTTCCTAAGACACGTGAGTCCATGCTTTGCACGTGCACACCTGTTGGATGTGTCTGAAGGATTTGACCATGGAGGGAAGGGGTTGCTCCATCTTGTTTACCCTCAACACATGTTTGAATGGAAAAAGCACCCAATTTTGCTGCTTAAATTGACTGAAGGGAACTTGAGGGTTGCCTGCTGACCTGCATAAAGCTCTGCACCCACCTGCCCATCAAATTTGTGCCCAAGTGAAATGCCTGGCTATATGGGTGGTAAAGGGAGAAGATTAGGTGAGGTCTGGCCATGTGCAAGTACATGTCCCAAGTCCTGAATCTTGGTGGTTTCTTGAGGTCAACTGGCACATTTAGTCCCTTTGGGGAACAATATTGCCACTGAATGCAGGAACAAAGGGCTCCGTGAGGTGGAGGGTGTGACCCCCATAGAGAGGCTGGGTGCACCTTACAGATTCCAAATATTGAGGAAGTCTGCTGCCCTGACATGAATAGTCAAGGTGAAAAGTGTTTCTGATTGGGAGTCTCAGGTGTCACCACAATGGAACTATCTTCTCTACACTCTAGGAGCTGTAAACTGGGAGACCCAGGTTATGACTGCACCTCCAATGGCCTCCGCTGCCCTTTCACTGTGAGCTCCGGGGGGGCGCTTTGTCTTCCTTTTCACGGCTCTGTTGCCTGTGCTTAGATCATCAAACACCTGGCACTTAGTAGTTGCTAATAAACATTTATGAACTGCAGGCAGGACTCCCCAAGATAGTAGGAGAGTGCCGTCTGAGAGGGATCTAGCTTTTGAGGGACTGGGGGAGGGAGGTGGAAGGGGCCTGAGTCCTTAGACATTGTGCTTAGGGACCCTGGCTCTGTGCAGCAGGTCAGCCTGCTCAAGGGGTTTACCTAATACCTGCTGTCCTTGTCAAGCCTACCCTCCTCTGGCCCTCCTCTTGGTGCGCCCTCCACTCCCTCACCTGGACAGGCATACCTCCACTGACCTCCACAGCCCTAGTTGCCACCTGGCCCAGTCTCCTTGAAATCCACCACAATCAATGGCCTCAGGGTCCCTCTGAGGATGGGAGAGACAACCCTGAGAAGGACGGGCAGGGAACAAGGACATCAAAGAATTTGGCACTCCCAGCCTTGGGCACCAGAGCACATACCATCACTCTTGAACCCACCACTCCCCAAAACCTCAAGGAAACTCCTCCAAGAAAGACCCAATAATACAAAGTTGGAGACTCAGGAGACCTGGAGAACAGACAGGAATGCAAACCTGTGTCAACTGAACTTCTGCCACAATTCTATCTGTGAAACACCCTAAACCTCAGAGGTAAATTCACACCCAGACCACCAGAAAACTAATGCAGGTGGAAAAATACACTGATGTGCAAGCCACACACGGGTGTTCTCAGGGAGCACTGTAAAGGGGTTAGTGCCTGTGCACAGTTTATCTGAGAAAGCTTCTTGGAGGTGAAAATAAAACTGGAGGTTAAAATAAAAACAAAGAAACCTTCCTTGGCAGGAAGAAAAGAAGGTGTTCCTAGTCTCTAAGTTTTGAGGTTTTAAAGGAGGTAGTGACATTGGCTATAAGGTCTAGATGTTCAGGTAGACATTGTCTACCAGGGTAAAGGTGACAACGAAGGTCAAAGGTCACAGAAGAGGGAGTGAGGAAGAAAGGGAAGTAAAAGACTTATCTATTTCCATCTATATTACAGAAGTCAGTGAGTAAGACAATCCAGCTTTGGAAACACCAATCCAGGTGAAAAAATTAGAGAGAGGGGGCAAAGAAGGAAGGAAGTGGGCCACTCCAGACAAGAACTGATGACTGAGAGAAACAAGAATGGAAAGGGATGAATGGCAGGCTGGATGGACCTGGTAGGGGGGGATTTCAGGAAATGAATGACCCAGGAAGAAAGGCAGATGGAGCCAGCTTCCGCTCAGGAGGCTTGATGGGAGAAAGCTGTGGCAGTTCCCACTCCCATAGGCATGCCCACTAAGGCACTCCCAGACCTTGACCCTTTGTTTCACAGGAAGCTCTGAAGGGTTTAGTCAGCACGGCTCAGAAAACAAGCATCCTTCTTCTGGGAGAAAGATGATCGTGCAAGGAGTACAGAAAACAAAGACAATTATTCTTTCCACCCTAGACGCATGCACCACCCCAGCTAGGACCTGGGAGCACTGGCCACCAGGTGAGAACTCCTGTGCTCCTCTTGGCCTATATCAACAAAAGCTATGATTCATAGGTTCCGGTGGAAACTGAGACTCTCAAACAATCTCTTGATGGAGGAGAGGCCCACCTCCTGGGAAATAACTCAGACAACAGAGATCCGCACCTCTAAGTGCCAAGCTGCCATTCCAGGTGCCAAGCGTCTGCCAGCCCATCAGTTACCGTGTGCTTTAAGAAGAGCACCTGTGTGGCAAGACCATGGGATCTTGCTCTACTTCTAGCTAGACAATGTCCATCTGTTTAATTTTCCATTCAGGGATGCAGCTTCCTCATCCACAAAAAGGAGACTAAATGCATTTCAGGTCCTCTCTCACTCTGCCACCCTCCAAAACCACTGCAAGGAGCAAGAAGTCAGCAAGATGAAAGGGATCTAACAATGTCTCTGTCTTACTCCCCCAGGGTAGAGACAGGAGGATGAGAGGCAGATAAAAGGGGAACAAGGAGCCTTGTAGACTTTTCAGTTTTAGCCAACAGAGGAGAGCGGGCATAGTCAATAAGGAAAAAGGGGGAAAGGAAAAATCCTCTACTTGGTGCAACCACTGGAACTCTTTGATGAAGGATTAAAGGGGGAGGACCCTGGCTTTCAGTAGGAGGAGTGGCCAGTCTGGGGGACTTCTGGAATTAAGCAGCCTCAAACAGCAGGGAGGCAGTGCTTTGCTGTCTACCACCTTTTCATAAATTACCTAGTGGGCTTCACAGTCATCTTCCCAACAGGACCACGAGTTTCCTATAAAGAAAAAGAACATGTATTGTGTTTCTTTCGAACTCACCATAGAATGGACTGGCACTTCATTTATACTCGCTTGATAGTGTCAGGAGAGAAGACTGAACATTTACTCACATGATTAAGGCATTGCAAAAGCTGTTTTCACACATGAATACTCATCAGAAACCCGTCTTTAGAGACATCCAGACTGAGGCTCAGAGACATTTGTGGTTGGCCAAAGGTCTCACAACGAGTACAGGGCAGACCTGGGATTCAACCCTGTCTGTCTACTCTCATGGCTTCTCTCCAGGGCAGACAGAGGGCTTGGTCTTTAGTCACGTTGCATTGGAATAGACAGGACATACATGCACGTGCACATTCGTGCTCCAGAATTTCCTGTGACCTGAACAATAGAGATGGAAGCTTAAGAGTAAACTAAAGGGGCAATCAAAACTCAGTGGATTCCTGAGAAAGATGAGGTTAGAGCAGGATTTTCAAGATCTGGAGAGACAGCTTGGTGGGAGGCGAGACACTGGGCAATAATAGCTGAGAAAATGCTCAGGGGTGGGAAGCACAGCTAAGGGATAAGAAGGAACAGGAAACAATAAATCGCAGTCACTTGTAATGACACAAGATGTTTGGACAGGAGAGAGTCGGTCCCAGGCCTAAGAAAGCGGTTTAGAAATGAGGCAGTGTTTTTTGAGTCCATTATCAGATGCATGATTAAGACATGACTGAAAGCAATTAATGTGCTTCTTATTCACTTGCTGATCAAGTTGCGACTGGAAAGGATTTTGCACATGGGGGAGGCGCGCCAGGGAACCAACCAGTGGCTCCTACACCATTTCCAGAGGGGAGCTGAGTGTGAGCTCAGGGCTGGAAATGCCTAAGAGATGCCATCAGAGGTCTTGATTAGCACTGCCCCGCCCCTCCCAGAGGCCCATAAAAGCCATGGGGCCTGGGGCTCCCCAGATACCCTGTCTTCTCTATCCCTCTTCATACACATCTGCGCCAGGAGCTCCTCTTGCCCCCCTTTCTCAGCAGCCATGTCCAGGCAGTCCACCATCACTTTTCAGACCGGCAGCCGCAGGGGCTTCAGCACCACCTCAGCCTCCGGGCGCCCTCGCTTCAGCTCAGCCTCTCTGGCCCGCACCACAGGGGGCAGTGGAGGGCTGGGAAGAATCAGTGGTCCAGGGGCCAGCTTTGGAAGCCGCAGCCTCTACAACCTAGGGGGGACCAAGAGGGTCTCCATCAGTGGGAGTGGCAACAACTTCAGAAGTGGCTTTGGTGGTAGGGCAAGCAGTGGGTTTGGGGTCAGCAGTGGCTTTGGCTATGGGGGTGGAGTGGGCGGGGGCTATGGGAGTTCTGGCTTCCCTGTCTGCCCCCCTGGAGGCATCCAAGAAGTCACCGTCAACCACAGCCTCCTGACTCCCCTCAACCTGCAAATCGACCCCACCATCCAGCGAGTGCGGAAAGAGGAGCGCGAGCAGATCAAGACCCTCAACAACAAGTTTGCCTCCTTCATCGACAAGGTGAGCCAGGAGCTGCTTCTGCTCCATTGGGTTGGGCTGGCAGGACCTCTTGGAGTGGCCCCTGGATCAGAGGAGAAGCAGCAACGCAATAACCTCCCTGCTAAGCACATCTGATTAGCAGGTGCCTTCCAGTGGGGTGAGATATTTACAAGTGGGACCAGCTTGCTCCAAGGGACCTTGTGAAAATTTCTCTGTATCCTGCTTGGGAGCCATGTGGGCTGGTTCAGTCAACACCAGGAAAGTTACATTGTTCTTTGCAGGAGGAGTTTCCACTAAGCCAACTAACCTAACCCAGAGCAGGCTTTGTCGAGACTGTCAACCCAAGAATAGAGGCTCCCCATAGAGGCCTCCAAGCCCCACTATACTAGTTCTATGGAAGCCCCTGAGCACTGTGGGGTAGCTTCAAGGGCTTTCTCATCTTGACTTGGAGTTGTCAATTAAATAGTTGGTGTATGGGTGTCTTGTGAGAAGTATACTTTTCTTCTTTCCCTCATTAATTGGAATATCTGGCTCCAACTAATTTCTCAAGTCTCCCCAGTTTCTCAGGATTTCATTCTCTTCTTTCCCACTCTAGGTGCGCTTCCTGGAGCAGCAGAACAAGGTCCTGGAAACCAAGTGGAGCCTCCTGCAAGAGCAGGGCACTAAGACAGTGAGGCAGAACCTGGAGCCCTTCTTTGATGCCTACCTCAATGACCTCCGCCGGCAGCTGGACAGCGTCACCAGTGAGAGGGGCAGGCTGGACGCTGAGCTGAGGAACATGCAGGACGTCGTAGAAGATTTCAAAGTCAGGTAGGTGGGAGATGGGTTTCTGGTCACACGCAGTCATCTCTGGGTGCAAAAGAGCAAATGCTAGTATCAGCTGGGAGGTTTGGAACTTGCAGTCATTATCCCATAAGATGAAGACAGCATGGTGGGAGGTGGCAGAGGTACCCCCATCCCATGTATCACTATTTATAAGAAGCCTATTCTTCCCTGTCTACACAACTACAAAGGGGTATCTATATCACCTAACAGAATATTGTTACTCTGGAAAGCATAATATTATTTCAAGGTGAGCATGTGATTTAACTCCACTGGGCACGGGCTCTATTATTAAGATGGCTTGCATTTCCCAGGATGCACACTAGAGTAAAATGAAGTGATCTGGTCCATCTCGGGCAGCGGTTCTCAACCTGTGGGTCGCGACCCCTTTGGTGGTCGAACGACCCTTTCACAGGGCACGCCTAAGACCACCCTGCATATCAGATATTTACATTACGATTCATAACAGTAGGAACATTACAGTTATGAAGTAGCAACGAAAATAATTTTATGATTGGGTCACAACATGAGGAACTGTATTTAAAGGGCCAGAAAGTTGGGAACCACTGTCCTCAGAAGGCTAAATTTGACTGGCAATCACCCAGGCCCCAGTTGGTGAGGTATCCAGGGGGAAGGGGTAGTCCTCACTGACCCTTTAGCTGCCTTACCCTTGGTTTCTGAGTTAGAGCTACACTTCTTGCTAAAAGCATACTGCTCAAACAGCTGCCCTGAGGCTCAGTGAAAATATACCCAAATGTACCAGGAACACTGTCCTGAACAAAGTTTACAGCAGGCGCTTGGGGCAGCAAAAAAATTTTCTTAATATATTTTTATTGATTTCAGAGAGGACATGAGAGGGAGAGAGAGAAACATCAATGATGAGAGAGAATCACTGATTGGCTGACTCCTGCACACCCCACACTGGGGATCAAGTTGACAACCCAGGCATGTGCCCTGACCGGGAATCAAACTGTAACCTCTTCATTCATAGGTTGATGCTCAACCACTGAGCCATGCCAGCCTGGCAGAGGCAACAAAATTTTTAAAATTCGAATTGTACATCTCTAAGAAGATAGAGTTGCATAAATACATATTTCTATTTCCGTAAGTTCCATGCTCACCTTCTAGTCTTAGAAAAGAAAGAAGAATGGGGGGGCAGGGGGACAGGTAACCTTCTAGCAGAAGAAATTATTCTCCTTTTATAGGAGAAGTAGAGGTTAAGTAAATCACCCAAAGTCATGCACAGGCGAGCAGAAGAGCTGGAGGGGATTTGAGGTCTCTTAACTCTTGTTGCACCAGCACCCTCCTCCTCAGCCTGGGAAGAACTCCATCAAAGCCTTGCTCAATAGCACACCCCCTTCTTCTGCTCACAGGTATGAGGACGAAATTAACAAGCGCACTGCTGCTGAGAATGAGTTTGTGGCCCTGAAGAAGGTGGGTGGAAATGTCTTTCAAAGGAGAAGATTCAAAATTGAATCTTGGAGTGTGGGGCGACCCAACCCTTGGGCCACTCAAGAAATGTCACATGACCTGGAGAATATTTGGAGAGTTCAAACCTGCCAAAATGCTCCCTCTGTATTTATGCCCCACTGCCCCTGCTTAGGGTTTTGTTAGCCCAGGGAACTCAAACCTCTAGTTCTCACCCACCCCAACCCCAACCCCAGATGCAGAGTTTGCTAAAATCCAACCTAGAAGGGCCAGAGAGGAGTCTGCTCAGCTTCTCTGGGACTTGCTGCTTTTGGCAGGTGTCTCAGAGGAGCACCCTGTGCTGTTGTTCCAGGATGTGGATGCTGCCTACATGAACAAGGTGGAGCTGGAGGCCAAGGTCAGCTGTCTGACCGACGAGATCAACTTCTTACGGATGCTCTATGAGGAAGTAAGAGCCTGCAAATGTGTTTATCCCCCCTAGGTCTGGCTTCTGGAAAGAAAGGGGTGCCTCAGAGAGCATCATACCCATAGTGGCCCCACCTGCCATTGTGCCCCAGGTGCTCCAAACTAGGGTTTGGAAGGTCGGGGGACCCAGGAGAACTGCTTGAAATCTTGCCACACTAAAGCCTACTCCAGCTGTGAGGCTTATGCCCCCGCCCCATAGCATATTGAGGAAAGAGTGTTGATTCTTGAATCCCAGGTTACTGGGTAGCATTCCCAAGGGATCAAGACTCACATTTCCATTCCTGCTCCCAGAAAAGTTCAGAAAGGCAAGCTGTGCCTCAACTCACTGGTCAACTTCTTGACCTCTGGGGACACTTCATTCTGGGCACTGTACTAGGAGACCAGATACCTGGGCCTGTGGGAGGGAGAGAGAAGCAGGGAGGGATAAAAACATACTGTGCAGGGGGCAGAGGGCTCTAAAAATCATCTGATCCTAAAGAAACCCTTTATTGTCAATGAACCCAGTAAATGCTGGGAGTGCCCAGGGAAGAGCAGAAGACTCCCTGCCAGGAATGCCAAAGGAGGGCTTCCTGACCTTGATGGGTGGTCAACTGCATGATTTCAAGATCCCTTCTTTTCATGACTTGATGACCCTGAGTTTACTGACCCTGCAGGAGCTGTCCCAGATGCAGACCCAGGTCAGCGACACCTCCGTGGTACTGTCCATGGACAACAACCGCAGCCTAGACCTGGACAGCATCATCGCTGAGGTCAAGGCCCAGTACGAAGACATTGCCAACCGCAGCCGGGCTGAGGCTGAGTCTTGGTACCAGACCAAGGTGAGTGTGGGCACCTCTGTGATAGGGGTCAGGACTAGTGTTTTCTGAAGCCCCAAATCATCATTTAATTTATTAGCCACAAGCTTCCAGAAACATGTGAGCATTTCCATCTCTTTCAACTTGGCAGAAGCATCTCTGATCCTATGAAAACTTGGCTCAAAATGTGTATGGAAACCCACTCATGCACACTATTATGGGGTCAGGCGATGCTAGGCGCTCAGGACAGCCACCACCCCCACATCACTTATGATCTGATTAGGGGTTGGGTGACACTCTAAAACATCCCAGAAACAGTCATAAAGCTGTTTCTAAATGGCTTACTTATTCGGTACATGTTTATAGAGATCCTACAATATGCCAAGGAGATTACAGAGTTGTAAATTAATAAACTGCAAACAGAACCCAAGGTCTGGGAGACCATGAACTGAATAGACAATCTTGGAAGGGAAAAGACAACATTAACAAAAAGCTTCCAAGAAGAGGTGCATTTTCAATCCACTTTGGAAGCAGCAAGGTACAAAAGAGTGCTGAGCAAGGTGTTCAGGGCTGAGCAAGAAGTTCTGTGGGGCTGGAAGGCAGAAATTAGCACTTTGCTAAGCAAGAGAATTTGTATCTGGAAGAGAGAGGTTGGAACAACCAGAGAGAGCTACTGTCCAGAAGTACAGATGGCAAAAAGGCCTGGCTTTGGAGGTTATAGTAAGCAGGATAGTCCAGTGGAGGGGATGAGCACGCTGACAAATTCAGACGCTTTTCAGGGGGCAGCTGCTCACCTACAGGCTGCCTCCTATCCCTTGCTCTGCTCTGTGCACTCATACCTTAGTCCCTACCCCTGCAAGGTGGTGGGAAGGAAGAGGTAATCAGCTGACAAGGGTGCACAGTGCAAAGGCAGCCCTTTGATGGTGAGTGGAGGTGAAATGCACTTAACCCCCAAGTGGAGTGGTTGAAATTTACAGCAATTTCTTTTGTTGGTGATGCTGTTGTTCCCTTTAACTGTGTGTATCCAAAATCAGGAGCTGAGCTATTCAGCATTTTCAAAATCCAACAGATAATTGCTCAGGCAGGGGCCCTTCTTTCATTGGAAATGGTGTGGGTTTCACTCCAGTCCACTCAACACGGGATGCATTTATTTCTCCTAAATGAGTATGTCCTGGATGCGCACCTAGATGAGATGGGGAGCTACCTGAGATGGAGATTCTGTTACAAAGTCTTCAGAACTGGGCCCTCTACAGCCTTGGCTCCACCCAACACCATTTCCTTGCAATGACATCCCGTTTCCCCAGCAGTGGTGTCTGGAGGGCTACCAAAATTCATGATCACAATCAGTCTGGATGTATGTTCTGTGACCATGAGCTACCCAAGGACAGTGACCAAGTCTCTCTCATTTCCAGAGCTCACCACGCCTCTTCGAGCCCCAGGGTCCTCACATAGGCTGTTTCCGGTCTGGAGTGGTCTCCCCCCAGCCAGTCACTTAGCTCCCTCCCTCCCATCCTTCTGAGCACAGCTCAAGCATCTCCATCCCTGGAAAGACTGCCCTGATAGCTTCTCCCACTTCCATAGCTGGGTCAGACTCCTTTATTACACTCTGGTAAGACTTTGTTAAGTTCCTAAGAGGCACTTTTCTCAGTTTGGAACTATATATTCAATAATATGCTGCTTTGATTAATGTCTATCTCCCCCAGTAAACTGTAAGCAGGGGTCTATGTTCTTCACAATATTCCCAAAGCCTAGTACATGCCCATCAAGTAGACGTGCTCAAGAAATACCACCTGAATAAATGAGTGAAGGAATGTGTGACTGATCAGTGAATGGATGGGCCTGCTGTGGTGCTGATGGCCAGGCTGTGCATACAGGGAGTCCTAGCCCTGGCATTTGACCAGATGACTGATTCTGCTCTGGTTCCTTCAGTATGAGGAGCTGCAGGTCACGGCGGGCAGGCACGGCGATGATCTTCGAAATACCAAACAAGAGATCTCTGAGATGAACCGGATGATCCAGAGGCTGAGAACCGAGATTGACAACGTGAAGAAGCAGGTAAAGTTTAGGCATGGCCAAGAATTCCCTGCATACTCATTCCTCCTGGGTCATTCTGCCATGTGCATAGGATTCCAACCAAGAAGCACCACGTGTCCAGGGGCTACCAGGAAGGCTCTCAGCTTCTTCCTTTCCTCACAGTGCTCCAGCCTGCAAACAGCCATCGCTGACGCAGAACAGCGCGGAGAACTGGCCCTCAAGGATGCACGAGCCAAGCTGGTGGACCTGGAGGAAGCCCTGCAGAAGGCCAAGCAGGACATGGCCCGGCTGCTGCGCGAGTACCAGGAGCTGATGAATGTCAAGCTGGCCCTGGATGTGGAGATCGCCACCTACCGCAAGCTGCTGGAGGGCGAGGAGTGCAGGTGAGGGCAGAGGCAGTAACTCCATCCCAGCTGCCTGGCTATTCCTAGGGCCTCAGGCTGCTGCAGCCCTCTCCTCACCTGGAAAGGAGAGCAAAATGCAGGTGGGATTGAATTATGACAAAGAATACAGGTGCAATTTTTTTCATGTTAGTGAGTCGTTATCAAATTCCCATGTTTGAGGTACAACGACCTACAGCACCCCATCGAAATCTAGGACCTGATCAGGTCTAAGTCATCAAGTTCTATCAAAGGAGAAATCTGGTTACGTGGCAGGGCTGGATGTGTGGTATGACAGGCTCTAGACGGAGAATAAATTGTCCTAGGAGTTCGGCTAACTAATAGGCTATGCAACCTTAGCAAAGTCAGTATCCCCTCTCCGACACTCAGTTTCTTCAAAGATAGAATAGAGAGCAGGTCACATGACCTGGCTCAGTGGAAGCTTTGTGCTCTGCCAATTACCAGCTGTGTGACCCAGAGCAAATTATTTAACTTCCCCATTCCTCAGCCTGTACAATGGGGATAACCATAGTTCCTAGCTCATATGTTTTTAAGAGTGTTAATACAGGGGCTATACTTGAAGCTCTTAAAATAATGCAGGGTATACAAAAAGTGTACATTAAATAATCGTTATCATTCTATTTAGTGGCCAAAGTTATAGGCTTGGGAGTCAAATGAATCTGGCTTCAAATTGTGATGCTGGACAAATTAATTAACCTCTCTGAGCTTGAATTTCTCCATCTGTAAAACTGAGATAATAACACCTACTTAATGGAGTTGAGAGAATTAAGTGGCAGAATGTAGGTAACAGGTACCCAATAATTGTTAGCTCTTTTAATGTTCTAAGTGTGTATTTATAAATGAATGCCAGTTCTGTCCTCAAGATGCTAAAACAAAATTACTCTATTTGCTACCACGATAATAGACTGATTATTGCAAGTGTTATGTTTATGACTCAGGCTCCTCTCCACACCTATAATAACCTTAGCACTGCCCAGTGCACGACAATGGTCCATTGTTCAGAGAGAATTCTTCTTGTTCTATGACAAGTCCTGCCTTTTCAATGACACCAGTGTATGATGGCTTTAATTTTCAGAAGGTATCTACTTAGTCTAAACCAAAAATGGGCTTCTGGGATTACAGGTTTTACTCTTATGAACCTCAAACTCCACATTATTTCATTCATTAAATTATTACTTATATTTAATATTACTAGTATTTAAATAATTTCAACCTCCACTATTTCTGCAATAAAAATAAAGGGTTTGTAATGCATTTAAAACAATTACAAAAATGTCATTTTAAATACCCACAAACTTCTGGACACAATAGTAACCTCTTTCTCCCCTCTCCTTCCAATCAGGCTGAGTGGAGAGGGTGTTTCTCCAGTTAACATCTGTGAGTATGACATTCTTTGCATCATTTGGAGTGTTTGTGATTGGGGGATGGAGAGGTGGGCGCGCATGAGGCATTGGAGAGGATCCCACCAAAAGGGTTCATTTTGAGAAGGTTTGACGTTCTGAATTTGTTAAAAAGAGAGCCATCTTAGGAGAGAGTCTTCCATGTCACAATACTGACCTCTTTGTAAGTGTGTGAGTGCCACAAAGTGGCACTGGGAGGTTTGCTGAACTCCTTCTGCATAGAAGACCATAGGCCACACCTCCCCTCTCCCAGGACTTCACACTGTTCTCCATGGGGCTGCAAGTCTGGCTCAGAGACGAGTGTCCGATGCAGACAGACTTTATGAAAACTCTTGCCTTTGGAGGGAGCCTTCATGCTGAGCACAAGGGCATTGTTATTCAGACAGCCTCTTCCAGGAACGATTTGGGAAGAAGCCCTTCTGCTTGTCTCGACTCGTGGATTATAACCACAGAGAGTAGCCAGGAGTTTTCAGGGCAGTGAGAGCACCATACACATAGCAGGGGGTGCAGCGGCCAAGGAATGAGAAGCTTTCGCAAGCTGGCCCGGCCCCCAGCAGAAGTGTCACTCGGAGCTCAGTGCTGGCACCTTGAGGCCAACAGAAATTACTTCTACAACATACACTCTGCAAGTGAGTTTTGTTTCTCTATGTGAGATTCACAAAAGCAATTGGTTATATTAGCCAATGGTTCTAGAAGGCAGAGCTCTCACCCACCCAGGTGTCCATCCTTGATGTCTTTGTCCACGGTTCTCAACCTGTGGGTCGTGAACAATGAAAATACATCCTGCATATCAGATATTTACATTACAATTCATAACAGTAGCAAAATTACAGTTATGAAGTAGCAACGAAAAGAATTTTATGGTTGGGGGTCACCACAACATGAGGAACTGTATTAAAGGGTCGCGGCATTAGGGAGATTGAGAACCACTGGGTCTCCAGAGATCCTCAAAGATAATTTGGGGAATGGACGGCACCACCTCTAAAGTTTCCATTCTCTTGAAAGCACCTGAAAGTCTGTGTTGGTTTCCGAGGGCTGCCACAACAAAGTACACAAACTGGGCAGCTTAAAACAACAGATGTTTATTGTCTCACCGTCTGCAGGCTAGAAATCCCAAACCAAGGTGCCAGCGGGACCGTGCCCCCTCTGAAACCTATAGGGCAGAATGCCCCCTTGCCTCTTCTAGCTTCTGGGGGTTGCTGCCAATCCTTGGCTCACCACTCCAATCTCTGTCTTTGTGGTCAAAGGCCATGTCCTTGTGTGTCTGTCTTCACATTAGGATACCTTCCCTCTTCTTATAAGGACACTGGTCATACTGGGTTAGAGCCCACCCTAATGATTTTCCTCTTCACTTGGTTATATCTGCAAATATTCCAAATAAGGTCCCATTCTCAGGTACTGGGGGTGATGACTTCAACATATTTTTTGAAGGACACAATTCATCCCATAACAGAATCTATTTTTTATTTCAACTTCTCTTCTCAAGAACCCAAAGTAGAAGACTAGATGTTTAAGGTGGTGGTGGTGGTGGTGGTTATAAAAGTTAGGAAAAGAACAGGTTGGGACGAGAATAGTTGGCTGGCCAATGGGTTGGCTGTCACTTGGTCTATCAAGAATATTCCAGCCACCCCCCCTCTGGGATTCTGAGCACAGAGGCTGGGGGACACCAAGGAAAGCACATGTGTGCCTCCCTATGAGCTTCCAGAAATCAGGGAGACACCAGAGCCAAGTCCGCAGGGGGAGATGGGACAGCGCAGCAGGGGGGAGTGGGCGGGATCAAAAGGGAAGGCAGGTGGACTGGAACAGCTTCCCAGAAGAGAGAAGTCTCCATTAAGTTCTGGAAGGAAGAGAGAGGCATGGAGTAGTGGCGGGGAGGCAGAAAGCCATTCCAGACTGGGAGGATGCGGAACTGCTGCACAGAGAGGACCCAGCTGAGGTACAGCACAGTGATCCCACTACACGGGCGGGAAAATTAGGAGTCTAACAGCTGCCTGAGGAGACTACCTTGCCCCCCCCCCCACCAGGAACTTCAGGGCACAGGCCCTGACACCCCCAGTGTCTTCTCTCCTGCCTTTGAATCTGACCACATCTCCTCTCTTCCCACAGCTGTGGTCACCTCCACTGTTTCCAGTGGCTACGGCAGTGGCAGCGGCATTGGAGGTGGAGGCCTGGGTCTCGGTGGGGGCAGTGGCTATTCCTTCACCACCAGTGGTGGGCACAGCTTGGGCATGGGGCTGGGAGGCTCCGGCTTCAGTGCCAGTAGCAGCCGGGGCCTTGGGGGCAATGGTTCCAGTGTCAAGTTTGTCTCCACCACGTCCTCCAGCCGAAAAAGCTATAAACACTAAGTGCAGCCACCCACTCGCTCACCCCGGTCCTGAAACCAGGTTTACCCACTGACCTGGCCTGTGTGCACACACCCTTGGACACCTGGGTCCTTCTCCTTCTTCTCCCCGTCACAAGGCCCACCTGTGCTGCTAGGAAGCCTGGCATCCTGGTAAACCCCAATCTCCAACCTGAGCCAGCCTCTGCCCTCCTGACAGTCCCCCAGACAGCCCCTGGAGCCCTCTCTGTGCCAGAGCACAGACTTTCAAGATTCACATTTGGCTTGTCTTGCAGAGACTCCCCTTCAGCTCCTCCTCCCTCCCTCCCTCCAGATGCAGAAATGCGGAGTCTGTGTCTCCCAGACCATCTTCATGCCAGGTTGTCAGGCCCCCTGTCTCACGGTGCTTATAAGCTGCCTGCTGGGAGTGAAGGCTCCCTCTCTCCCCTCTCTGGAATGTGTCAATTAAATGTATGTGTAATGTGTTTGGTGTCCAGCCCTCTGTTTGGAATGGTGACGGAGCACAGAACAATTCTCCTCCTCCTCCTCCTCTTCCTCCTCTTCCTCCTCCCAGCACAAGGCCTCACACAAGGAGTACCCAGAGCACATCAGACTTTCCTTCCCCACTTCTCCCCAGAGCTCAGAAAGCTGGACTGGAGGGATATGGGAAAGACAGGAGGGCAGACTCCGCACCCAAGCTTCTGCCCACTTCCTCCTACCCCTCATTGGGATGTCTTCTTTGAAAAGCCCCAGCCCCTGGGCAGAAGCTCCGCCCAGCTTCCCCGTTATGTATGTCATGCAGGGTGATGCCATACCTCCCAAAGCCAGACTGTTTCTCCAAAACACTGACGTAGGGTGGGGGGCCCAGCCCTCTGCCAGCAAAGGGACCATTGTTCCCTGACAGCTTCAAACTTGCAGACCTGAGCAGAGAAATCACAGGGGAGAAGCGGAGTTAAAAGCCAGCCCCGGGGCAGCACCTTCACTTAGCACAGGAGACATTTAGGCCCATAATTGCAGCAATGAGACATCCGGAAGCACCCACATTCCTGAGTTTACAGTCTCCTGGACCCCTCTCATCAGGGAAAATTGGGAAGGATTGAAAAGGAAAGGATGGCAAGAAGGAGAGAAATGGCACTGAGAACAATTGTTAAACATCCCTGGTGGAGGGGGAGGATCAAGTTAAGAGCTGGAACAAGAGGAGTAGAGGGGGCAGGAGTTTGCTTCTCTGTAACAAGCCACCTCTTTCCGTCGCTATGAGGTGCATCAGGCCACTGGGCCCCCACATTGGCTCAGCAGTCACTGGCTATCTGAGGTCTGCCAAGTCTCTTAACTACTCCATGCCTCAATTGCTTCATGTGCAAAACAAGAACAGTAATAGCCACCACGTGGTGCTGTGTAAAGATTAAATGAGAAGGCAGGTGTAAAACAGCTACCCATGGCAGCCACTCAGGAAATGTTAGCAATTTTTATTGCCCTCTACCTCACAAAGTTATTATGAGAATCAAATGACACAATCATTGCAACTGACCTGCCACATGGTCTTGCACAGATTGAGTCCTCAACAAATGGGGTTTCTTTATAAGTGATAAGAAGTGCTTGGGTTCAAAGTCCAAGACCTGGAAATCAAGAAGAGAGGAGCCGATGAGACGCAGTGGGAGTGTCAACAGCATGTGGCAGAGAACCTGGGCAAGTGGGGGCCTCAGGACCCAGGCCTGCCCAGGGCTCGAATGCCCAGGCCCAGTCCTGCCCTAGGTAGGGAGTTCCCATGATTATTAGCGGGGCAGGAAGATGGGCCGTGGCCAGACATGCCATTGAGATGAACTCAACACAGTGGTCTGTGATCTTCTCCGGCCAAGCCCAGTTCTTAAGGGGATAAAAGCCAAGGAGACTTTGGGACAGTTAGACTCTGAAGCCTCCTCATCCCTGTGACATTTTTGCTCCTCTGACCCTCTGCCAACAACTCCCACCATGGCCCAACGATCCTCTATCACCATCAAGTCAGGGGGCACTCGGAACTTCAGTACTTCCTCAGCGAACTTCCTCCCGGGCTCCCGGACCAGCTTCAGCTCTGTCTCCATGACCCAAGGCGGGAAGAGATTTGGAGGTGGCTTTGGGGGTGGCTTTGGAAGCAGGAGTCTCCATGGCCTTGGGGGCAGCAAGAGAATCTCCGTCAGTGGGGGCTACCGCTCCAGCCGGGGCAGCTTCGGTGGCGCTGGCTATGGGATGGGTCTTGGCGGCATAGGGTACAGAGTAGGAGCCTGCAGCGGGTATGGAGGTGGGATGATGCCTGGATCTGGGGGCATCCAGGAGGTCACTGTCAACCAGAGCCTCCTGACGCCGCTGCATCTGGAGATCGACCCCTCCCTTCAGCGGGTGCGGAAGGAGGAGCGGGAGCAGATCAAGACCCTCAACAACAAGTTCGCCTCTTTCATCGACAAGGTGAGAGGCAAGTGGGATCCCCACTAGAAACGCTGGGGGATCTCTGCTCTCTGTGCTTTTCTGAGGTCAACTGTGTCTTGCCCAAGACCTGTGATCCTGGGGTGGGAAGACTGCTGACAGGGTGGAGGAGGGGTGGTTTCCCACTTTGTTGAGGTGGGAGCAGAAAAATGTCTACCTCCAAGCTCCTGAGCTTTCTGACCCACTGCAAAGACATTGCTCTTTTGATGGATTGTGATCGTGTACTGGGCTTACAATTAGATAGTGAAAGGGCATCTGTTTGGAGGGAAGGAGATAAAGGAAAGAAAGATTACAAGGTCGGTCCACAGAAGTGGGCTGAGGTCACTTTTTCCTGCCGACTGTAATAGGGGCAAGCCCTCTGTGACAACCCCCCTGGTGATTTGGGCATGTCTGAGAAGCTGGGTGGTTGGCCAGGGGCTGTTCAAAGTGTTTTACTCTTTTCTTTTAGAGAGAGGAAAGCTGTGACTTCAGCCCTGGGTCCCCCCTTGCTATGTGGCCTGGAATCCTAGGGATTTCTCCAGTTTGGGGAAAGATATAATTCTATTTTGGATTCTATTTTGCCTCATCACCCCTGCTTCACACCTGAGCTGGTTGTTTTTGTCTGGGAAGAACCAATTCAAGAATGTGGATCTTTTAGACTCCACACCTGGGATATAGAAGAAAGTGCTAAAGAGACAACCAACCCAGGTCTCATTTTTGGCTCTACTGCTAGGAGAATCCCTAAGTTCTTGGGCCTCAGTTGGGTTGGATAGATGGACTCTGAGATGCCTTTGCAGGTCTAACAGTCTATAAATGCCTCATCATATGGACCCAGATCTTTAAATGTGTAAAACCTAACCACTGAGGCAGTGGTTCTTCAATTTTATCACCCATGTGTTTAAAATTGGCCTGGTGTTTGCATCAACAGCTGTGAGATTTCCAGGAGCCTGGCTCTGAGGGGAAAAAATGCTATTTTAGATTGATCAGGAAGGCACATAGGAACCAAAGGGTGGTAACTAGGGAGGGACTTAGAGCCAGAACTGCCCTCATTCCTCTGCAATGGAAGAGAAAGCTGGTGGGGTGGGTGCATTTGTCAAAGACCCTCAGCAGGCAAATTGCCATCTCCAAAGTCTTGGAGGCTCTGTTCCTTCATTCTCTGAGGTTGTGTGTCATTCCAGCTGCTCCCAGTGAAAGGACTTTGCTTAGGGAGAAAGTTTTTGCATGTTTTTCCAGGCTGAGGGGCAGATGAGTGCAATTCAAGGAAACCGAATTTGTAGCACAGGAGCACAGAGGACCTGAGAGAGCAGAGGGAGGAAGGGCTTACCAAGGCCACACAGCTAGAGAGACACGGGTGGGATTGTGTCCAAATTCCTTCAATACAACTCTAGAGTGACCCATTCCAGCATTCCTGGAGGGTGTGGGCAACTGAGTCCAGAGTCTAGATCTTGAGAAATCATGTTGGAAAGAAAATAGACAGGTTGAATGTTCTGCTAAGAACTTCCTGTCCATTTAATGGGAATCAAAATTTCACCCAGTAATGTGATGGGGGAGTGTTCTTTTCTTCACCTAAGACACATCAGCATGGTTTGGTGTGGTCATACAGTTTCCAGTCCCTCTGGCCCTCCTTGCTTCTCCCACCTCCAAATCAAATCACCACCTCTCCCCCATCACACTGATCTTTGCTTGCCTCTCTACCTTCTGGGCTGAGAATGATGAGAAGGAGCCTGCTACCTGGACTCTGAGGTCTTACAGCCCCACCCCTTGCACTGTTGGAGGGTCTTGGATCGCAGCGCTCTCTGGGAGGTTGCTGTAAGGAAGCCCTCACAGTCTCTCACCTCTGACTGGGGCAGGTGCGGTTCCTGGAGCAGCAGAACAAGGTCCTAGAGACCAAATGGAGCCTCCTGCAGGAGCATAAAACCACCAGGGCCAACATTGAGCCCATGTTCGAAGCCTACATCAACAACCTGAGGCGGCAGCTGGACAGCCTGGGCGGGGAGCGGGCAAGGCTGGAGACGGAGCTGAAGAACATGCAGGATGTGGTGGAGGACTTCAAGAACAAGTGAGTGGACACTCAGTCAGCTCCTCCACAAGTGCCCAGTTCAGTGGGGAAATGGGACACACTTTGGGCACCGAGGTTACTCGGAAAATGAACTGGGACCCTAGGGCTTTGGGGAAGGGCTGGGGTTATACAGGATGATAACTAACATGGGCACAGAGAGCATGATATACACAACCTGAAAGATTCTGCAGTTGAGGAAAATAAGGCTCTGAGAGAGTGACTGACTCATTCATGTTGGACATGAGTGGCAACTTGTGAGTTAAGAATTAAGCCTATATAATCTCACCCTTACATTTGTTTCACTCAGTCCCATTGCTAATTTACATAATGTCCATGCATTTGCCCCAATGCTGGCCAAGGGGCAGGGAAAGACCCATACATGCTGCCTTTGCCCTGGAACCACACACACACACACACACACACACACACACACCATTAAACATATAGTATCTTGTGCCTATAGACATAAGTAATTTCTTCTTTTTATTGTTCTAATTTATTTCTAATTGTCTTGGTCCAAACAAAATAAGTCATTTTTTTAGTTACTGTGTGTGTAACATAGTAAGAGTTAAGGCTTTAGAGTTGCACTAATATGGTAGCCACTTGCCACATCTGCCTATTTAAATTTAAATTCATTGAAATGGAATAAAATTTAAAATTCAGCTCCTCAATCTCACTAGCCACATTTCTGGTGCTCAATTCACACATGGCTAATGGATGTGGGTACCGAGTATTTCCATGATCACAGAATGTTCTATTGGACAGCAGTATAGAATCTAGTCAGTGGCAATAGGATCCTGGCTCAACCACTTACTTGCTAAAAGACCTAAAGAAAACTAACTTCTGTAAGCTCCAGGCCCTTTGCCTGTTAAAGGGCATATTAATAGTATGAGCATATTAAATCAAAACTTGCATGTAAACTACTTGGTAGGGTGCCCACTGCTTGGCACATAGTAAATTGTTACTAAGTGTCAGTTATTTTATTGTATTGATGTTTAGGTATATGTGTGTAGTGACAAGAAAAGCAAATACAAATGGATAATTTATAATATGTGTGCAAATGTGGAGTAACAGGTTTTCAATCCAAGAGGGCTTCATGGAAGAGATGAAAGCTTAATGTTGAGAAGGAAAGAGGCACAGAGGAGTAATTGGGGGAGTATTGGAGCATGTGCTCCTAGTTAATAGCCGGTGATGTTCCTGTGGCAAGTGACTAAGAGGCCTGTGCAGGACCACCTGGTGCTCCCCCTCTGGCAGAGGGCCTGTGAGCTGGGAAGCACAGGAGACCAAGGACAGTATGGAATTAGGTGAAGAACAGATGTCCATATTTAGTGAAAAGGCTATGCAAGGAAATAATAAGGAAAAATAAATCAACGGGCAGGAAAAGGCTTGTCTCAGGTCCTACTGGACTGCAGAGGCAATAAAAAAGCAGGGTAGATCTGGTTATATGCATCGTGTGGGACTGTGCTTTGTGGTTTAAAAAAAAAAAAAATAACGACATGCCATTTCATAGATGGGAGGGGCATCTATAGAGGTTGAGTGACCTGCCTGGGGTTACTGGGCTGGAAGGTCAAGGAGACAAAGCCCAACCACAGCCTTCAGAGCCACTGAGCAGGTGGGACTCCCCACTACTTAGACAGGTTGGGTAGAAAATGGGTCACCCCAGAGATCAGTGAGCAAGGAGGATGCTGCCTAGGGGAAGAGAGGAAACTGGAGAGGGGGGTGGGTCGCTCCTCTTAGCCTGAAGATTCAGCTTCCTAGGCCAGGGTCAATGTGGCTGAGAACGGAACAGAGAGGCAGGAGGGCATCATTGGGTGCAGAAGCCGCTGAGGCCTAGGACTGCACGCCTCCTACTGTTCGCTCTGTTCCTCCCCTCATGGCCTCTGTTTGGGTTGGGACAAGACCGCAGGGTATAAAAGGAAACATGCATGCCCCTTCGTGGGACCTAAGCTCTCTAAGGAGCGAAGCTGTGTGAAAAGCTCAGGAAGAATGAGGGCTGGGTTTTGTTGTTGTTGTTGTTATTTGGGGTTTGGGCGTTGTTTAGAAGGGGTAAGTGGGTGTTGGTTGATATGGGATTTGGGGGGCACATGTGTGGCAGGAGAGCTCTGCTATAGCAGCACATTTTCTAGGTCTGCTCTGCAGACCCGCCATCTCCTACCCACCTACAGCCCTCCAGTTAACCTCACTCCCAGAGCCCCTGTGCCTAACATCAGTCCACGTCTGACCCTTCCCACAGGTACGAAGATGAAATCAACAAGCGCACAGTGGCGGAGAATGAGTTTGTGGTGCTCAAGAAGGTGAGGGGACAGGGATGCTCCCTTCTAAACCTTAGGCAGCCCCTTCCAGGAGTGACAGCTGCAACTTAAGCTAGTGGCCTTGCATACAAGGCTATTTAATTTGTGCAACCAATCTTGGGAACAGGTTTTACTTTAGAAGTGAGAAAACTCAGGATCAGGGAGGTTAAGCACATTGCCCCAGGTTATCCAGATATTCAGGACCCAGGGCTTCAAAGTCCAAGTCATAAGTCCCGACACCAGCCCCCTCCCCATGTGGAGTCCAGTGCAGTGAGAGGTGAAGCAAATGAGCCTTATGCTGAGCTGAGTCTCCGGGATGTCAAGGCAGGCTCGGGAGACAGGCACAAGACAGGGATCAGTTTCATAGAGTTGTGGACCTTCCTGCTTAGTGGGGCTGGGGAGGGTGACAGAGGGAGGGAAGAATCAGCCAGGAGCTGAGCTGAAGGAAGGAGAATGGAGCAGTGGTGTATGGAGGGGAGGAAGGGGTGGAGAGAATGAGGAGGGGGAGAAGTCACCAAGAGCCTCAGGGAGAGGCTGGGAGAGCTCAGAGGCTCAGGATGGGGTTGTCCTCACCACATGGAGGTGGCATAGCTGACGACCTAGTGGGCATTCCCTGAGAGCCCTGGTCCTCAGGGAATAGACCCCCTCCCATGCCAGTCCCACTCCATAGCCTGGAATAAAGCACTGCTTTCATTCCTGGGAGCTGAAGTTCTCCCGCCCGACAGAGGAGCTGGTTAACCTCGACTGGGTAAGACTCAGAGTGATGGCCTGTTCTGTGCCCAGGACGTGGATGCCGCCTACATGAACAAGGTAGAGCTGGAGGCCAAGGTGGACGCCTTAATGGACGAGATCAACTTCCTGAAAGCTTTCTATGAAGCGGTAAGTAGGGCCCACTGTGCCCCCTCAGAGGGGCTCGAGGCTGGGGGCCTCAGCGGGGCACAGAGGCTACAAGCTGCTGCTCTGATCTCCTCTCTGCTCCCCACCCCATCCCTGGGTTGGAATTCATGGAGCAGATGCTACTTTCCCTACCTAGAGAGGAAATGAGTTTCCATCTGGTAGTTGTGAGTCAGGTGAGGTGAGAAATTTAACCTTGACCACGGATGATAAAAACATGACAAAAGGAGCAGTGGCAAGTCAGATGGTGGGTGATATCTGAAGAGAAATCTGGAGGAACTGAGGACCCAGAAATACAAAGAAGAGGCCAAGTTGGGTGGAGTAGAGGGAGTGACAGGGAGAGGGTAGAGATGGGATCAGTGATGTCAGGGAGAGAGTGTAGCAGATATTGTGTGCCTCCAAGTAGGCCTGGTAAGGACAGGCGATATGTCCAGGGGGTTACATATGTTTGTGCCCAACAGAAGTTGGTCATGTTGTTCTAAGGACAGGATCATTAGCTCTGTGTCTTTGGATGGGTTCAATGTCCATCCAACAAACCACATGGGGAATTGCAGGACATAGCAACAAAACAATAATTTCTTGAAGCAGGAAATGTATGTACCAATTGTTGATAAAGAAAGGATGGGTTATTTTTTAAGATTTATGTTTTGGACCAGTTATTCTCAAATTTCACAATGCCTTCTAGAGGTCTTAATAAAACATCAATTCTGATTCAGCAAATCTAGGGTGGGGCCCAGTCTTCCCAGGTGACAGTGATGCTGCTGGTCTGAGAATCATATTTTTTTAAACTAATGCTCTAGAGCAGTGGTTCTCAACCTTGGCTGCACATTAGAGTCACCTGGGAGTCTTTTTAAAATCCTGATTTCTGGGCCTCATCCTCCGGAAGTTCTGTTTCTTTGTTACTAATGTTGTGGCCCCACCCCATAACAAAGAAACAGAATTTCCAGAGGATGAGGCCCAGAAATCAGGATTTTAAAAAGATTCCCAGGTGATTCTAATGTGCAGCCAAGGTTGAGAACCACTGCTCTAGAGGAATCTGAGGAGTGATCATTAACAAATTAATTGTGTGTTTATTGTTTCAAAAATCATCCTACATCAAAATGAACTATTTAATGCTCCTCCCTGGGACAGAGATGCTATCTAACCTGCTTTGAAGATCCAAGACTTGAATTTTTCAGTCTGGTGCCCTTTCTGCTGTGTCCATTTCCCGCCCCCAAGGAGCTGGGAGGAGCGAAGCTGGGAAACAAAACTGAGATGTAGCAAAGCTTTCTGGCTCCTTCTGACTCAGTTTATTTCACAAGATGATTTCTTTATTTAGTGTGAAAGGCTCTTTTCCTCAGAACATGAGACATCATGGCACTGGCAGGTTACAACAAGGTGCATTCCCTTGGCAACAGGAGTGACGGAGCAGCTAAAGTTATCTGTGATGAGTTGATGATAAAGTATGGAAGTAAACCCAGTGACCTCCCTAATATCCTTCCCAGCCCTTTTAGACCTTAGCAGGATGCTACACCCTAACAGTGCATGTGTTGCCCTTGATACCAAGATCTGTTCCAGGGGCCTGATCACAGTGCCCCAACACACATGCATACAACACACACACACACACACACACACACACACACACACACACACACACATGCTTTCACAAGTACATGCACACACACACCTGCACCCTGCTTCAGTTCTCCCACTTGGACCCCATCACAGGAGCTGGCTCAGCTTCAGGACCAGATCTCTGAGACCTCTGTGATCTTGTCCATGGACAACAACCGCAACCTGGACCTGGACAGCATCATCGCCGAGGTCAAGGCCCAATATGAGGACATCGCCAACCGCAGCAGGGCCGAGGCTGAGTCCTGGTATCAGACCAAGGTGAGGTGTCAACATCAAGTCCATGAAATAATTGTGGAGAACTGGGATTCCAAAGGCAATTTAGATAAGAGCCTTGTCCTCTCATATGCCCCAATCTGATGGGGTTGAAGAGATCTGAGTTCAGCTTGGGGTTTACCCTCTGTACTATTCTTGGGCTACACTGGGGGAATAGCCATATGAAGGCAAGAGGTAGTTAGTCCTTCTGCCCCAAGGAGTATGGACACACCTTCAACACCCTGTAGAAGACAGGCAAGGGACAGCTGGACAGTACCAGCCACCAGTGTCAGGAGGAATGAGAGAGGGAGGGTGGGAACAAAGGCAGGCTGAGCCTCCTGGAACCACAGGAGAAAGGTGGAACTGTTTGGAGCTGAGGGCCTTGAGGGGAGGCGGGGACAAAGGTTGGATTTGGGCCACACAATGAGATTTTCCAGGTTAGAGCAAACACTGAGCTGGGGAATCACTGGGGATATGAGATGTGGTGCAAGAAAAACAAACACAAAGGAGCTTTAAAAGCAGAGAGTTACAGGTTGAGAATGAGCTACCTGGTGCCAAGGGAGAGGGACAAAAGATGGGATCCAAGAAGAAAGGTCCAACTGTGGTGCGGAGCTGTAGACACAGAGTGAGAGCAGAGCCAGGGAAGATGGGGATGGATTTGATGGAGAATGGGGTGGGAGAGGGAGGGGCCTCCAAGTGGCATATGGAAAGCCTTCTGGGCCCTGGGAAACCACCGCTTCCTTGTCTCTGGCCTGAATCTGCCTGCCTTCTGCCTCTCCTTCTCCCCAGTATGAGGAGCTGCAGCGGTCTGCTGGCCGGCACGGGGATGACCTCCGCACCACCAAGATGGAGATCTCTGAGCTGAACCGGCTGATGCACAGGCTGCGCTCTGAGATTGATAACCTGAAGAAGCAGGTAGGACTGACCTCCCAGAGGTCATCCCATCTAAGTCCCTGCACCCAGGCAGACCTAGGCCTGGTCTTAACTCAGCCCATGCAGAGTGAAGCCTCGTCAGATGAATGACCACCCAGGAAGGTGGTCTCCTGCCTCTCTAGGGGTGTTATAACCTTCTTCCTGAATTCTGTCCAACATCAATTCTTCCAGGAAGGGCTCTGTCCTCTGGAGGCATCCAAGAAAAACTTTGAACAGCTTTACTTATCCACTATCCAGAGACATTCAGTGTGGAAAAGGACCTCCCAAATCATTGTCTCTATCCTGGCTAAGTCCCAAATTATCCAAGGGGGACAGAGATTAATCTTATTTTTAAATATGATGAAGCTCCAGCCTCCTTTGCATGAAGTCCATTTAAAAAAATGCCCTCCATCTTTTTAACCTGAAGCCCACATCTTTCTGCATTCTCTGTGGATTTCACCAACTCCTGTGTCTTCCTGGTAGTGTGCCGCGCTCCAGGCCGCCATCGCTGATGCTGAGCAGCGTGGGGAGCTGGCCCTCAAGGACGCCAAGCACAAGCTGGCCGAGCTGGAGGAGGCCCTGCAGAAGGCCAAGCAGGACATGGCCAAGCAGCTGCGCGAGTACCAGGAGCTGATGAATGTCAAGCTGGCCCTGGACATTGAGATCGCCACCTACAGGAAGCTGCTGGAGGGCGAGGAGTGCAGGTGGGCTACCTTTTCCTCCCACCATAGCTCAAACAGACTCCACCAGAGCACTAGAGTATTGCCACAGAGGCCAAGAGCCCCACAGTGTCAAGCCCCAGGGAGAAATTCCAAGGGTAGAAACAGGGTTAAAACACAGGTGCTCCCTGGAGGCCTCCTGAGATCACAGCCCCTCCCACAGCTCCTATTGGACCCAGGGCAGGAGACCAAGGGGGAAGGTGTCAGGGAAAAGTAGCCCATGACTACCTGGAAGACCATAAGCAAGGCCATGTCTGCCCAGACCCTAAGACAAATGAGGCCACACCTGGGACAAGCCTCAGGGGCTCTGTGTTGCCCAAATCTAACTGCCCCTCTCTATCTAGTGAGCATGGGTCCCTCTCCCCATTCCTCTACATATTTTGACTGGGTTTATCTCCTAGATGCCCCCTGACAGATTCGCATTAACTTCCTTAGGCTAATGAGATGAATGGAAAGCTTGTAAGCACAGTGCCTGGCACCCAGTAAGTGCTCTGTGCTGTTGACTCTAAACAAAAAGAACCCAGGGCTCTTTAAAGTCTCAGCAAATGTCTCTCTTTCTCTCCCACCTGCAACAGACTCACTGGAGAAGGTGTCGGACCCGTGAACATCTGTGAGTAAATGCCTTGAGATGATAGGAAAGTGGGAGACAAAGTGGAAGCTAAGAGCATCACTAACAAGGACTTGATGACTAGAAAATGAACAGGGTGGGTTAGGGACGTCATTAAGACCCTCTTAGGGGCTCTGTGGAGACCCCTTTTTTCTTCGGCCCTTCCTCCCAGTGGGTCAAGAGAGACTTGTGATGACTTCTCATACCTAGGGCCCATTCCAGTGGGGTCATATGTCCACAGGAATGACTCCACCCAGGCCCCAGGGGACCCCAGTTACAGGACAGGTCTACTAGCAGAGCAATGGGTCCCTGATTTTTCAGCTAGTTCTGGCAGGGATTCAAACTCACACAACTGACAAGAGGTTCTCAGATAGGTTAAATGTAAAAAGTCGAGCAAATTAATGGAACAAGCAGAGCAGCGACTGGCCTGGCTTGGCCTCAGGCAATGGCAGGGAGATGGGGAGGAATCATCTCGCATAATGTCCCAGCAGGTGGCATTCATGGAGTCCTGTGTCCGGGAAGTTGAATCCCTTGGGCCCCATGTGGGTCAGACCGAATTAGAGAGGCTGGAGAACCAGGATGGGGGAGAGCTTAATAGAAGGAACTAGAATAATTCCCCTAAAGAAACATACACTCAGAGGGATGTCACATGTTTGACAGGCTGTGGGAGCTGCATCTAGAGATAGTAAGCTCCCTGTTGCTGAAAGCATCTGAGCAGAGGTAGACTCAGGATGCTGTAGAAGGGACTCAACTCCTGGGGAGGGTCATCTGAATGGCCTCCAGCCTCTTCCAACTTGGAAGTCTATGACCCCCTCACAGTGTGGGGCCTTCACTCAGTGAGAGCCCCTGGTGTAGATGAGGAGTGAACACAGCCTAGGAGCCTAAGGCCTTGGTTTCTGGCAGGGGTGACCTTGGGCTTGCCACTCAATCTCTTTGTGCCTCTAGTTTCTCCTTTGTAAATGGGGGTGCTTAAAGTAATAGTGTCCTCTCAGGCCTATTGAGACAATGTGGTCGCAGCTGTGAAGGCATTTGAAAAGTGTGATGTCCTGTGCAGATGCTCATGTTGAGCAGCATGCGATGGGGACGGGGAGCTCATGCCCACCCTTAGACTCTGCTCCTGGGGGACTGAGGAGATTCCTGTGCCCTGAGGAAGTGCCATGGGCACCAGACCCAGGGAGGGTGGGTCTTGGGAAACGGGAGGAGACTGCCAGTGTGACCCATGCCTTCTCTCTACAGCCGTGGTCTCCTCCTCTGGAGGCACAGGCTACAGCGGGGGCAGCGGCCTCTGTGTGGGCGGGAGCGGCTACAGCAGCGGCCTCTGCTATGGCAGTGGCAGCGGGGGCTTCAGTTCCACCAGTGGCCGCAACATGGGTGGCAGCACCTCCAGCATGCGCATCATCTCCAAGACGTCGTCCACCAAGAAGAGTTATAGGAGCTAAAAAGCCCCACCTGCCTCTGCTGCCTCCCCCACCCCACCCCACCCCACCCCACGAGACTCCCAGTTCCCAGCCCCAAGGCCTGCCGCTTTGCTGACACCCCCTGCACAAAGTCAATCCTGGCAGTAGTTCACATAGGGAGTGGGAAAGTGGCCTGTGCATTCCAGGGTCACCTTGTCCATCCCTCTGCTTCCAGACAGGCCCCCACAGAGGGACCCCATTCACTCCCCATCCCAGGGCCTTCCAGGGGCTAGGGGCATCCATTCTAGCTAACGCTGATTCAACTGCTCTGAGCCAAGACCTGGGCTGGGTGGGACTTTGCCCTTCAGTAGCTTCCAGAGCGGGGATGCAATTGGGTCTCCCTCCTCCTGTCTGAGACAGGTCCACTGTAACCACAGTCTTTCATGGGAAGCTTAGAATTGACCTTGGTGCGCCAAGAAAGTTGAGTGCAGTCTAGGCCAGAGTTCTCACGTGAGCTTTCTCACACAGACAGACACTTCTCCTGCAGGCCACTGAGACCAGGAAGTAATGCCAGCCTTGCCCACATATGGCCTCCTCACCTCCTTCCTTCTTGTCCTCACCCAGGATGCCAGCCACTACCCCTGACAACCACCACCAGCAGACTATTTGAGAGAGAAATCAACACCCATTAAAACATTGCCAACTCTTGATTATTCATAGGAGAATGAAATACTTGTATCAAGAATCCAAACGTTCTCCATGGCCAGGGCTGCATTTGATAATATTTTATAGCCACATTCTTCCCAAATCTGCTTCATTTAAGCCAACATTAGAATTATGGGCCTGAACAGAAATGTCCTGATGCTGAGGGCGAGGAGGCAGGCTCACGTGAAGGTGTGGGAGACAGCTCAGCACCAGGTGCCTACGACAGACACACATGGGAAAGAACCCAATCAGCCTGTCCTAGAACTGCCCAAGGAGAGCCCTCCTGCAGTGACCTACAGGCACAGGACTTCTCCTCCTCTGTGCTGCCACATCACCTCTTTTCTGGAAAGTTTTCTTCCCTTTGTTACCCTGCTCTTTCCACCTTCTCTTTCCCCCCTCAGACCTTTTCTACTCATCCTCTGCCACCTCTCCTCTCTCCCCCGCGCCCCTCCTCATCTCTCCTTATTTCTCTTTTCTTCCTTTCACTTCCCCTCTTTTCTGTTTGGCAATACAGTCCCTGCTCTTTCTCTCTCCTGGCCATTCTTCTATACTCCTGTCTCTGAAATGTCTAGCTGTGGCGTTGCCCATCCGCAGCTTTAGCCACTGAAACTCTTGAAAGCAGTCAGTCCATCAAACACCCTGCCCTACAGGGAAGGCCCAAGAGAGCAGACTCAGAAGCGAGGCAGCTCTTCCTTAGGTGTTCCCTGAGGATGCCTTGCTCAGCCCCTTGAAGGAAGCAGAAATAGGGTGTCGGTGGAATAGGGGAGCAGCGGAGGCACAGAAATATTGAGGTGGCCATCGCAGGTGGTTTCCTATTTAGCTAGAAGACTTGTAAACCCTCACACACCTCCCATGTGTTCAAAAAAAAAAAGCACTCACAAGGCGAGGAGAGACGGGCTGCGTGCTGCCAGCATGAAGACAGGAGCGTCCACTGCTTCTGAGAACAGTCACTCCCATGATAATCCTTTCAAACCTTTCTCTACTACTGGCTCCCTGTACCTGCCTGTTCCCTGAAATAGCTTCAATAAAATATCACCGAGCTCTCTGGGTGTTGACCGAGTCTGTCTTATCTCACATTCAAAGGGCAACGTTGGACCTGGTGTTCTCCAGAAGCAGGTGCCTTCCAATGAACTACCCTACTCTCTGCCCCAGAGCTCTGGTCCTGGTTCCAGGGAGTCCAACATGGTCATTGAGACCATGCTCTGGCCTGGATGTGTCCGGAGGATGCTCTCCAGTGTCTGCACTGCCCCAGTGAACCCAGTCTCGCAGGTCTGCCCACTATCTCATTCATTCCCTCTGACAAGAGTCTGGAGGGAGTCTACTCCCTCGTCTGGCTTCTCAGCATCACCATCCACACTAACACCACCTCCAGGGACCAGTTCTGTGACATTTCCTACAGGGCACAGTGAGATCCCCTTCCGCTGCACCATGCACAGGACCAACACCATCATCACCCATCGTCTCATGACAAACCTCACCTGCCCCAGCCCCCATCTTCCCTCCTCAGCGTGCTGGGACCAAAGTCAAGACTCCGCAAAAGGGGACACTGTGAAATGTCACAGTTAGACTGAGAATTTCTGATTGAGTTCCAGTCTCCTAATCTAGAGGCGTGGAAGCCAAGGAGCAGCAGAGCACAGTGACATCAGAAAGAATGGGATTGATGCAGCCTTGGCAGAGTTTAACCACTCTGCTCCTCACTTTCCTTATTTGTAAACTAGAAACTCCATCGTGGTGACATTACTAGTATATGAATTAAATGAGATAATAAATGTAGAAGTCAGGGTGGTCCCGCACAGAGTAAACACCCAATAAATGTTCTTACTGTTATTATTATTGAGTTGATTCTGACCTAGAAAAAGTCACATGTAGAAGGGAAAGACCCATTAGCCACAGCTGCAGTTTCACTGATGGGACTGATGGAAAGAGGGAGGGAACAGAATGGGGGTAGTAGTTGGAGCATCTTCAAAGAGCTGTGACCTGGATGCTAGGGAGAAGGCCTCTATCCCAAATACACTTAAACAATTCCTGCGGGCAGCGACTGTCCCCAGAGATGTCCTCGGGCCAGAGCAGGCTTTGTCTACCTCAGGGAGGCTTGGGATGGGGTGGGTAAGAAGGGAAAGAAACAGCCACATGGACCCCAACCTAAAGGCTGACATCGATGCATGTTTGGGGGAAAGCATTCCTTCCTCTCCTCTCCTCTCCTCTCCTCAAGCACAAGGCAGCTCTTCTTGAGTCCCCTATGGCCTTTCTGGACTAAACAGGCCCTAGAGACAAGACTCGGTGTCTGGAGTCTTTTATCTCAGGAGCCCTTGGGGAGACAGGAGATTAAGGGAGCCAGAGACAGGACTCCGGCTGGCCTGAGGGCTTCTCCCACCTAAAACCCTTCTGCCCTGGAAACTCCCAGGATCCCCTAGAAGTCCTTAGGGGACTTGGGTCTGGAGCATCTGCAGAAACATAAAAACATCCTTCAGGAAAGAGAGCATCCTCAAGCATATCCAACTTGGCCTCTGAGCCAGGGCAGCCAGGGAATGTAATTCATGCCCCTTCCCTTGGACTGGCATAAAGTCCCAACTCTCCCTTTCCTTGAGACTGACCCTCTGAATATGCCCCTTTCATCACCCCTGTTAACAAGGAAGGAGGATACATGGGACTTTTATAGGGCCGCCAGCACTGACCACTGGCTCCTTTTTTCAACTCTTTGCTACCCTAATTATCCACCTGGGTACTTAGAGCTGCCAATCTCCCAAGCTCATAAACCTGATTTAATGGTGATTGGGGGTCTGGCCCAGCTCAGACCTCCAGCCCCTGCCAGATAAAAGGGTGGGAGCTGAGCTGACTTGACAGCTCTTGCTTCCCGTTCTCCCCATCAGGGCCTGCCTCTCTGCCTCTCATTCCTGCCATGTCGTGCCTATCCTACCAGCAGGGCTCCAGATGTGGCAGTCGGAGCTTCAGCTCATGCTCAGCTGTCTTCCCCCAGAGGGTCACCCACTATGCAGTGAGCTCGGGGGCATGCCAGCCTGGGGGTGGCGGGGGCCTCCGGGTCCTGGGCTGCCTTCGCTCACGGAGCCTGTGCAACGTGGGCTTTGGGAGGCCCCGGGTTGCCTCCAGGTGTGGCCTTCCTGGCTTCGGATACCGAGTGGGGGCCACCTGTGGGGCTCCTGCCTGCATCACTCCCGTCACCATCAATGAGAGCCTACTAGTCCCACTTCAGCTGGAAATTGACCCAACTGTGCAGAATGTGAAGAGGGATGAGAAGGAGCAGATCAAGTGCCTCAATAACCGCTTTGCATCCTTCATCAATAAGGTAAGAGGTCCAGGACCATGGGATGCAGAGAACACCTTGTGTCTGGTCCAGGAGACAGGAAAAGACTGGCCATAGAGAAGCCAGTTCATCTATGGGCCTCTCCTGTACTCATGAGCACTAATCATTGAAAGCTGGTTAGATCAGGCTCAGCACTCAATATTTCTATTTGCAGATCCTTTGTTTTTAATATCTCTCTCCGGATATTATCTGATAAAATTACCAAGGTTGCCTGAGGTCAGACTACAAGAGGGACTTCCAAAGCGATGATAGATACTGAAAGGAACGACCTAAGAGGCCTTGATGAGGCTTTAACAATAGAACTGCTTTCTAAGCAGTTCTTGCCTGAGCTGGGGCAAGAACCTTGGGCCTAGCGGTGAGCAAAGACCCTTGGGCCTGGAGGTGGGCCTTTGACTTCGGAATTTGCCATCAGCTTAGGCCTGTGATGAGGAGAAGGTGGAGCAGTGAGAGCTAGGGATAAAGGTGGTCATGAGCAAAGTCTTATATCTGCCAACCCCAGAGCCACAACTCTGAAAACCTTCGGGGATGGTCGTGTGCTATCTTTGGGAGGCACTATACTGGCCTGTCAACCTCAGCTGCCTCTGGGCCTGTCCTCACACCCCAGAAAGTCTCTTGGGGGTCAGGACACATGCCAAGGCCTGAACAGGCATTTCTGGTGACCCCAAGGTTTAGTGCAAAGAGTCTTGGGCCAGAAATCAGGAGACCTGGACTCAGGTGTTGGCTTCACTACTGACTGTGACTCTGAGGCCCCATGCAAACCAGCCTCGGGGGACGGTGCGGGGAAGAAAGGGAATGATGGTGGGAAAATTAAAGGAGGTAATACATGCAAAAGCCTTCCAAAAGGGAACTTGTTTTAGTAAATGGGAACTGTCACACAGTTTAATTTTCAAAACCCGTAAGTTCTAGAACACGGGCCCTGGCTGTCAGCAACATCACACCACCCTCTGTGGGGCTGGAAGCCTCCTGGTGACATGGCGTTGACCAGAAGTAGGGCCATGTTACTTCCCCTACAGTTCTCCTGGGAAATAATGCACCATATGCAAAGTCCCAGGGCGAGGACTGGAGACTGTTTTCCTCTGCCAACGACTAGCTGGGTGACCATGGTCAACTCACTCAGCTTCTCCTCATCTAGGTTTCCAAGCACAGAAATGGAGGAGGGGGCCAGCAGCTCACCACGTTACTGCAACAGGGACTTGTTTGGGATGCAGCCATGCAGGATGGGGCAGCATGTGAAAGAGCTTGAAACTTGAAGTCTTGGGACAGAGCCTTTGATAGGACCTTCTCCCCCAAGTGTCCCTGGGCTGTAACTGAAGAGAGCCTGACTATTCCCAGCTGGAATGTCACCTGCTTACATTAGTATGAAGATCTTTAAAGTGCTTCCTATGCATAACCCCCAGTAGGAGCTTTAGGAAAGAAAACAAGGCTTAAAGGGATGGGGTGGCCTGGACAAGTTTACAAGGCTGGTGGAGGCAGGCAGGGCTGGAAGGAGGACCTGCCCCAGGCCTCCTGGTGCAGTGTTCTTTCCACTACAATGTGCAACCCCTGGGTGGAAGGTGGGTCCTATAAGCTCCCCCAGGTGGGGGAGACACAGAGACATAACCTCAGGTGCCAGTCTATGCAGAGACTGTCAGTTTAGCATATCGGCAGTGGTGTGTCAGAAGAGAGAGCCGAAACTGATTCACTGCCACACCACCATTGATTTATTCTCTCTGAGCCATAGTCCCCAGGGAACCCGCTGCCCGGTGACATCCTGTTCTTGACTGCAGGTCCGGTTCCTGGAGCAGAAGAATAAGCTGCTGGAGACCAAGTGGCAGTTCATGCAGCAGCAGAGGTGCTGCCAGAAGAGCATGGAGCCCATCTTCGAAGCCTACATCTGCACCCTCCGCAAGCAGCTGGACTGCGTGGCCAGGGACCGGGCCGGGCTGGAGTCGGAGCTCTGCAGCCTCCAGGACACGCTGGAGGGCTACAAGAAGAAGTGAGTCTGCTCTGACTTCACCCCGCCAGGGATCCTAGGGCGAGCTATGTAAACAACCTGGGCCTTGGTCTCCCCATCCACAAAAAGTTTCAGGGGAACCTAAAACTTGGTTCACAGCTGGTAGAACACTAAGGTAGGATAACATAGGCAGAGCCTCTAGGATATTGCCCATGTGGCACCTGGTAGAAACTCTGAGGTTGTGCATTTGTCTTCATCCCCCTTCCCACCACCCTGCCAAAGGAAGGCCCGTCCTCCCACTCAGTAGAACATGATCTTTTCTCCTGCCATTTCTGGCATTCCAGAGCTCTGCTCCAATCCACCTGTTCCACTTAATCTTCCACCAATCCCCTGGCATTTCCTGAACTACCTCTTATTCCCCAAACAGATCCCCAAACCCTCTTCCTTCCAAGCTTTTGTTCCCTCTGTTCTTTCTTCTCATAAGCCTCCTCTCATCATCTCTTTGAACCACATTCAGACTAATCTATCTCACTTTTCCTCTCACCCCCTGACTCTGCCCCCCCCTGCTCCCCCAACCCCTCCTCGGTCACAGCTGGAAGTCCTCACCCCTCCTGTCACTAGCAGATCCTCTGTCTCCCTTGTCTCCTGGCCCAGTTCTTCCTGGTGAAGGTCTTTAACCTGCTAGACTTGCAGCTCTGTCCTGACTCACTGCAGGAGAAGGTGACTGATGAGCATATGTTAATGAAGACCTTGAAGGCTTGTAGATCCAGTGCTTACAAGAAGCTGAAGCCCAAGTAAATTGCTTAATAGTCCTAAGTGGGTCTCTCCCAGGATCAGAATCCTATGGAGCACATGTTGCTGGGGGAAGGTTGAGAGAGACACATTTCCATTAACAAGAAACGGTGTGAGTATTCTAAGAGCAACAGTTCAGAAGGGACGTGGGTCAATGGAGTAGAGCCACATAGGGGACACTCTTGCTGCAGGTGTCAACCACATGCCTACTCATGATTGATGGAAAAGGCTGGCTCCTTCCCTCAAGATGCCCCAGCCCAGTAAGCACAGACCTTTGAGTAAACACACCGATAGCTACAAGGTGGTGCAGGCCAGAATGGTGGAGGAATCCCAAGAGAATGAGAGAGCAGAAGGGGCCTACGAATGCATCCTGGGGAAGGTGCCATTTGCTCAGGGCCTTGAAGAATGTGTTTCATTGCAGTTACTTCTTATAGAAGAAGAGTCCAGAGTAGACCTTGGAAAAGGAGAAAGGACAGGAGCAGATGACAAGGAAGGGCCAGAGTGAGACAAGTTAGAGGAGACAACTCCAGCAGACTGTTACAGGCAATGTGTGGCAAGGCCGGGGGAGGGTGAAGGCCAGCCCTCTCAGCAGGAGCAATGCCTTTCCAAGGGGTAAGACACACAGTGGTCAGAGACTTGGCTTGCAGCTGAAGACAATGACTCTGGATTTTAAAAGTGGGACAGCAGAAGGATGACATTGGATGGTATTTTAACAACAATAACCAACGCTGACATAGCACGTACCCCATGTCAGACTTAGTACTTTGCAGATATTAACTCATGTGATATGTTAACTCACAACAGCCAGGACCAGTGTTATCCTCATTCTACAGAATATGAAACTGAGACACAGAGAAGCCAGGTCACTTACTGAAAGTCACAGGACTCGCACTTGACACCAGGGGATTCACACCAGGGCATAAGCTCCAGCAGCGAGCGCCCAGCTGCAGCAGAGCACTGTGGGGAAGAGGAAGCCTGGGCGTCAGGAAGCTCAGTGGAGCTTTTAATGGATCAAAGTTGCTCTTCAAACTGAGTCATTCTGGCCAGACTGTACCTCTTGACCCTGATTCCGTTGCCTTAGGGGGCAGTGAGTGGGCGAGGACCTATAGCAAATAGCTGGGCTGTGCCTATGGGTCTGGTAACCTGGTAATTGCTACCTCTGCAACAGAGCTACAGGTAGGAGGCAGGCTCAGGACTCTCCAGTGAGGAGGGCACGGGGGCAGCTGGGATTTCAGTGACTACAACCAGCTCTCAGAACAACCCCGCACAGACAGCTCTGCCAGCAACAGGCCGCCAGCTTCCACCACCCCCCAGAAGAAATGATCAGATAAAGTGGGCTTCCTCAGCACCAAGACAGAATGAAGTTGGCCTGAGGAAGGACTTCCCAGAGGATGATTCGTCACAGGAGCAGGCTACTGGGGAGTGGGGTAAACTGGCAATGTGGCTAATGACAGGCTATGGTATTAATCACCAGTCTGGAATGGCTGGAGCAGCTAGAGGTGTCCAGAGACAGGGCTGCACCTGGCGACTCCTGGGGGCATGCGGTCAGTGCAAGGCAGATGTGCCCAAAGGCCCCTTCCCTCAGGTCTGATTCCAAGGCCCCTTCCAAAGCCCACGGGTTGACTCAAACATTGTTTCTTGCCCATTCCACCAGATATGAGGAGGAGCTGGCCTTGCGGCCCTGTGCGGAAAATGAGTTCGTGGCCTTAAAGAAGGTGAGGAGCTGGCTCAGAGAGGGAGGAAGCCCCCGGAGCTGGCCCAGCGGGCCTCAGCACACTCAGCCACTGGGCTGTGTCAAAACGAGTCCACCCACCGCAGAAGGGTCTCTCCCCCTCCTGCCCCGGTGCCAGCCTGAGTGACCCTGAGAAAGAGGGGGCCAGCATTTCCTCTCCCGCCCTTTGCTCAAAGGGGTGGTGGTTGACCGGGCTTCTGCCTCCTAATTCACAGGGGCCAGAGCTAGTCAGGGTGTGTCCACACCTGCCCAAGAAGCTGGACATGCAGCTGATGCCAAATCCAAACAAAAACTCTCAACTCAAGCCCCAAAAGACGAAAACCACTGCCCGAGCTCTCAGACAGATAGCGAGGTACTTTCTGGCCTGAGCCCCACACAGTGAGCGCAGAGACACTGCATTCAAGGCTCCTTTAAACTCCACACCTTCCAGGCCCTTCCCCAACAGGGGGCCAGGCCCAGGCATGTGGTCTTGGGGCTGTGGACCCCTCCCTCCATTCTCGGCTTTGTGACCTCTTCACTTTCACATGAGCTTCTGTGAGGAAAGGTGGGTCCCACACCTGTCACCTGCCACCAGCTTGCGGGGAGTGGCCCCCCGGGTGGAGGGGTGGCCCTCCCACATTCCCCCAGCCCCCGGTTACAGTTGTCAATGCTCCAATCACAGGATGTGGATACGGCTTTCCTGATGAAGGCTGACCTGGAGACCAACGTGGAGGCTCTGGTCCAGGAGATCGACTTCCTGAAAGGCCTGTACGAGGAGGTACCTGCAGCCACGCTGCCCACAGGTGGTAGATCAGGGCCAGTTCGTGAGGACAATGGTGGGAGAGCTCCAGCCCAGCAGGTACATTTCAGGGCAAGCAGACTGAGAAGTCGGCCTGGGACAGCTGGCTCTCAGCAGTGAGACCCCGGAAGTCCGACGCCCAGGCCTCGGCTCTCGGGTCTCTGTGTAACTGGAGTGGGACAGGGAGCAGGTTGGTGATTGAAGGCCCGTCACAGCCACCACAAAGTCTGTGCAAAGCTGCTATGGGAAGGTCAGAGCAGGTCCTCCCCCTTTATCCTCAAAGAGCTCACTGGTCCTCCCCACCGCCACCCCCCACCACCGCAGGAGATCTGCCTGCTCCAGTCTCAGATCTCAGAGACCTCGGTCATCGTGAAGATGGACAACAGCCGGGTGCTGGACGTGGACAGCATCATCGCTGATATCAAGGCCCAGTATGACGAAATCGCCAGCCGCAGCAAAGCTGAAGCGGAGGCCTGGTACCAGTGCCGGGTGAGGCCCGGGGGAGGAGAGCGCCCTAGACCACTTCCCCCGAAAGTGGGTGAGAAGATAATGAGAGAGTCATGCCATGTCACAAAGACAGGGAACCCCATAAATCCTAGCCCCTGTTGTTTCTGCCAGGCCCCGGGCCAGGTGCCTGCGGAACGTGTGGGAGTGGACCCCACAGGCTGCCCAGGCCTGTCATCAGGGTGCCAGGGGGCCCCAGCTTTATTTACTCACAGACTCCCTCAACATAAATTCAAGGAGTACTAATTGGCAATAATGGCAAAGAGGGCTCTGGGCTTCAAGGAGTCAGGGGAGGCTAATGGCATGGAGTGGTTACTAATGGTGGAGCAGGAAGGTGATTAAGGTGGCCCCAGACTTAGGTAATTAGGGGCTTGCTATAAGGATAGTTGGTGTCCCCAAGGTTAATTTGATTGAACAAATATTATCACCTCAGTCTCACCTGCCCTATCTGTGAAAGGCACCATTAATTCATTCGTTCGTTCACTCATCCACTTACTCATTCAACAACTGCTTCCTGAGCATCCATCATGTGCTAAGCGCTGTTCTAGATGCTGGATTCTAAACCGGGACAAAACAGGCAGCAATCCCTGCCTTCGTGTCACTTTCATTCTAGAGGCAGGGCCAGGGAGTGACAGACAACGAGCAAGACAAATAAGTACATGTATGTTAGAAGGTGATGCATGCTACGGAGAAAATAAACCAGGGTGAAGCATGGGGAGTGCTGTGGGAGTATGATTTCCAGTAAGGTAGTCAGGGAAGGATGGCCTTACCGAGGGGTGTGGCACCATGAGGATACTAGGAGTCAGACCATCCCTGTGCACAGGAGATGACAGTCCACGGGAGAGAAACGTGTAACCAACCAAACAGAACAGCAAGGTCGCAGGAAGTGTCTGGAAAGGCAGAGGCAGCGGTGTTGACCTGGGCCTTGAAGGCCAAGCACGAGTGCAGTAAGCGAGCATGAGGGGAGGGGCGTCCAGCTGAGGGGCAGCCGAGCAGGATGCAGAAGCGTGACAGTGAGGTTCCAGTATGAAGCACCACAAGGAGATGGGGCTGGATGGGGTAGCATGGGGCCAGATGGCAGCAACTCTTCAGAGTTGTGCTAAGTGCGTTGGACTTCTTTTCTGAAGGCAATGGGGCCCAGAGAATGCCTCCAGCAAGGTTCTGCCCTGGAACAAAGGTATCAAACGCTGGCCTGAAGTCAGCTCCCAGGGACTCTGTGGCCCATCCACACCAGGTGGCTGGTCCCTCCTCCCGCTGTTCTCCTGGGCTGCTCATCAGTCAAGTGGCTCAGAGAAAACAATCTGTTTCCCATCTTCCTAAGTCAATTCTATTATTTTTAAATTATAATTAACTGTGAGGATTCAAATTTTTTTAAATAGTTAAATTCATTTTTCACTTTTTTTCTCAAATAACTTGAAGTACAGAAATAGACTACCCACGATGACCCAGGGGGTCTATGTCACCTTCAGGGACACGGGCTCCTTATAGCTTTCTGTTCTGCCACCCTTCACATTGCTTTGATTTTCATGGTTGCCTCCTGTCTCAAGATGACTGTCATACCACATGCTCATTTCAGGCAGAAGGAAGAGCAAAGGGCAAAAGAAACATGGCAACTGAGTCACCCCTATGTCAAAGGAACGTTTCATTTTGTTTCCCATTGCTTTGGAGGAGAATATACAATCGTGCTCACCCTGGGCTGACATAGTCTCTCCTCAGTCCTCTGTCTCTTAGGCATCCCAGACGGAGCACAGAAACCCTTTCTAAAGTCCAGAGGGACATCTAAAAGGGAGGGAGACCTTTGGGCTCTGGTGCAGAGAGAAAACGACAAGCCTCAGAACAGCTAAACAGAGAGGAGGGGAGCTTGGAGATTGGAGGACATTTTAATAAGCCTGACTGTGCAGGGCTGTGAGGTGAGAAGGAACTAAGGAGCAGCCCAGAAAAGGACCTCAGAGACTGACCAGAAATGGAGACGGGATGGGGAACAGAGCAAGTGTGAGAATCCAGGGAGCGCCTGAGCCAGGAAGTCATTGGAGGAGAGACTCAGGCAGTGAGCAAGGGGGCTGGGAGGGACCACAGCAAGGCCCCAGGGTTCTGACCTCTCAGTCCCGCAGTATGAGGAGCTGCGGCTGATCTCCGGGACCCACTGTGACAACCTCCGCAACCGCAAGAATGAGATCCAGGAAATGAACAAGCTGATCCAGCGGCTGCAGCAAGAAATCGAGAATGTCAAAGCCCAGGTGAGGCCAGCTGGGGTCCTACAATGTAACTCAGTTCTGACACTGCCTGGGAAGAGTATCAGGTCCCACCGGGGTAAGGCTCTCCCCCAAGTGCCTCAAGATTGCCCCAAAGTCCAGGTTGTCACCTGAGCTTCTGACCAATCTGCTGTAAAGCAGAAGCCCCTCCTCGGGTTTGATTCATTTTCCAGAGCAGCTCACAGAGCTCAGGAAAACAGTTTACTTGCTGTTTACCAGTTTGTAATAAAAGGAGCTGATAAAGGATACAAATGAACATGCAAATGGGAGGGATGCATAGGGGAGGTATGTAGGAAGGGGCGCAGAGCTTCCGTGCCCTGAGGGCACCACTGTTCCAACCCCTCCCTGTGTTTCCCAACCTGGAAGCCTCGGAAGCCCACATGTGGAATTTTTGTGGAGGCTTCCTCATGTGGGCGTGATATTATTTCCAGCCCCTCTCCCCAGTCTGGGGGATGGAGGGTGAGACTGAAAATTCCAGGCTTGTAATCATGGCTTGGTCTCTCTGACCCACCCTCACCAAGGCACCACCCAGAGGCCCACCCAGAGTCACTCATTAGGACAAAAGACACCGCTGTCGTTCAGGAAATCCCAAGGAATTTAGGAGCTCTGGGTCCAAAACCAAATATTAGAACAAAAGGTATTTCCAATGCTCTTATCACTTAGGAAATCACAAGGGTTTTAGGAGTTCTGTGTATATATACTCTATTATCTCACACTAGCCATGTTCTCTCTGAGAGTCAGCCCAGGGCCCCTAACCCCCCAATAATGCCCTCTGTGCCCTCTCCCCCAGCGTTGCAATCTGGAAGCTGCTGTGGCCCAGGCAGAGCAGCAGGGTGAGGCAGCCCTCAATGACGCCAAGTGCAAGCTGGCCGGGCTGGAGGCCGCCCTACAGAAGGCCAAGCAGGACATGGCCTGCCTGCTCAAGGAGTACCAGGAGGTGATGAACTCCAAGCTGGGCCTGGACATCGAGATCGCCACCTACAGGCGCCTGCTGGAGGGCGAGGAGCACAGGTTAGTCAACAGTGGGCCCCAGGTGTGGATACTCTCTGTCCTCAGGTTGCTGTTGCTATAGCCCATCCCGCAGTCATAGAAAACCCAGAACAGCTCACAGTCTGAGGGTCCTTCTCATGGATGTGGTCTGTGGTTTGGACAGAAGAAGTGGGGGAGAGGGGAGCACTAGAGTTATTGGTCTTGTTTACTTCTATACAGTGATTTTGTGTCTTTTTCCTCTCACCCCAGGCTGTGTGAAGGCACTGGGCCTGTGAATATCTGTGAGTAGATGCATCTCTGGGGCTCTGGGGTCTTGGGGGCTAATCAACCTCCTGACCAGACCTCGGCTTGCCTCCTGCCGGGACCTCTGGTCAGAGGGAGAAGCTCTCCTGCAGGGCAACTAAGTCTTTGGGAGTCAGAATGAGGAGCAGGTCTGACAACGGGATGCTTTTCTGGAGAAAGAGGATTTGAAGCAGCTCAGACAAGTGGAAACAGAGAGGGTGAAACAGAAGTCAGGGCTCTGGGAATAGAGAATGGTTGGGGACCTTATAGGCACTTGTAGCTGGAGTGGGAATTGGGGGTGGGGGTGGGGAGAGGGGAGGGTTCCTTACAGGTGGTGGCAGCAAGAGGGGGGCATGGCCTGACTGAAGGGATCGGGGCAATGCCCTTAGTCATGCAGTGCGGGGCCTTGAGCATCTTTTCTATTCCCGCAGCTGTGAGCAGCTCAAAAGGTGCGGTCTTGTACGAGCCATGTGTGGTCAGCACGCCCATGCTGAGGACCGAATACTGCACCAGCGGCCTCAAGAGCAGTGGGGGCTGCAGCGCCATGAGCACCGGTGAACTCTACATCCCCTGTGAGCCACAGGGGCGCCCGGACTGCTCCAGCATGAAGCTAGGGACTGGGGGCAGCTCCTCCTGCCACAAGTGTTAGCACTGCCTCAGAGGCTGGGAGTCCAGGATGCAAGGCACTAGCCCTCAGCCTGGATGTCGCCCACGCTTACCAGGGCAGCACACCAGGACATTCCAAACCTCACCTTCCTGTATCAGGTTTTCCCCGGGAGCCATTCCTCAGGTCCATCACATCAGTCATTTTTACTTATCTGTGTGCAGACTTGAAGTAGGCCCTGGGGGCGGCGGTGGGATGTAAGGAAAGAGAATGCATCGCTATGCCCCCTAGACTGCTGACAGTCAGTCCCTAGTGTGGCCAAGAGAATGGCAACAGCCACTGACCACTTCTCTTGCGGATGAGAAGGCCAACTGCGCACATCACAGTTCTGCTTTGCGGATTAAATCATGGAAGTTTCCCCACAAAGCCAGCCTCCCCCGAACCCTGGAGGTTCCCACCTCCCTTACCTCTGATTCTCATGCACCTAAGAAAAGTGAACTTCTTTTAACACCCACCTAAAAAATGCACTATTGCAAATGTCAAAAGGAGATATTCCAAAATCCCATTCTGAATTCCAAAGCCAGGATTTGGGGATCACTCAGGACCTATCCAGGCCCTCTCAGTTAACACAGAATCCATAGGTGGCCTTTAGCCCTAGGTTTTCCTGCTCAAATATGTTGAGCTCACGCTATGAAAATGCGTCTCTTCCCTGAGCTCCCATTGGCCGTTGATGGTGGAGATACGCCTAGAACAAAGGCAAGGGGACATGGAATTTTCACTTGATGTAGGGACAATTGAGAGCTGACATTATTTGCTCAAAGAAGTCAAGCCCCGCCCCCACTTCTGTAGACAGCCACCTCTCCCTTTACTCCCTCTTGCTTTGGGTCTGATATGAATGCGTTTTCCTGGCTGCAGCGATGGGGGGCTGACCGGCCAACTTGAGGCTCTGGCTCAGGGGCTGAGGGAGGAGGAGGTGTTGGGCTGACCCCATCCCTCCAGAGGCCCCGCCCCTAGGGCTGCTTCCACAGAAGCCTCACCCTCCCAGGGATCCAAGTCTCTGCCAAAGAGCCTCTGGGCTTGTCTGTTCCCAATAAACTAACTGGTCACAGGTTACAGCAATCAGGATGATTCAACCTGCTCTGTGGGTCTGAGAGGAGGAACCTCCTTTGAGGGAGAACAAATAAGCCGCCTTTGGGGCTGGAAGCTGGGGAACTTGGGAACTTGGGGTGAAAAGGTAGGTGGTTATGTAAATGGGAAAACTACATATGAACAATTTGCTAGTGGCCTGTGGAATAAACGTGGACCCATACAAATTAGACTTAAAAACTGCACATCACACCCCAATAGTGTACAAGTCACTTGCCACATTAAAAAACCACGTGTCTGTTGTAGATAGGCCTCCTCACCGCATGGCCCCCTGCACGTGTCCTAGAGAAAGTTCATGGGGCCCCTATAATGTCTGTTCTCATCAGGCTCCCAGCCTGGGTTCTGCCTCCCCATCGTGGACCAGTCTTTGTGCAGGACATTCCTGGTCCGGGGAAAGCACAGAAGATGAGTGGCAGCCCAGCCAGGGAGGAGAGCCCTCCATCTCTTTTTCCTCTCTAGGGAGCCTCAAGGACTGGAAATGAGACTTGGTAGCAACAGTTTCACCCTCTGTGGGGCCAGATACTCTCCCTGTTGCTTCACTGATTACCCAAAACAACCCCCCACCACAAATTCCCCCTGTGGCTCCCCTCACAGAGCATCTATTCTGTGCCAAGCCCTGCATGAGGAGCTGGTGGTACAGGGGTGACTAAGACCCTCTGAACCCTGGAGGGACTCTGCGTCACACAGGAGGAGAGCCAGGGAGTGTGAGGCTATGAGAAAGAGCAACTCAAGATTGTGCCCAGCAAGAGGATCAGAGAGAGATTCAGAGAAGATTCTAAGGGCAGAGTCTGAAGGGAAGTCTCAGGTTCATTATCCATGGGCAGCAGATTCAAAAGAACCCGTCCACTCACTTCTTTCACTCAATATGCATTTACAAAGCACCTGCTGAGTCAGGTCACCGAGGGGCTGGTGACACAGTGGTGAACAAGACAGTCATAGTCAGGCCAACTCACCTGGTAGACATAGCACCTAGAGCCCATTATAGGGGCTGTAAACTGGTGCAGTTTGGAAAACAGTCTGGTGGTTCCTCAAATGTTAAACACAGAGTTACCATATGTCCCAGCAATTCCACTCCTAGGTATATACCCAGGAGAAAGGAAAACACATTTCCACACCAAAACTTGCACGTGGATGTTTATACCAGCACCGTTCACAATGGCCAAAAGATGGAAACAACCCAAATATCCATTAATGGGCAAATGGATAATCAAAATGTGGTATATTCATACAATGGAATATTGTTCAGTCATAAAAGGAATGGAGCGACACGTGCTACAACATGGATGAACCTTGGAAATATTATGGAAGGTAAAAGAAGCAAGTCACAAAGACCATGTGGTATATGATTCCTTTCATATGAAAGTCCAGAATATAGAAATCTAAGAGACAGGAAGCAGATTAGTGGTTGCTTAGGGCTGGAGGAAGGAGAAGACAGGAGATGAGGGGAAAGTATAGGGGTGATAACTAAAGGATTTTTTTAAGGTTCTAAAATTGACAGTGATGATAATTGCACATATCTAGGAATATACTAAAATCAGTGAATTGTGCACTTAAAATGAGTGAGTTGCCGTAACTGGTTTGGCTCAGTGGATAGAGCGTCGGCCTGCGGACTGAAAAGTCCCAGGTTCGATTCCGGTCAAGGGCATGTACTTTGGTTGTGGGCACATCCCCAGTGGGAGGTGTGCAGGAGGCAGCTGATCAATGTTTCTCTTTCATCGATGTTTCTAACTCTCTATCCCTCTCCCTTCCTCTCTGTAAAAAGTCAATAAAATATATTTTAAAAAATAAAATAAAATAAAATGAGTGAGTTATGTGCTGTGTGAAATATATCTCAATGATAAATAGCAGGAAATTCAGACCTGGAGCAGGAAATTACAGATGTGAGAATTGTGAAGGGGAACATATATGAGGGTCCCACCCTAGTCAGGGGCCTTGGGAAGGTGCCCAGGAGGAGGGGCAGGTGAGCTGGATCCTGAAGGACAAGCAGGGCTTAGGGGAAGCCGGGGTGCACACCACCCACCGTGAGGTCTGAGATTCAGGGACACATGAAAGGAGGGGACAGAACAATGGGGCCACACAGCCTCAGTTGCCACTTGAATTCCCATCACTCTGGACCTGGCCTGAGAGCCAGCTAAGCTCCTTGCTGATTAATCACTCAAAGCTCTAGTCTAGGAGATCCCAATAGACCACCCACCTCTATCCCAGAGATGACTATGTATGGAACCAGGAAACACCCATTGGAATAAAGGAGGAGCAGGAGTGCATTCCCCCACCATCACTGAGAGATGGGCTTGGGCCTGCGGACCATCCATGTGGAACTTCCCATTTCTGAGTGCCCAGGACCCTGGGAAGGGGAGGCACAACTCCACCCAATAGTGAAGGTGCCCTCGCTCAGTCCTGGATGTGAGCTCTGAGCCTGGGCAGACCCCCTCCAGCACTTCCACTAGGGGAACCCCTTAGTGATGTGCAGCAGTGACCCCCTCCTTCCTGCTTCCCCAGGGGATGAATCAAGGCAGGTGGGGAAAAGTGCCTCCTGGTGGTGGCCCAGTGATTCACACTCCAATCACCTGGGCAAACACCTCCTGGGCTTCTTTCTCCCTGGGCCAGACTCCCAGGTGCTGGGATACAGGGAGGATCAGGCCCCTCCTCCTCCCCCGGGGTGGAAAGGAGACCCAGATGAGTAAAGCTAAAGCCTCACTATATTCTCTTCACCCCTGGGACCCCAAATGCAGGCCTCCCAGAGCGCCCCTGCGAGGAATGGTGGGGAACCACCCAACGAGGCCTGTGGAGGGCGGGAGAATCCAGGTAGAGCTCCTTGTGTCTGTGTCTGTCTCCCAGAAGGTCTCCCGTTTCCTTGTTCCTCTTCTTACCTTCTCACAGGGCCTCTCTTCCCCTGACAAGACCCTTCCTTCCCCCACTGCCCCTCCCTCAGGTGCTCTCTGCTTGGCGCCCAGAAGCACTTCTCCAGGATCCCTTCCTCATCGCAGCCCCATCAGTGGCCTCAGGTGCACCCTTTACTGCCACTCTCCACCCAGAGCTTGGATTGGTTTCAGGAATGGGACTGAGAGCAGAGGAGGGAAACATAGGACCACTGAGCCTGACAGAGGAAGAGGGCTGGGCACCAGCCATCCCAGCACCTAAACACAATGCCGGGCACACATCAGTGCCCAGTAAAGGTCTGTTAAAGCAAACTGACCTTATGCCTATGAGATGCAATATTTTTACCCTGGACAGGTGAAGCTCTGTGAATGAGAGGAATTTGGATTAAACCTAAAAAAATCATCCCACCTGGAGAATGGGGATGGGCCCGAACCAGAGGGGTGCTTTCTCTCTCCTGGGAGGCGTGTAGATTCCATCTCAGGGTCATCAGTCTGAGAGGGCAGAGGGGTAGAGAGGGCCGGGGTGGGCTCAACCTGTCTTACCGGCCCCTCCTCCTGCTAGGGGACTCCAGAGCTTCCCTGCCCACAGGGCAGGTCTCAGCATGAACACCTTCCTGGGAGGGCCTCTCTCCAGCACAAACTTGTCTCTGGGCAAAATGGAAACACTCTGAAGAAGGTGGCTTTTAGCAAAGCCTTCTTAGCATCTGGGATTTCCCTGTCACTCTCCTTCCCATGCGAGTGCGTACGTGTGTGTACACACACACACACAGCCACAGGGAGCCCAGGGTCCCCAGACCCGGCTTAGCCCCCTCCCTCCACCTCCTCTCTTCTCTTCCCTCCCAGCAGTTTCCCTCCTCCCCCCTGCACAGACAGCTCGGCGATGAGCCAGCAACCACACCACAGCAGCAAAGTGAGGTGCTGTGGCTGGGCCCGACCAGCAGATCTCAGGATTCCATTACAGGCCGACTGGCAGCAGTAAGAAGAAACTGTGGGAGCAGCAACACCTTCAGCCTGGGGTTGGCAGGGTGACTCCTCGGCCTCTCCCCACCTGCCACCCCCTAAAAATGACTGAGGCTTGTGTTATGCACGATCTGGCGAAATAATGCCTCAGAACTATAAACTGCTGATGGTGTCAGCTCATCCCAGAACAGGGGTTATGCTTGACTGATCCCAATTACCCACCACCCTGCCCGGCTGGTCAGGGCTGAAGGAAGCTGAGCCCACACTGGGACAGCCCCAGAATGGCTGATGGGGTAATGAGCACCTGCTGGAGCGGGAAGGGGGTGGGGTGCTGGGCTGGAACAGGATGACTGCTTCAAAGGGAAGGGAGGATTGTGCAAGAGAGAGAAGGGCCAGAAGAAAAAGAGGGAAGGAGGAAGGAAAGACAGCAGGGGGTGAATGGATGACAAGAACCACACAGTGTACACTCAAAGGCTTTCAGATTTAATCCTCAAGATCCTGGGAAGTAGGGATCATTCCATTTTACAGACAAGAAAACTGAGGCTTAGAGAAGTAAAATAATCCCCCCCAAGTAACTAGTATACCATTGAGGGAGCGTGTTTGCTGACTAGCAGTGCACAGTGACAATAAAAAGTGGATCAACTTTTAGTTGGTTATATTACTGATTTTAAGTTCTCTATAGTCAGGCACTCCTTATTGCCTACTCCCCAGAGCAGAACCCTGCCACCACCCTGCCCTCGGTGCACCCTGTCCAAGGTCATACTGCTGGTAGGTGGCCACACTGGGACTGTGTCTCGGTCCGTCTAACTCCAAGGGCTGGGTCAAGTCTTCTGTCCTGGGCCTGGCACACTAGCTGGTGTTCTCTATGCCATCCCTCCAGCTCCCCTCTCCCTTTCTCCTCCACAGGGGTCCCCTCCCCAGTCTCCTGGATCCCCAGAGGAGTCGGATGCCCTTTCCTCCAAGCACCAGATTTAAGCCCCAAGAGGCAGGAGCTGGAGGGCAAACTGGGTTGGTTCCCTTGTGAACGCTTGAGTTTCTGCACCACCAAATGCCTAAATCCCTCTTCCTTTTACACCCCGCTCCTGTCTCCCCCTTTCCTCTGCTTTTAATCTTTGGGTAATCCATTCATTCAATCATGTGCCCCACGCTACTAAGCACTGGAAACACGGTGCCTGTCTCCTGGAGCTTTAGTCCAGCAAAGGTGATAGACTCTGAGCCAGCAAATCCACCCAGGAGAGGACCTCAGAGGTGAGGGCTGCTGAGGAGAGAAGGGGGTGGAGAGGGGAGACAGGCAGCACATGGGGGATTTAGGGGCTTAAATAGGGGGTGACCTATGATCCTAGGCCTGGAGGAATTGAGGGACCTGACCATGTAGCCATTTGAGGAAAAAGAGTTCCCAGCAGAGAAAAGAGCAATTGGGGTGGCGTGGGGGGTGGGGGGGTGTCGTATATGAGGCAGGAGTTTTCCTGCCTGTTTGATGGACAACCAGGAGGCCAGAGTGGCTGAGGACAGCAAGGTCAATGAAAGGGGAGGGCAGATTTTATATCGCATTTACTCTGAGTCGGATGGGAAACCCTTAGAAGGGTTTGAGCATATAAATGACATGATTTAACATGTTTTTATGGATGATTGACTGTGGTGTTAAGAAAAGACTGGATGGGGCAAAGGAGGACACAGGGAGGCAGACTGGTGATTATGTCAATCACCCCGTGAGAAGCGATAAGCCTGGCGCACATGGTGCAGTGGGGAGAGTGAGAGGTGGTAGGAGTCCAGATACGTTATGAAGGTGGGATTTGCCACTGGATTGAATGTGGAATATGGAGAAAACAGAGGAATAAAGGATGGCTCTCGGATTTTGTGGCCTGAGCTACCGCAGGGGGGGTGAGCCTAGCAAGTTGGAACATATTAGCATGAACATTTGGGAGAACAGTTTTGGAGATACTAAGGTTGAGATGCTTATTTGATATCCAAAGAGAGACATTGATCAGAGCATATATGTGGAGTACAGAGAGGAAGTCCAGGATAAAGATATGCCCTTGGCAGTCATCAGTGGATAGATAGTATTTCAAGTCATGAGGCTGAATGATCTCACCAAGGGAATGAGCATGGATAAATATGAGAAAAGGTACAAGGGCTGAGTCCAAGAGTGCTGTGTGTCTACAGGTTGAAGACATGAAAAGGAACTGGCTAAGGAGACCAAAAAGAAGCAGCCAGTAATATGGCAAGAAAATCGGAGACTGTGCTATCTGGAAACCAAAAGAAGAAAGTATTTCAAGGAAAAGGAATGATCCACTATATCAAATACTTGCTAATAAATCAGGTTAAATGAGATCTGAGAACAGAGCACTGAATTTAGCAACATGGAGGTCATTAATAATCTTCACAAGAAATATTCTCATTATTATTTTTCTTCTTCTTCTCCCATTAGACATACACCTGGTGACTGGGCCTATGGAAAATGTGGTAAACTAGGAATAGAGGAGCACTTCCTCAACTTGATAAAGAATATGTACCCCAAAACCTACAGCTAATAGCATGCTTCATGATGGGAAGCTTGACACTTTCCTACTAAAATTAGGAATAAAGCAAGATGTCCCCTCACCACTACTTTTCAACATCGTACTAGAACCATAGCTAATGCAATAAGGCAAGAAAAGGGAAGAAAAGGTATAAATATTAGGAAGGAAGAAAGGAGTTCCAGTCAAAAGCTCACATCCTCTTCCAAGTAGAATCCCAAGTATCCCCCAAAATTCCAGTGTCCAGTTAAGCACAAGTTCCTCCAGGCACAGGTAAGACAGGTGATACCAACCATGTCACCCGCTAGAATTAAAAAGGTAAACACCTGCCTCTGGGTCCTGAAATATCTGCAATATTGATAACAATATCCAGTTGCTTAGAACTTTTCATTTTCTATATTGATACTTATTGCTTGCGTCTCACTATCCTAACCAAAAATTCATCAATAATTAAAAGAACCTGAATAAACAGAGCTATTAATAATCCCTCATGTGTATTGGGGATGGAGGGGCTCAAAATCATGTGGCTGACTTTCCACACAGATAAATGGCCAAATTATTGGTGTGCTTTGGCATCAAATTATGCAACAGAAGTCCTCAAGATTAATCTTCCACCACCACCAAAAGGGCAAAGACCATCTTTCTTATCTCTTTACCTTCAGTACCAAGCACACTGACTGGGACAGAGTAGGCACCTGATAATTGTTAAGTGAGTGAGTAAGTGAATGAATGAATGAATGAATCTCCTCTGAGTGTCTCAAATTAGGCATGTATCTACCCTAACAGCTTTACTGAAGATTGAACTCCTATGTAAACAGCCAAACCAGATCATAGAAGATAGATAAAGCACCGCTAAAGGTTTTTGGACTATTTAATTCACCTACAGAAATGCAATAAAGTGTATTCTTGCCATATTATTTCTTTTTTTCTCTTTATTAAAAAAAATAGTATTATTGCTTTTTAGAGTGAGGGAGAGAGAAACATCAATGTGAGAGGGAAACATCAATTGGCTGCCTCTTGCATGGCCCCTTTGGGTACTCAAGCATGAAACCTGAGCATGTGCCCTGACCGGGAATCAAACTGGCAACCCTCTGGTGCACAGGACAACACCCAAACAACTGAGCCACACCGGCCAGGGCGCCATATTATTTCTTAGTTGGAGCTCTGCAGATCCTGTCTCTTTTCTGCATATCTCACCTCTTTAAAGGGATATGTCTATATAGATGCATCCCTGTGAGCCTCTTAACTTTAGAGCTACCACCATCCTAACTTTCTGGTGGTTAGCCACATTTGCAATGCAAAAGTCTATTGGATTTATGACCAAAGCAAATTAATATCCCCATAATGGCAATTGTGGTGGACTTGTGGGAAAAATAGGACCATAATGTTTATGTGTTTATGCGTTTTTAATATTTATAGGTTTGATGTTATAGCCCTAATCCCAAAGAGAATAGGTGTGCCTGAGATTAGCTCATTGTCAAGGAGGTTATAGGCATGAAGAATTTCTGCTAACTACCCAAGCTCATAAATGCCTCCAAATGGCTTTTTCCATTTTTATGGGGCCAATCCTCAGATCCCCACACACATAAAAGGGGTGAGAGGAATCCACTAGCCTCAGAGGGACTCCCAGCTCCAGCTCACCCCACACTCTGCAATTGCTGCTTTGCTCTCATCCAGGAAGCCATCATGTCTTGCCGCTCCTACCGAGTCAGCTCTGGTCGCCGTGTGGGCAACTTCAGCTCTTGCTCAGCAATGGCCCCGCAGAACCTGAACAGGTTCCGAGCCAGCTCCGTCTCCTGCAGGAGTGGGTCCAGCTTCCGAGGCCTTGGCAGTTTTGGTAGTCGGAGTGTCATCACCTATGGATCATGCTCACCCCGGATAGCAGCTGTAGGCTCTCGTCCCATCCACTGTGGAATTGGCATTGGTGCTGGTGGTGGGTGTGGTGCTGGTCTAGGGTTTGGAGCCAGCAGTTGCCTTGGCTATGGCTTTGGCTACAGAGTTGGAGGAATTGGAGTCCCAGCAGCCCCGTCTATCACAGCAGTGACTGTTAACCAGAGCCTGCTGACCCCTCTCAACCTGGAGATTGACCCTAATGCTCAGAGGGTGAAGCGAGATGAGAAGGAGCAAATCAAGACGCTCAACAACAAATTTGCTTCCTTCATTGACAAGGTATAGTTCAATCCCTGGGTCTGGGATGGTAAGAGCTAAAATGCATTGGGTGTTCTTTCCCTTAAGAAGAAATAGCCCAGGCCTAGGGCATTGACCTTGACCCCAAGATCCTTTAGGTGTCAACCAAAGGTATTGCAGTATGATTTCTGGATCACTCTGCTGTAGAGCAAGGATGGGCCTGAGGAGCGCAGCATGGAGGGCTAGACTAACACAGAGGTTGCATCTTTTGGAGGAAAGAGGAACCTTCAGCCAAGTCTGAGGTCATCTGGACAAACTAAGACCTACTACCTAGTGACTAGACCTACTACCTAGTCACTTAGAACAGTGCCTGTTTGTAGCTGAGCCTGGCTGAGCCCGAAGAGGGGGTCATGGGCCTGCTCTTCCATATTCTACTGAATTAGAGCAGGAATTAATGTCAACAGAGGAGAGAACAATGTCACCACAGTGTCGAGAGTCATTTCTGACCACCTGAAGAACTGGTGGGCATGTAAGTGACTCTGTCAAACACTTCAATTTTCCTTTCTGTGCCCTTGTGGGTTTAGGTGCGGTTCTTGGAACAGCAGAACAAGCTTCTGGAGACCAAGTGGAACTTCCTCCAAGAGCAGAAGTGTGCCAAGAGCAACCTGGAGCCCCTCTTTGAGAGCTACATCACTAACCTGCGGAGGCAGCTGGATGCAGCCAGCAGCGACCGGGCCCGTCTGGAGGCTGAGAGGAACAACATGCAGGATGTCCTTGAAGGTTTCAAGAAGAAGTGAGTGGCATCTGGACCGCACTGACCAAGGACAGGCATGGGCTGGTCCCTAAAGCAGTGACCAAGCTCAGATGAGAGCAGCTGGAAGGGTCAAGGTTGAATGCTGGTTTCTATACCCAGTCTGTAGACAGATGTGGGGGCAGTGATATGTAAGGGAGCAGGAGGAGGCCCTCCATAGGTCCTGAGGAAAAAGGAGTCTTGGAATTGGGCATGTTTTTTTCCTAATCCTCACTGTGGAAATGGGTGAGTTAGCCGCAGAAAAAAGAGCCCTCTGATTGTGAGAACCATGCCCACATTCAGCAACAAGTTGGGTCCTACTTCCTCTCTGGTCATGTGCAATGACTCTAAATCTTTTCTAGCAGAGGAGCAAAGAAATGGACCACGTTTTCAGGCCCCACATCCTATGTGAGAATGTTAAAGGGATTTGGAGAAACTGAGGGCTACTGGTACATGTAAGGTCTTACAGAAAGGACAGAATGGCTGAGAACCTGTAGGTAACAACAGGAAGCTGCGCTCCTGGGTGGAGCAGAGAGGTCTTAAGAGGCTCACTAGGAAGTTGGAAGTCAATGGCTCTCAGTTCAGAATGAGAACTCACTCTCCTAATTCTAATCATCCAGGTACGAAGAAGAGGTGGGATTCCGGGCCAACGCTGAGAATGAGTTTGTGACTCTGAAGAAGGTAAGGGAAAGCAATAGGTAAACTTCTCCAGACAGGCAAATGTCCTTGAGACCCCTCAGGAAACTGCCCAGGCATCCCTGTGCTGTCTCTGACCACTCACACAGAGGGGAACCCTTAAGGTCACACAAGGTCTCTTCGAAGTTCTAATTTGGTCTCAGAATATTTAAGATCGGTTAGATTATTTATTTATTTTTTTAATCCATTGATATTTAGACAGAGTGGAAGAGAGAGAAGAGGAAGGGAGGGAGGGTGGGAGAGAGAGAGAGAGTGAGGGAGAGAGAGAAAGAGAGAGAGAGAGAGAGAGAGAGAGAGAGAGAGAGAGAGACATCAATGTGAGAGAGACACAATCAGCTGCCTCCTGCCCTCATCCCAACCAGGGCCAGACTACAACTGAGGCACACACCCTTGACCAGGAATTGAACCCACGACCCTTCGGTCCGTGGGCCGACACTCTAACCATTGAGCAAACCAGCCACGGCAGGTTAAATTGTTTAGATGTCCTTTTATTATTTATTTGCCTGGGATTATCCAGATTCTCCTTGCCTCTAAATAAGCATCAGGAGAGATCCAGCAGCCCCAGGGGAGTGTTTATGCTGCAGCAGGAGAAGAGCCACAGTCACTGAACTGCAGTTCCACCCAGTGACTTTACCACCCATCCCCAGACTGGCCTGGCCCTGTGGGGCTGGTCTGATCTTCCCACCCATCCCCAGACTCCGCCAAGGTGCGGGGGTTAAACAGTGCAACGTAATATGCATCTTATCCTTCTCTCTTTTATGCAGGATGTGGACTCAAATTTCTTACATAAATCTGATCTAGAGGCCAACGTGGAAACCCTAGCTCAGGAAATTGACTTCCTGAAAACCCTATACATGGAGGTAAGGGCTCATCCCCTCTCAGCCATATGAGATCAGTGCTTAGCCTGGACTCCCTGGGGGCTTCCCCTGAACTGGCACATTTTCTAATATTTGGTATCATACATCTTTCCTCCCACTCAAATCTATATCCTCTATATGTCAATAGATCTACCAGTGGAAAAGGTTAGGTAAGCAGGCTTCTCAGCAGCCTGACTCAGATCTACGTATAAACTTCTTGGATCCATGGTACAACCCCTTGTTGACCAATCCAAAGATCTGGGTCTAGGAATATCACTTTCAATCTATTGATCAGAAGACTCTGGAAAACTGATTTGCTAGGAGAGGTAAAAAAAAAAAAAAAAAAAAAAAAATCATGTTTGACCTAATTGGCCAAATGAACTAGGTTTCCTTTACTTCATAAATGGTCTGTTTGGTCTGATACAGACCCAGCCAGAGCTGAATGTCTGGCTCTGAATGAGAACCCTAAAGAAAGCTCCCTCTGGAGCCCTCACCTCGCAGGCCAGTTCCATGTCCCCTGGTTCTGTTAAGGACTTGAGGTGTATAATTCCTAGACCATCATGTTCTAAAATATTGTCAGCTCTCAATAATCCACGAATGGCACAGCCACTTTGAGGATAATCCAAAGAAAAGTGTATCCCTAGTATAGCTCTCACTCTTCTTCACTTAAAGCCTAGGCTCCCATGGTTTTAATATTCACCTAAGCAAAAGTTAGGGTGGTAAAGGGATGTCTCTGAGTACATAACAAGACTTTAAAGTCAAACAGAAGTGGTTCTGGACATGCCTTTTTCTTCACCTTTGGTTTGGACGGCCTGCCCCATAGCTTTGCTCTGAACAAACAAGCAATACTCTCTGCTCTTGACACTACATCCTGGGGACCCTGTGGCAGCATCCTGGTCACTGATGGGACTCTGAGTCCCTCTCTCTTATTTATCCTCCAACACAGGAAATCCAGCTGCTACAGTCACACATCTCAGAGACCTCGGTCATTGTGAAGATGGACAACAGCCGGGACCTGGACTTGGATGGCATCATCACCGAAATCAAGGCCCAATATGAAGAGGTTGCCAGGCGCAGCCGGGCTGATGCTGAGGCCTGGTACCAGACCAAGGTGGGCAAAGGCAGGCTGGGAAGGGGTGTAGGTAGCCTTGGGGTGAGACTCAGGTACAACAAAGTGGGCCCCATGGAGGTGCGAGACCCCCAATTCAGTTGAAGCTGTGGTCTTGATCCAACCTTTGAGACCTCAGAACATCCCCCTCTCCCCACCGCACCCCACAGTATGAGGAGATGCGAGTGACAGCTGGCCAACACTGTGACAACCTGCGCAACACACGGAATGAGATCAATGAGCTGACCCGCATGATCCAGAGGCTGAAGACAGAGATCGAGCACGCCAAGACTCAGGTGGGCAAAAGAAAATAGAGAAAGCCCCAGAGGAAGGAGAAGCAGGGCTCTGAATTTGGGGAGCTCCAAGTCTGATGATATAGGGGAGACCATCAGGACCCAGAAATGGAGGAATGGAGGGATTAGTACAAAAAGACTTCCTGGGAGAGGAAAATGTGGAAGGAAAGGAGGATCTCCCATATAGAAGAAAAGGCTTAGGGTCAACTTGAAGGAGCAGGTAGAGGGCAAAGAATAGTTTTACTCTGGAGCCCATGGCTCTTGGAGCAGCAGATATAAGGAAGTGCAAAGTCACTGGATTAGAAACTGAAAAAAAGCAATGCTTCGCCTCTGGTGACATCAAACTGCAGGTTCACGGTCCCTAAGAAAGCAGCCACATGGGCTCCATCCCTGGCTTGGCACCAGGCTGTGTCCCCACTAACAAGGGGCAGTGTTTCCAGCCCCACCTGGGGATCCGGGATCCCCTAGTCTCTGCCAAAACCCACCAACAAACTGTCCTCCCTGCAGCGGGCCAAGCTGGAGGCCGCAGTGGCTGAGGCGGAGCAGCGGGGTGAGGCAGCCCTCAAGGATGCCAAATGCAAGCTGGCAGATCTGGAGGGCGCCCTGCAGCAGGCCAAGCAGGACATGGCCAGGCAGCTGCGTGAGTACCAGGAACTGATGAACGTCAAGCTGGGCCTGGACATTGAGATCGCCACCTACAGGCGCCTGCTGGAGGGCGAGGAGATCCGGTGAGTGCTCACAGGGCACAAGAGGGAATGAGGTCGAACTTGGACATCTGGACTAATTAGCGGGGGAGAAGGGGACAGCGACCAGATGAAGAAATGCTGAAATAGCCATCTCCAGAAGTAAGAGAGCCTTTTCTGCAAATGTTAGTTGGGTTGACCCTGGCGAGGGATTAGAAGACGACTCTAAGTCTGTGCCTCCTAAATGCAAGTTTGCAGACAGGCTGCATCAGAAACGGAGTTTTGCTTGATGGGGTTAGCTTGTTTAAAAGATTTGGTTAGCTTGTTAAATCATTTTGGGGTAAGGTCTAGGAATATGTCACTTTTCAAAGCTCTCTGGATGCTTGTGCAGCTGGGTGAAAACCACTGGCCCACTGGTCTACTCGGCCAGGAAAGCCCTTCTGAGAGCAAGTGGGTTTCCAGAGAACAACGCTACTTGTAAACTGACTTATTTCTTTCTCTCTCCAGGCTCTGCGAAGGTGTTGGACCAGTAAACATATGTAAGAAACTGAAGTCTTTTCCTCTACACATTTCTCTCCTGATGCCCTTCAAATTTCCTTTAAACTCAGGCCCACATTGGGTCAGGAGCCCATGGCTGGGCTGACCAGGACAGTCAGGGGAGCAGGGACCATCTGGCCCCTGGGCTAGAGCATCCCCTTAGCAGAGGTCTGAGATCTCCCCTGAGCCTACCCTCCCCAGGGTATGCAATCACCAAGGTTTTCAGAGCCTCCTGGGTGGGAGAGGGTTCCAGAAGAGCAGCAGCCCTTCCATTTTTAGTGGCCTTGTCCTTTAAGGACAAAAGCCAGGGGAGGAATGAAAGACATTTGCCAGGGAGTTCCCTACACCCCTGATGGCAGGAGATGGGACAAAGCTGAATGGAAGTCCCCCTACTGCTGCTGCTGCTGCTGCTGCTGCCAGACAAAGTATTGGTTGTACCCAAAGCATGCAGGGCACCATGCTTGGCACTGCAGGGCACTATGCTTGGCACTGGAGGGTGGAGGCACAAAGAAGGTGAGCCCTAGCCCCTGCCTCTAGAATTATAATCTTTTTGAGAAGATGAGTCCTATCCACTGTCAGCCTACCCCTCAAAGCAGCCCTGGGGGGAGGAACAGGCACTGGCAACCACCTTTCACTCACTCAGAGAAAATATGTGGTTTGCCAGAAGTCATTTAGTCAGTGGCACAACCAGAATTCAAAACCAGATCTCTGACTCCAAAAGCACAAATATACACAGATGTGAGGTTGAACTGAGTGTAACCTGGGTAGGTCAGAGCTGCAAGTGCTTGGATGATAGTGCCTGCCAAGAGGGGTGGGCAGCCAGGATGGCTTTCTGCAGGAGTCAGGCTTGAGCGGAGGTCAGAACAGAAATGACAAGGGACTCTTATTGGAGGGGCCATGTGAGAACCACTGAGGGGCAGGGAGTAATTGGAAGACAGAAGCCTAGTGATTTATAAAGCCTACTGCTCCCACTGTCTGGATCATGCAGGTCACTATACTCTCAACAAAATCAGCGTGACTGGCCAGATATAAATGAGAACCAACCTATGGCTCTACGCAAACATCTGGGGTATTGATTGAATCCTTCCATTTACTCTGAATGTTGACTAGCAGAGTCACAGCCTTTGAGTCACCCAGACAAGAGAAGAAGTGGGTATTGACTGTGTAGACAATAGGGACCACCTCCACCCAGGGCCCTGGCCTCCCACCCCACAGAGGGGGCATGAAGGCCATGCAGCCTCACTGATGATCTCTCCCTCCTGCAGCCGTGAGCAGCTCCCGCGGTGGCCTGGTGTGTGGGCCTGAGCCCCTGGTCTCCAGCTCTACCCTCTCCCGCGGCAGAGTCACCTTCTCTGGCAGCAGCATCCGTTCTGGTGGCGTCTGTGGCTCCAGTCTGGGTGGGGCCCAGGTCATCATGGGCAGCGGGGACCTGCTCAGCACAGGCTCCCGGGGAGGCTCGGTGCTGATGAGAGAATCCTGCACCCCCTGCGCCCCCAGCATCCCCTGCCCGCTGCCCACCGAGGGCGGCTTCAGCAGCTGCAGTGGGGGCCGCAGCAGCCAAGGTTCCAGCGTCCGCTTCGTGTCCACCACCACCACCTCCCGCCAGACCAAGTACTGAGAGCCTATGGCCAGCCACTGCCCTGGGAAGAACCATCTCAGTGTCCCCTGCTTCTGTCCCCAAGGCTCCTGGGCCCTGGGGTCGGGGGGCTTCCCCTCCTACCAGGAAGGGACAGGGCTCTGTCCGGCCTGTGTCCTCTCGGGGATACTCTTCTCTGCCTGGATGCTCCATCCGCAGCCCCATCCAGATGGGTTTCTCCCTGACTCCCAATGTCCTTCCTTTGGATCACTCCTCACCATCCATCTGAACAGCTTCAAGAATTCAGATTTGATACAATTACAAAAATCTGTGCCTGAGGAGAATAGACACAGTCCAAAGCCAAAAAGAATGTCTTTGGGCACCATGACCATCCCAGCTTTGGACTAGTTTGGAGAATGGGAAGTTGACTGTCCATAGTGCAGCTGGGCCAGCATCCTTGGCCTCCTTCCTCTTCCTTTCCCCGGCAGGAGAAGGTGTTTTCCTAGTTTCCTGACTCACAAGGATCCACAGTACTTGATGGCCAAGGGGACCCCTTAGTACCCTGAGATGGTTCTTCTTCCAGGGACAGACGTCCTGGCTACTTCTTTTCCTGGGTTGTTGGTTTAACTCTGCAGCATGTGAGCTCATGAGGAGGGTGACCTCCGCTACACCCCACACAACTGTTGGTGGTGTGAGGGAGGCCCACCCCTGTCCGCTGCAGGAGGGTTTATTCTGCAAGCTCCAGGGAGGCCTGGGGTGGGTTGGGGGACCTATTTGTACTGCTCTTTGTGTTCCTGGGTTTTCAATAAACTTGCCAAGCTAACATCACTAGGACTCTGGCCTCTCCTTCTGGATCATGCTAGGCGTGGAGAGATTTCCTCCTAGACTCCATCCTGGGACTTGGGCAGAGGCTATCCTGGGTATAGAGTGGGTGCTGAGAAAAGAGGGCTCGGACCCTCCCCTGTAGGGGCTCACAGTTCAGCAAGGGAGAGAAGACCTATAGCAGAGGCTCTGAAAGCAAGTGCCAAACATCCCACTTCTCTCCAGGCATTGCCCTGCAACCCAGAGGTGCCCTTCTCCTGGCCAAGGTGAACCTTTCCATCTGTTCTCTGGGTCCAACCCCACACCCTGTTCCTCTGGCATCACTGCATCCTCATTTTTCTGTCCCAGCTCTTACCCTCATCCAACTCATTCACTATGAGGCTGCTATAGAGGTCTTTCTCATATAGAAAACTGACCCAGCTTACAGTCCTCAGTGGCTCCTCACTGCCTTCCAAAGAGTTCAAACTTCCTAACATTGCATCCAATCCCTGAATGATCTGCTCATACACCCCCTGCCATTCCGTCTTCTCTTGTACCCCGCTTTCAACCTATCCACCTTTATTTGTTCATGCAACATATGATAGGGGCTTACTACTTGCCAGGCCCAATGCTGGGGAAATAGCAATGAACAAGATTTGGCCCTCATCCTCAGAGAGCTTACAGTCCCACTTGATAGATGGACAGGCAAACAAGCACTTGTGGCTGGGTATGCTAAATGCTGGGTTAAGGGTAGAATCGATGATACAGTACACAGAGGAGAGGCCCAGCCCAGACTGGGCATCATTAAATGCTTCCTGGAAGATGTAGTATTCCGGCAGAGATGCGAAGCATGATGAGTTAGCCACACCAAAGAAGAAGTGCCCCAGGTAGGCAACAACATGTGTAAAAGCCATGACTGGAGAGAGCATGCCCAGTTTGGAGATCTGTCTGTATTACAGGTCGGAGTCAGCCAAAGTGCAGTCATGACAGAGCCCCATTAGGGCGCATATCTCACAGCAGGGACTGGGTGCCGCTCTGTCTCACCTGGAGGCTCCTCCTTAGGGAGCAGGAAGCACACCTTCCATCTTTATATGCTCAGACTTCATTGAGCAACCGGAGAACATACAGGTTGTTCTGCTCACAGCCTAAGGCCTGCCTGACCCAGGACTCACCAACCACCTCCTGTCCTGCTTCCAGGGGCTCCTGACTTCCCATCCCGTCTCCCATGTAAAATCACATGCACCCCTCAGGTGACAGCAACATCAAGGTTGTCTCCATCTGGCCTTGGTGCCTCTCCTAGGCCAGACCCACATTCACCTGTGCCAGTTATCAATGTATTGCCTCGGCTCCAGATTCACCCTTATTCCCTACTCTGTGCAAATGGAGCTGATCCCCTTAGATCCATTGGTATGAAGTTAAGCCTTGTCTGTAGGCATTTCCATAAACATTGGTGAGACCTTGAGAAGTAGGGGACTTTGCCTCCACTGTGCTCTCTCGGCCGTTTCCCCAGTGCAAATTCCTGCAGCGCAGACACCATCTATACTATCAGGCCCCCTGGCACAGCAGCCAGCAGCCAGGAGCTTCCTCAGCATCCTTCTTGGGCAATTACATATCAAAGTGCCTCCAGCAAGACACCTCCTTGTGAAAGCTCTCCCCAGCACCCTAAAGGGTGTACTAGTAGGTTCTGGATGGAAGGTTCCCAGCAAGTCCCATTGGTGGGGCACCACAGTGACTTCTCTGGAACCCAGCGAGCAGTGGCTGTGCCCTCTCCCCAGAGGTCTGGATCTCAGCCGTGGCTTTTCCTTGGGGCCTCTATCACAGCCCTAGTTGCTAGTCCTTACATCAGTCATTTCTATAGTCTTTGAGTTCTTTTTCCTCATGACTCCCACCCCAACACTGTCTATATTGAACTTCCTCTGTTCAAGTTACAGCGTGGTACGGTCCCTCGATTGGACCCTGACTAACACATGCCACTGGGACGGCGTTGCTTCCAACCTCCCGAGTCAAACAAGTCAGCACTGGGGCTCCTCAGGCGCCAGCCACCAGGCCTCTTCTCTCTCTATCCTACCCCATAGGTGCCCTCATCCAGTCTCATGGCTTGAAATGCCATCCATATGCCATTAACTCCTGAGTTTATGTCTCCAGCCCAGACCTCCCGTTCACTACAGGCTGGTATTTACAGGTTGCTCTGACATCTCCATTTGCATATCGAATGGGCATCTCAAACTAAACATGTCCCAAAACAAACGCCTCATCTTCCTTCTTCCCCTCCGTGCTGCTCCTTCCATATTAATGGCAAGTGCATTCAGTAGCTTAAGCAAAAACAAATTAAAAATAAATAAAATCTTGGAATCATTTTTAACCTCTCTATTTCTCTAGCATCCCCATATTTAGTCCATCACAAATTGTATCAGCTTAACCTTCAAATAATGTCCAGAATCCAACTGCTTCCCCCACCTCCATGATGACCACTGAGGCCTGAGCTTCCATGACTCTTGCCTGGACAACTGCAGTAGCCTCCTAACTGGCTCCCTACTCCTCTCTCTTTCTTCAGTCTATTCTCAAAAAAATCAGCCCAGGTGATCCTGTTAAAACTAAGTTGACTTCCAGTTCATCCATGATGGAGTAAGCCTATGATAGCCTGTCACTCCCACTAATAACAACAACAGCAAAAAAAACTCTGGATAAAATTGTTTAAAAATAAACTTTCAGAGGACTCAAAAAAGTGAACAAAAGCAGGTAGATCATGGCGGGAACACAAAGCTTGCAGAAGTGGCCTGTGTGTTTTCCCTTTTGCTCGTGTGGCTCTGAGCTGAGGGTGGGCCCCAGCTGTGGGGCTGTGAACCATCAGTATGACCAGCTAATTCTCCAATAGAAATCCCGTCTTTCTAACCAGAGACAGCAGGAAAGGGGGCCCCTGGGGCTGGAAAATATGGAAGGGAAATGCTCATGTGTTTCTCTTTTCTCTCACGGCTTTGCCCAAAGAGCAGCTCCCAGTCGTGGAGCTGTGCAGCAGCAATGACCTGGGCAGCAAACCTCCAAGAGAAACCTGCTCTTTCCGGCTGAGGGAACCAGGAAAAGAGGCCCTGCAAAGGGGGAAGGGGGGTGAGGAGGAAGGGATTCCTCTGTGTGTAAGTCCTCTCCAGTCCTGGGCTCTCCCTTGAGCAGCACACACAAGAGACACAAAGCAGCAGGTCAAAGGTTTAGAGAACTGAGGTAAGAGTTAAACCACTGCCCCAGTTTCAGGCAAACCCCTGAGCACCATATACACAGGACAGACACAAAGCAGTAAACAAAGGCTTGGAAAACTAAACTAAGTATGGAACCATTTCCCATGTAGGAGAGACAGAACTTGCAGTCAGAACCTAACTAGGCTGATTCTCCACTAAAACAAAACACAACTGAAAATCCTCCAGAGGGTTTGGCAGGACCAAGAGTCTATACATCAGAATATTTTAAATGTCCAGGATATGAGCTAAAATTATTTTGACATTCAAGGAACCAGGAAAATGTGACCAATTCTGAAGGGGAAAGAAAATCAACAGATGTCAGTACCAAGATGACACCAATGTTGGAATTATCACACAAAGACCTTAAAGCCAATTATAACTCTGTTCCAGAAGATATCGGAAAACATGTTGGAAGAAACTATAAAAACAGAACCAAATGGAAATTTTACAACTGAAAAATACTACATTAAAATTTTTTTAATCATTGATACACTCCATGGCAAAAAGGAGAGGACAAAAGAGAGTTAATAACTTGAAAATATAGTAATAAAAAGTATCCAATCTGAAGAATAAAGAGAAAAGAAGATTAGAAAATAATATTTTGTAAACTACATAAAATGACATATTACATATAGGAGAACAACAAGTCAAATGACCACAGATTTCTCACTAGAAACCTTGAAAGACAGAAGAGAATAGAACGACATTTTTTTTAAAATATGTTTTATTGATTTTTTACAGAGAAGAAGGGAGAGAGATAGTTAGAAACATCGATGAGAGAGAAACATCAATCAGCTGCCTCCTGCACATCTCCTACTGGGGATGTGCCCGCAACCCAGGTACATGCCCTTGACCGGAATCGAACCTGGGACCTTTCAGTCCGCAGGCTGACGCTCTATCCACTGAGCCAAACCGGTTTCGGCTAGAACGACATTTTTAAGTGATGTCAACCCAGAATTCTATGTCTGGCAAAAATATCCTTCAGAAGTGAATGCAAAAAAAAAAAAAAAAAAGACATTCTCAGATGAAGGAAAACTGAGAGAATCTGTCACCTGCACCCTGAAGACCTACCTACTCGAAAAAGAAGGCAGAAGTTCTTCAGAATGAAGGAAAATAATACTGGAGGGAAGCAATAAGCCTCTTGCCTTCTCTGTAAAATGGAAAAATATTTTCAATGTCAAAGAGTTGTTGTGGAGATTACATGCAATGGCATAATTAAAGTTCTTGGCACTTTGTCTAGCACACAGTGGGTGCACAATAAATGGTTGCAATAGTTTTGATGATGGGGGGGGGGGGTTCTAGTTTTATTACTAACTAGTGGTCCGGTGCATGAAATTTGTGCATGGGGTGGGGGGGTGGTCCCTCAGCCCGGCCTGCATCCTCTCAATTCTGGGACCCCTCGGAGGATGTCCAACTGCCAGTTTAAGCCCAATCCCACAGGGCCTGACAGATGGACATCCCTCTCGCAATCTGGGACCGCTGGCTCCTAACCGTTCACCTGCCTGCCTGATCACCTCTAACCACCTCTGCTGCTGGCCTGATTGCCCCCAACTGCCCCTCCCCCTCCCCCCGCTGGCCTGATTGCCTCCAACTGCCCCTCCCCCCCCCCACCGCCGGCCTGATCACCCCCAACTGCCCTCCCCTGCTGGCCTGATCGCCCCTAACCACCTCTGCCTTGGCCCCACCACCATGGCTTTGTCCAGAAAGACGTCTGGAAGGTCTCCTAGAAGGTCTCCCAGTCTAATTAGCATATTACCCTTTTATTGGTATAGATGGGGAATAGCTTTGTTCAGCAGCTCAACCAGTACAATGCCAAGCACAGGTGGTGGCTGCAGTGTCAGATGACTGTTTCCAGCATCTGCATCCAAAGTACCTGAACCTTGAGTCACAGGCAAGCAGGCAGAGGCCTGGCCTTTCCTACTCCTGTAGCCAAGGCTGAGCCTCTGTCCAGCCAACTCCGGGAGTTTGCTGCCCTCTGCTGGCTGCCAACTTCCAAGGTGCCAATGCACAGGGATTTCCAAAGCCAAGTATTTGGCGATTTGACATGGGGTTGGAGGGGATCTTAGAATCTTTTAAAACAATTTTTTCTTCCAAAATTGTATTTAGGACACAAACACTACAACAATGAATAGCAACTTTAAGAAAGAAACCCACGGCCTGTCTCAGCAGCCCAGCACAGCACTGTTTTCACTTTTCTGTGTTTGCGTCAGTCTTTGTTCCCACAGGTGCTCAGAAAACCACAGCCTCGAAGCAGGAAAAACCCACAGAGGGCTCTGAGTCCCACAGCTTTCAAACTGGGAGTGAGTGCTCCTTGGGGCCTGAGCATCAGAGCTTCCCACAAGGTAGCATTTTCTGCCAAATATCAAATATCTAAAGTTTTCAAGATATCCGCTCATTTATATATTCAATCAGTCAACAAATATTTACTGAGCACTTACTATATTCCCAGCACTGGTCTAAGTGCTTGAAGCCCATCAATGACTAAAACACATGAAATCCCTTCTCCCATGGAGTTTGTTTTTGGGTGAGAGGCAAGATTGACTATAATCAATAAATAAGTCAATTATAGAGTGTGTTAGAGCGTTAAGTGCTATGGAACATAGAGAAAGACCCAAGCAAGATAAGCCTGATGGAGAATGCCTAGGAATGGAAGGGCAGGTTGCCATTTTTAAAGGAAGGGTCAGGGACCTCCGTGAGGCAGTCTTTGAGTAAAGACCCACAGGCGGCAATGGAGCAAGGTGTGTGGCTGAGGGAAGAGCATTCTGGACAGAAGGGACAGCCAGTGCAAAGGCCCTGAGTCAGGAGTGTGCAGTGTGTCTGAGGAGCAGCAGGAGGCCGGTGTGGTTGCAAGAAGAGCAAGAAGCTGAGGTGAGAGAGGTGACAGCAGGAGCAGCCAGTGCGTGCATGGCCTTGCTGGCCACTGCTAGGATTTGTCTTTTCTTCCTAGTGAAATGGGGAATCACTGGGGTGTTGTAGCAGAGGAGTGACATAATCCAACCTAATGTTTTAAGGGGATCACTCTCCAGTGCTTATAATGGAGTGGATGGAGCCAAGCCAAGCAGAGACCAGTGTTTCAATCCTATCTGCTTTTATAACTATATATACAGTCTTGTGTCACTTAACAACAGGGATACATTCTCAGAAATGCATTGTTAGGCAATTTCATTGGTGTGTGAACCTCATAGAGTGCACTGGCACAAACCTACATGGTACAGCCTACTGCACGCCTAGGCTATATGGTGCAGCCTATGGCTCCTGGGCTACACGCCTATACAGCATGGGACTGTGCTGAATACTGTAGGCAATTGTAACACAATGGTATCTGTAGATATACATATCTAAACATAGCAGTGAAAATACAGGATAAAAGACAACAAACAGTGCACCCCTACAGGGCACTCACCTGGAATGGAGCTGGCAGGACAGCAGGCTGCTCTGGGTGAGGCAGTGAGTGAGTGCATGTGAGGGCCTGCGACATTACTGCATGCTACTTAGACTTCATAAACACTGTACACTTAGGCTGCACTAAGTTTATCAAAAAGACTTTTCTTTCTTCCATAACAAATTGAACTTAGCTTATTGTAATGTTTTTACTTTAATGTATACACTTCCGATTTTTTTTGACGGCCAGGACATACATCTGGGGGGCCTGAGTCCCACATGGACCCTCTGTGTCTTCCCAGCACAGGGCCATGAGGGTCTGGCTCAAACAACATCCCCACTCCACATCAAGTAGCTGATAGCATCAACCATCCGTTTTAGATAGCCGTTTTCATCCTACGATTTAGGGAAATGATTCTAGTGCTAAAAATAAAAGAAGAAAAAATTTTCAAACCATTAGTATGACCCTTTCTGAAATTAGAGGTTCTGGATTTACTTAGCACCTGATGTGACCCAAAGTAGTCACAGGAAACAGAAAAGCCACTGGGAATGCAGCCTGCAGGAGGGTGTGTGACTTGCTTTTGGGGCGAGACTAGAGAACCTCTGAGTTCCCAGGGAGCAGCTGTGCCGACTGGATGAGGGGCCCAGCTTCTGCTATGTTGGGAATAGGCCAGTGGTTCATCCAGCTCCTTCCTATTGGTCCAACCTCACTCCTGTCTTATGGGGTCTCTGAGTCATGCCCAAGTTTTATGAAAGCCAAAGAATGTGTCACAGCACTAGAAGGCTCTTTGAGAGCTGTGTCCCAGCACCAGGAGGTGGTGCAGATTCAAACACACAGTAAAAGTGAGGAGAAGACCAGCAGAGATGATGGGCGATGTCTGACATGAATAAGCCATTTGGGCAGCCACCAAGGCCCTGCTCAGGACGTGCCTTGTCCATAGGGTCTATTCCGTAAAGCTAGCCAGCAAAGACAGTGAGATGATCCATGAGCACCCTGGCAGATACAAATACAGAATCTCAAGGGTCAACCAGGCAGGACAGGAAGGTATCTGAGCTCCCTTATCTTTGGACAAGTCCAGAAGCATTTCTACAAGCCGGTGTGTGTGTGTGGGGGGGGGGGGGGGGGGAGTGGGGGAGAGCAAGGTAGAGGCAGCAAAAGGGAAGGGACATAGTGAACCCTAGAGTCGGGAAGAGCAAGCATTCCCCCAACAAGCATCACAGCTAGGTAACATGCAGGAGGAGGATGACTCATCCGAGCTGGATCCAATGGGAATGGAAAGGCCTCTGGTGAAACCCCAGGAAATGGACCGCAGGAGGGAAGCAGCTTCAGAGGGAGTGGGGGAAGTTGCCTGGGGCTCCAGGGTGGGGTAAACAAGCTCTCTCATCCAATTAACTCTTGAAGGCTTCCTGGAAGGGGTGACTTCTTGGGAGCATTTTAAATTACAGGGAGGACATGGGTTCTTGAGTGGGGATTCCTGACACTGGGTGTGACTTTCAAAAGGTGTGGGGACAGGAGAGTACAAGACCAAAAGGGTGATGAAGGACAACACCCAGGACAAAGGGTGTGGAAGGGGATAATCGGAGTTACCCAGGAAGGGCACTGTTTGAGCTGCCTCCTGAGACAGGGAGGGAGGAATCACAGCCGCCCTCTGACTAGTTCAGAAGGCTTCCTGGAAGAGGTGGCTGGCCGTTCGGGGACATCCCAGCAAAGTGTAACCAGGGAGAATGCTTGGGGTATGGGAGCAAATAGGGCAGGAAATGAGGAGGAGGCCAGGGAACGGAGGACCAACTCCCATCACAGCACAGGACTGGGATCTGGTCCTACTGAGCAGATAGTGGGTGATGGGCAGAGAGAGGCATGGAGCTATGGGTTTTATATACTTCCCTTGGGTGAACCATATGGCAAAGGCCTATCTGCCATGGGTCCAGGGCAGCTGCCAGACTGGTCTGACCTATGAGTTTCTCATTTGCCCTGAGTGACCTGGTAACAGCACAGCCCCTCCAATCCAAAGTGCCATCCAGACAGCCATCTTGGGAAGCCCCACCCAGCCTGGCCTCAGCTGCCATCTGCAGTGACACAAACTTTACCTAGTGCCCATGAGTGCATCCCTGTGCCAGATTGGGCCTGCCCTTACTCCATGCCTACCCAGGTGCCCATTGTTCTGGATAGTTCTGCTGGTCCTGGATGGGAAAACTTATTTCTGAAAGCAGTGGGGCTTTCCTGGGTCTCCTGGTCCCCTAGCTCCTCTTTCCCATCCTCAGCGCCCACGTCCAATTCAGGGTGGAGGTTTGGGAGGGATATCTGTGTGTGGGGGGGGAGGGGGAGGGCGGGCCCATAGGGGAGCAGCTGATACATGAGCCACCCTATAGAAAAAAGCCTTCACTCCCTCCTGCCCCCAGGAAGCAGCAGAAATAGTCTGCTTCTGTCCTCTTCAATACGCTGAAAGAAGCAGACGCTCACAGGTAAGAGAAGAGGGTGAGATTTTATGGGCTCTTGAGGCTGCTGAGTAGAGAGCTCACCCCTCCTCTCCTTCCCACACTCAGCCACCACCCTCCTCCCCACTTTCAAAGGGCCGCATCCCTCTTGGCCCACACATCAGCTCCAGGTCCACACACTGTCTGTGAGCTCACTGTCCAAGGCACCAAAATACACCCTTGGACCAAGGCCAGCTCAGCCCCCGCTGAGGGGTGGAGGCTGGGAAACCATCCTCTGTGCTCCTCAATATCGCTTCCTGTCTCCGCCCCCAGACTCCACCTCAAATTTTTATACTAATGAAATCAGGTTAAAGAAAACATGAAAGGCAGCCTTGGAACGGTAAAGAAGCCATAAACACGCAGAGGAGGTGAAAGTCGTGGGTGGAGCACGGAACAGGCCCAGTCTCTGCTGAGGGAGGGGTGAGGGGGCTGTGGGAGTGGGCGGGGTTGGGGGGAGGCCTTCTGACAGGAAGCAAGAGTCCCTTTCATTTTATGCAGAATGTTCTGGTCCCCAAATCACATTCTTGTGTTATTATCTACTTAATCCTCCCGACAACCCTGGAAGGTAAGGATGAATTCCACATTACGGCCAAAACAAGTAGAAGCTCAGAGAGGTTCAGCATTTCCTCCAAGCCACACAACTAGAAAGGGTCCAAATTTGAACCAGGTTTTCCAACTTTGATTCCATCGCCCAGTGGCTAAGTCCAAGCAGCTTTCCCATGGGTGACCATGCTTCGAAAATCACCTGGGGCCATCATGAGGCTACCTGCTCCCGCACCTGCTGCCCAAGGCCCTGCTGTTCAATGTGGAGACAGAAACCCATCAGCCTGGTCCTCAGCAAAGACCTGCACTGGGCCTAGCCGTAGAGACAAGGGCAGACCAGGCACAGGATGTCATGCATTTGAGGGAAGATTCGGGCAAAGGTGGCAGAGCGGCAGTGTCTGGTTCTGGGAGTTGTCACCCTCAAAGGAATTTCATCAGCTCTCACATCAGCTGTGGCTCCTAACACCTGGGATGTCTAACTAACCTCCCTAAGAGCAGGGATCACATCCCCCAGGTCTGTGCTCACTGAACTTTAAAAGAATAGCAGCCATGTTTCTAATAAGGGTCCCCAACACACACCGGGAGGCAGGGAAGTTAGAAGAAGCCAGGATCCCAGAGCTCCCAGGAGCCAGAAATCATTCCTTAGACAAGAAGAGCCACCTTCCCCCCAGCAGTCTCTAAATGTTCCCCTAAGGGTGACAGTTCTGGGGCTGACAAACAGGATGAGTACCTCCTCTGGCTGGTGGTCTTGGAAGAGAGACTCAAAGGACCTGTTTCTTCTTAAATAGCCAGGGGAAGGTGCCCAGAGCACGTCCATAGCAGCCAGGTTACCCCAGGTTAGGGTTCTCCATCCCTCAGCCAAGCAGGAGAAAGTGGCTCAAAGGGAGGCTCCCCATTACCCACAAGTGGCTGTTATTGAGGCCACTGAAAGTTACGTGGTTTGCAGTTTTGCTGGGTGGGAAATGAAGGCCCTGAAGCAGAGTCTTCTGGACTGGAATCCAGAAGGTTCTAAGAGTCTGTGCTCCCCATCCTGCAGGGAGCATGGTCAGAATGGCCCCTCTGTCCTGACCCACCTCCCAGGCAATGCAGTCGGGTGGGTTTGGGTTCGCCCTAACCTATCGCCCCCTGAAATTCAATGATTTACTTGACAATGGACACTTCGTGGAGCCAGGAGGAAAGAGGGGATAACATCTCGTGATCTCACCCAACCTGGGCCCCTAGCACTTCCCCCTGAGAGAGGGCCCCTGCCTCTACCCCAAACCAGCCACGGAGACTGTTGTGGAGTTCATAGCCGTCTCCAGGTGTGGGGTGAGGCCATCTCACAGGGAGAATATGAGAAAATTAATTACTTAATGTATGTAAACGAGCTTTGAAGATGAAAAGTGCAAACGCACAGTGTTCCTAATAACATCTTCAATACTTTTACGCAGCCCTAGAGTCGCCGCTGAGCTCACCTTTAAGACGAGTCTTTGGGGAGTTGCTGGCAAACTCCCCAAGCCAATAAACAACATAAAATGCCTTTTCACTACTTTTATGCGGCCAGCCCTCGCTCTCCCCTCCAATAAAAGGACCAGGAAGCACCAGAGAGGCCAGAGGAACCTGAGCAGCGCACCCACAGCCCTGGAAGAGGCCCGCTGGCTCAGGCTCTGCTCAGACCCACACGATGTCCTGCCGCTCCTACCGGATCAACTCGGGATATGGGGTCACCAGGACCTTCAGCTCCTGCTCAGCTGTGGCCCCCAAAACTGGCAGCCGCTGCTGCATCACTGCCGCCCCTTATAGGGGGGTGTCCTGCTACCGGGGGCTGACCGGGGGCTTCGGGAGCCGCAGCCTCTCTCACCTGGGCGCCTGTGGGCCCCGCATGGCGGTGGGCGCCTTCCGCTCTGGCTCCTGCGGCCGCAGCTTTGGATACCGCTCAGGCGGCGTGTGCGGACCCAGCCCGCCCTGCATCACCACCGTGTCCGTCAATGAGAGCCTCCTCACACCCCTCAACCTGGAGATCGATCCCGATGCGCAGTGCGTGAAGCATGAGGAGAAGGAGCAGATCAAGTGTCTCAACAACAGGTTCGCTGCCTTCATCGACAAGGTCAGTGAGGCCCAGGATGGTCCAGAGAAGGCTCCAGCCCTGCCCGCCTTGGGAAGGTCCTGGTCTGCTGGGGACGCAGCATGGCAGCCAGGTGTGAGGCAGCAGAGGGAGAGAAATGCAACCGTTATAGGCAGGAGGGTTGATGGTCGCTGTTTAATTCCAGCAAAGTGTATTGAGGGCCCAGAGTGGTCCAGAAATCAAGTCTGCGGTCTAAAGCGCTTGTGTGCTTCTGGAGATAACAGCAGTATCAGAGCTGCCCCTGAAAAACTGGACTGGGCACTGGGTGCTGAAAGAATGGGAGCAGATGGGGAGAACAAAAGGCATGTGGCTCATGGCCAGGCAGCACGGAAGCGGCTGGGGCATGGCTGGGAACCCCATGCCTCCTTCATCCTTGCTCTGCCCCTCTGCAGTTTGAGACCTCAGACAAATGATGGTTGTGGGAATTTATGGGTTCATGCATGAAAAATGCGGGCACATAGTACGTGTTAGCTGTTACTATTTTCCAAGGACAGTAGTGAGCAAGGAGGTGCGACAGCTAACCAAGCAGGCTCGGCAGCCTCTTTCACGGATGCAAAGCTGGGACTATGGACAGAAAGGCAGCAGGCTGGTGAGGGGATGCCACTGGCACCATGTGACAATTGCCCCCATAAAGGTCACCTCTGCACCCCCCTTCATACTGGCTCCTCTGGCATCCATGATGCCTCACTCTGGCAGAGTACATAGAACCAGGGTCTGGGTCTGGGATCGGGGGCTCTGGGGGGTGACCTTCCTGTTATCACTTTCTCTGTAGTGATCTAAGTTAATCCTCAAAATGAGCCAATGGGGTATATTATTATCTCTATTTTTTCAATGACAAATTGAAGCTTTGAGAGTTTAGATGAGTTATTTAGACATACTGTGGTGGGCAGGTGAAGTGGACTCAAAGGACAGCAGATCCTGGCTCCATCAATGTGTGGCAATAAGCTAGTGATTTCACACCAAGTACAGTTTCCCCATCATATGTAGAGGGAAATAATATCTCCCCACCCAAAGGATTGTAAGGATTGAATGAAATAGATAGAGGTAATAGATTATAGATATAGATATAGATATAGATATAGATATAGATATAGATAGATATAGATATAGATATATAGATGTAGATATAGATGATATAGATATAGATGTTATGGGTATTGATGGATGTGTGTGTGTATCCTAGCACAGGCCCTGGTACCACATAGTAAATATTCAATATGTGTTTCATAAAGGAATTATAATAATTGTTAATTATAGTGATTTCAGTAATCAGGGACTGACACATAGCACTTGACATGCATTAACTTGTTCAATCTTCAACACTTTAAGGAAAGTACTATCATCATCTCTGTTTTAGAAATGAGAAAACCAAGCACCAAGAGGTTAGACAACTCTCCCACTTAGAGTGGCAGACCTGGGGCTTGAACCAGACTTTTGGTGTCTAGCCTGAGTGCTTTCCCTCACACCCACACTGCCTCCCTGCGGGGAGCCAGGGCCTTTGAGTTGCAGACACTCAACCCCCATGGCTCAGCACTTGGCTGGACCTGGCTGTTCAGGGAACATCTGGGCAGAGGGAGCTCTGTGGGCCATGTACCCCCTAGACTCCCCACTGAGTCTCTTTCCACTCCCTGAACAGGTGCGCTTCCTGGAGCAGCAGAACAAGCTGCTGGAGACCAAGTGGCAGTACTACCAGAACCAGCGCTGCTGCGAGAGCAACCTGGAGCCGCTGTTCAATGGCTACATTGAGACGCTGCGGCGGGAGGCTGAGTGTGTGGAGGCTGACAGTGGGAGGCTGGCCTCAGAGCTCAACCATGTGCAGGAGGTGCTGGAGGGCTACAAGAAGAAGTGAGTGCAGCATAACCAGGGGGACACAGGGGGGAGGTGAAGGCTCCACCCACAACCTTCTAGAAGGAGCTTCTCTAAGATTCCTGCCATCAACAGGAGCTACCTGGAACCCCAGGGAATGTCCAGGAGAGACCCAGGTTTCTTGGATTCTTTGGCTTCACCTCCACTGCTGGGAGGTCCTGGGGCCTCAGAGCTGGTTTCAGAGGAGTGAGGAAAGGGATCCCAATGGGTTCTGCGGCTATCTTTTTCTGCCCCTCCCAGCTCACCTGTATGAGATGGGCTCTGTGATCTCTCTGGATCTGGACTTGTGGGTAGAGAGGGATTCCCTAATCTCATCCCACAAGCAGAACTGGGGTGGAACAAGCGAGGCTGGCACAAGGGCTAGCTCATGAATAACACACAAAAGAGACCATGGGAAGAACAAGATAACATTTGCAGGGAGTTCATCCCTTTTGACCCCCAGAAGAGCTTGCCTGGGAACTGGACTGGTATCTAAGCGCCAACCCCTCAGCCCTGGCCCCTCTGTCCCCCACACTCAGGTATGAAGAGGAGGTGGCTCTGAGAGCCACGGCAGAGAACGAGTTCGTGGTTCTAAAGAAGGTGAGGGGATTGTCGCAGGGCAGGGAGGGAGGGACACCCAGTCACCACACTGACCACAGAGGCCCCTTCCTTCGTTGGGCCTCCCACACCCACCCTTCCTCCTCTCTCCACCACCAGGACGTGGATTGCGCATATCTGCGGAAATCAGACCTGGAGGCTAATGTGGAGGCTCTGGTGGAGGAGTCCAGCTTCCTGAAGCGCCTCTATGATGAGGTGAGGTGGCCCCTGCCAACCAGCCAGGGCAGAGGAGGGGAGGTGTGGAGACCGGGGGGAGAGAGGCGAAGGTGTGTTGTGTGCATGCATTTGCATGTGTATGTGTGATATAAGCATGAAAAGAGCATGTACACACAAGCAAAAAGGGCATATGTGGCTGTCACAGACACCTGTATGTATGTGGAGTTGAGAGCCTGGCATACATGTTTAAGGACTGTGGATTGTGTGTGGTTGGGCCTCTCTATGTTTGTGAGCACCTCTGTGTGTTGCAGTGTGTGTGCCTATGGGTGGTCTGTGCACATGTCAGTCTACACATGGATATGAAAGTACATATCTGGGGGTGGGGATCAGGGTGGGTTTCTAGTTAGAGAAGCATCTTAATTAATGGGAAAATCACTACTCCTGGCATTGAAAACCCAATTCCCCTGGCAGGTGACTTTGAGTTAGGCCTTTTTCATATGTTAGGCCACAGTTTTCCCATTTGTTAAATCAGAGGCTGTCCCCAGCTGACCTCTAGGGCCCCATCCAGTTTTTTTGCTTTATGATGTCACTGTGTGTGAATGAAAGCAGGTAGGAACATGGGGAGCAGCGGTCATGTAACATTTATGACCAGTGTCCCCTCCAGAGAGTGGGCACTGCCCTCTGGGGTGGAGCGCATGGCCCAGACCAGGCAACAGAACCAAATGCATTGGCTGTTGATCCCCCAGGAGCTCCAGATTCTCCACGCCCACATCTCAGACACCTCGGTCATCGTCAAGATGGACAACAGCCGGGACCTGAACATGGACTGTGTCGTGGCTGAGATCAAGGCCCAGTACGATGATGTCGCCAGCCGTAGCCGGGCGGAGGCCGAGTCCTGGTACCGCAGCAAGGTGAGTGGCACAGGACACCTTCCACTTAGTCATGTCAGTGGGAGGGATGTGAGGTATATATTAGAAAAGGCTGCTTTTGTCTGGGGATTCTGATCCTAAGGATGATAATGGAGGCCAGACAGCTCTCAGGTTGAGGAAACGGGGCAGGGCTGTCATGGATGGTTGCACAGGCTGAGCACTGTACAGCCTGCACTACCATCCACGGTGACCTCAATGGGGGATGTCTCATCCTGAGCCTTGGGACCACCTCTGCTTCCCCCCAGTGCGAGGAGATGAAGGCCACAGTGATCCGTCACGGGGAGACCCTGCGCCGCACCAAGGAGGAGATCAACGAGCTGAACCGCATGGTCCAGAGGCTGACTGCCGAGATTGAGAACGCCAAGTGCCAGGTACGGGTGTGGGGAGCACTCAGATACCCAGCACAGGCAGACGGCAGCACCAAGCCCTTTGCCCTCTGGCCCCAAGCAGGCCTCACAGTGTGCACATGACCCAGAGAGCGGGTAGGGGCTATACCACATCACACACTTGAGCTGTGATGAGCCATATCACTGATGACCCTCTTCTTGGCCATCCTGTGACCACCACCAAAGAGAGATGGTGAAAAGCTTACCCATCTCCTCCTTCATGTGCACATCCCATTAACTACCTGGTCATAGGGAGTTAACCTGCCTTTTCTCTGGGACCTTCCACTCCCTGCCCTAATCTATCAGCTTGGGTGAACTAAGCTGTGCCTTCCCTCTCTCATCCTTGTCTTCACTTCTCCTTCCCCATAGCGGGCCAAGCTGGAGGCTGCCGTGGCCGAGGCAGAGCAACAGGGCGAAGCGGCCATCAGCGATGCCCGCTGCAAGTTAGCTGAGCTGGAGGCCGCCCTGCAGAAGGCCAAGCAGGACATGGCTTGCCTGCTCAAGGAGTACCAGGAGGTGATGAACTCCAAGCTGGGCCTGGACATCGAGATTGCCACCTACAGGCGCCTGCTGGAGGGCGAGGAGCACAGGTGGGGCTAAGAAAGACCTTGTGGAGTATAGGAGGTCCTGGGGGAGTAAATTTCCTAAAGCCGAAGTGTGAGCTACATCTCCACCCACCACTAGTACAGGTCAAGCTTCAGTAACAATTATCAAATGCCTATTATGTGCTCAGCATGTGCTAAGTGCTCACAATCTGATGAGGTAGGAATCATTTTTCCCATCCAAAGATAAGCAGTAAGGCTCAGTGTTTGGTGACTTTCTCTGGCCACACAGTTAATAAGTGCACTAGCCAGGACCTGCACCCACGTCATGTGCCTCTGAAATCCATGGTCTTTGAGTAGCTTCCTACAAGAGGCTGCAGGCAGGCCTGCTCATCTTAAGGACAATGCTTTCTATACGGACGCACGCATACATGCGCGTAGTAGCTCTTCATTGACCACAAAGCCCTTTCACACACACTGCTGCACGTGCTTTGACTGCTTTCTGTGAGCCCAATCATACTACCCAGCGTGTGTCTGGTCTCCCACATTGGAAGAATGGTAGAGTTCATCATCTCACCTACCTCTGCTGAAAATCAGAAGACCTTGTCTCCGTGGTCAGAGAACAGTTAAAGAAAGAAAGTGTGCCTTTAATGCAGACTTGGGGGGGAGCCCTTTCCGCTTCTGGGGGTAGGATCTGTACACAGGATGGCCCTTTCTGTGCCCAAGCAACCATCATCTCAATGAATCCAGCTCAGTGTCCAAAGTTAAGAGTTTTCTTTCTCTACAGGCTGTGTGAAGGCGTGGGTGCCGTGAATGTGTGTAAGTATCTGCTGGAAACCCCCTAGAAAATGGCTTTGTTGATGGGCAAAGCTGAACCCTGCAGCCTAACCCCCTGAACCTGGAATGTTCCTTTCATCCTCCCCTGGAGTCTCACTGGGGACACGAAGGGTTGGCGCTCAACCTGGTGGAGAAGTGAACTGCAGGCCATGGAAATGGGGCTAAGCAGCTTTGCCCCTCTGGGTTCCCAGGGTCCCCTGGTCCTTCTTGCCCCGGTCCCCTCTAACGGCTGAGAGGCTGAGAGGAGCTGGGCATGAGTTATTAATCCCGTTGAGGAGGAGGAGCCGCCTGCCATGTGGAAGGCATTGGCATCTGTCACGGGGTTGATGAGATCATGGCGGGCCCCTCACCCCAAGGTGTCCTCTCTTCCCACAGGCGTCAGCAGCTCCCGCGGCGGAGTCACCTGTGGGGGCCTCACGTGTAGCACCACCCCCGGGCGCCAGATTGTGTCGGGCCCCATGGCCACCGGGGGCAGCATCACGGTGATGGCGCCTGACTCCTGCGCCCCCTGCCAGCCACGCCCCTCCAGCTTCAGTTGCGGGAGCAGCCGGTCTGTCCGCTTTGCATAGAGTCTGGGGCCAACTGCACATATGTGCACAGAGGGTGTGTGAATGGAAATGTGTGCTTGCTTCTGGAATCTTCCACATGTTCCTTCAGAGGGACAGACCCTGGGGCCGCTCCGCCACCTTCTCTTTTTAGGGAGTTGTTTCCTGGTTCTCCTCCTGGCTTCGGTTAGAGAGTCATTCCCAGCCTTTCACTTAAGTCCAATTTAACTCAGAAATACCTGCGGCCAATTTGCACTGTTCACCAAGCTCCCTGGGACATTACCAGTCACCCGGGTGGCTGCACATCATGGGGACTTGGCCTTCCCCTGGAACAAGAAAGAGCCTAACCATCCTCAGGTCTCCAACAACGTGAGACTCAGAGAGGAAGTCCCCCCACCCCCCAACACACCCCACAGCTCCCTCTGCTGGTTGGGAAGGTTTCTGCAGGGAGCACCTGCCCCGTGGTCATTTTTGTGTGTTATGCTAGTCTCTCTGACTGACTGCCTTCTTCTGAGTTAACCTGTTCCAGCCAGACTCCTCACGGTCACCTCCCATTGAGAGGCCCATTAAGGGGAGGGAAATCCTTTTGACTTTGGACAGGTATTGCTATTGAATGCACTTTATACATTTCAAAGAAATTCCACAGTTGCTCCAGATCTCCCTCTGCCCACGCAGGAGGGGTCTGTCCAACTTGCAGCAGGTGGGATGGAGAAGGTTAGGCCACTTCCTGGGTCCCTGGCTTGTTACGACTGTCTGTGGGTGGCTTGCCTTCTGGGTTATCTCAATCGGTGTTTCAATAAATGCTGCTGCAATGCAAGGATATGTGAACTTGTGAACACAGTGTGCGCCCCCTCCAGCATTCTGACTCTCAGCTCCCTCTTGCCCCATCTCCCGCTGGCCAAACCTTTCCAGCCCCACCCCCACCCATGCAACATTTCCCCAATTCCCCAGTGATTCTGCCTCTTCCTCCATAGCCTGATTCCAACTCAGTACTCCTCGGTCTGGACCACAGCTCCAGCTCCCCCCATGACCTCTTTCTTCTTGACCATACCCCACATACCCCCAGCAGCCAGTCCCATCCCAACCTCATCACTCTCACCCCTTCCCACCTGGTTCAAACCAGTTCCCAGCCCACATTTGGGCTCCTTATGCCAAACACAGGCTCCCTCCATCTCCTCTTTTTCCACCTGCTTCTCAGCCGACCCAGTGCTGATCTTCCTAGATGAGGGCTCCACCTAATGGAGACAGGTCTACCCTCTGAGGCCACCAAGGACTGTCCCACATGGACATATAAGCCATCCCACACCCCTCCTCCCATTTGCCTTTGTTCGTTGCTCTCTGTACTTCCCCTCCCCGCCCTCCCTTTCACATGCACACATCTCCCTCCCCTTGAACCACAGTGTCTAAAACCCTGAGGATCTCTGGTTTTTGTCTTTGTGGTTTGGAGCCAGGGATGTCATTGGATGTTCCTGGAGCCTGAATCAAGCTGGAAGTTCCTTGAGGGCAGGAGGTGTCTCCTCCTGGCTCTGACACCCAACTTGTCCTAAGATGTGGCTCCGGGCCATGTCAGGCCTGGGGTGGTTGGATGAACACAGGCAGCTGGTAGAACAGGAGTTGTAGACATCAACCCTCTTGGATTCATCTCCATTTATCCATTGGAGGTGGGTCCAAGACACTATTCCACACAGATGTTCACCTGCCAGCCCCCCTCTGCTGCCCCCTCCCCCAGCCTTTCCTTGGGAGAAGTTAACTCATTCTTATGAATCCTCACTTCAGGCCCAAAGGGTTGCAACTTCACGGGAGGCAGTGGCCTCTTCCGAGTGCTCAGCTGACACCTGTTTCCCTCCTTTCTCCCACCTGTCTTGGCCTGAGGTCATGGTCATAGTTACAAGAGGCCAACATTCAGTTTGAGGCATCTCATTCATCCACAGGAAATAGTAAATCTCAGGGGCTGAGAAGTCAGGAGATCAAAATTTGAGCATTAATTCTGTCATGTCTGAGGGACACCTTTGGCAAGAAGTGGCCTCCATGCGCTGGCCGTCAGCCTGCGGACCTGGGGACCCTTTCCAGCCCTGCCGCCTTCTGTGGTCCTGGGTGCTGGCGTAAGTCTGTGCTTGCGGAAAACACCTTGATGTTACCATGGGTCTGGGCCAAGCATATCTAAAATGCCAAATGCACCCCCCCAGATATGGCATCATGTTTTAAAAAGCTGAACAGCCAGGAGCTTAGAGATAGTAATAAGCTTTTAATAAGTTTCCATGCTTGTGTGCAAAGACCAGTCCACCGATCAGATCGTCAGCCAGAGGCACCGTTGGTTCGAAGATGGAACTTCTCCCGCAGCCCTCCTTGCAGCCAACAGCAAAATGCAGAGAAAACTCCTCTGGTTCAAGGATTCGGGGCTCCCCCAGCCTCTCCTGATAAAAGAGCTATTCCCCGTGGAAACCAAAGGGTGCAATTCAAGGGTAACTATGAACTAAAGTTTTATTAGAAGAAAACAAATTTAAAGGAGAGGCCAAGTGGTCTGGAATCAAGAGTTCAGGGAAGTCAGAAGAGCAGGCGGCCCAAATGATAAAGATGGCCCATGTGGGTGATTCCAGCGCTCTTTCCTGGGCTGCCCTTTCCTGTGAAACTCCACAGACCAAGCTAAGACCTCCGTCAGAGAAAATCAGACCTTCTGTCTGTTTTCTACTCTATTTCAAATATTCCGTTTCCCCCCAACAGTACACAGGGTCCCCAAAACATGAAAAGGTATGCAGTACAGTTCTTTCAAAACTTGGGGAGGTTTGGGCTTGCTTTGGAGTCAAACTCTGAGGCAACCAGCCCTCCTAGCCAAGTCTCAAAGTTGCCTCCACTTTGGACCATTGTCACCAACACTTACTCTCAACTGGCTCTGGCCCCCAGCCCCAGTGCCTCCAACTTCCCCTGCTTCAATCTTTGGGATCTCAGGAAGCACAGATTGGTGTCATTACTCACCGGAGCCAAGCATAGTGAAAAACTCGAATTAACCACAGATCAAGGAAATTGCTTTGCAATGCACATGGGCACAGGAAATGACCAGCTGGGAATTCCCCATGTCACACCACGGCCACTCTCAGGAATGTGGACTTTAGAGGAGACAGAATTGAGTGTTCTGTTCACTGAAAATTAGAGCATTGAAGACACCGGCACCAAGTTCTGCCCTCTTTGTGTGGGGGGCCTGCAGTGGGAGAGGGTTAGCCCACAACTGCCTCACACCACTTTCCTGCCCACCCCCCGAAATCCCCGCCCATTTCTGCTTTGTTCGAAAACAAAGGGACCCCCCAACATGCCCGCTCTTGTTCCCTTGGTGCTATTGCACAATGATGGTGGGAGGTGAGTAGCCAGAGGATGGAGAGAGGTGGAGGCAGCACTCAGAGGACGAGCTTTTGCATTAAAAACTGGAGAAAAGAGCAGAGGCACACATATGTATATACACATCCTCCCGCAGCACCATCAAAAGAAAAGGCACCTCCTCCCCTGTGCTTCCCACAATCCCTCCCTGGGGCAGCAGGTGCCTGGTGAGATGCATTTCCCTCCTCACAGAAGACCTGAAAGTCCTTTGAACCTGATTAACCCCTTGGTGGGATCCAGGCCATGATGTGCCCAGAGTGCAGACCCTCTGAATCCAGGAAGCAGAGACTAGGGGACCACTATCCTAAGAGAAATCTTGGTCCTCCCAAGGTCCAAAAGGACCAATGTGCTCCCTGGGGACACATTCAGAAGGCATCAGAAGAACTGCATTGCCAGGGAGAACAGCTCAAAGGTTTCTCCATGTCTTGAGATCAATTATATATTCTTATGGCAAAATATCTTGTACCCATTCGGGTCTTTTTTTAATCTTGTTTTTTAATCCCAAATCAAATAATCTGGGAGAAGTAGAATTTTTCCTATAAAACAAGTGAAATAAACTTGCCCCTCAGAAACCCCTCTCTCCACCTCATCACATCTGGGGGGACACCCTTGCATCAGAGGGGACTCTGAACAGACTTCCCCAGGTGGCACCTCTTAGGGACTGTCAGTTCAGGAATAGATCAGAGACTGAGTTTCCCCAATCAATGCCCCCATCCAGGCCATTGGGGGAAATGGCCTCCAACTGGAAGTCTGAGTTTTAATTCTGGGTTCCCACATAGGAGGCCTGTATTAAGCATCCCATAGGAGGCCTGTATTAAGCATCCCTGTCTGAGATTCTTAGAGAGCAGAGGCTATGGGGAGATGTTCCTACAAATGCTTCCAGGAAGCTCCTTTATGTCACTTTCCATCTCTTATCTCTGCAATGTCAGATTAGTATGGCAGGATCCGTTAGAACCTCCTTCCTGTCCAGGAGCATTCTGATGTGCCAAGAGGTTAGCCTGGAGGAAAAATTAGGGTAAGACAATGGAAAGTCTTGGGGAACTTTGGCATTATCTAGACCTCTGCTTGCATCCTGGCCTACCTGTGTGACCTTAGTAAAGTTACTTAACTCCTTTGGGCCTTAATTTTCTTATCTGTAAAATGAAGATAATAATACGGCTGCTGTGACAATTGAATGACATACGTGAGGTGTTTAGCGGCTGCTGTGAACAAGCTCCCACCTCTCCCCTTTTCTACCTTTGTCTCCACCACGCCCAGCCTGCTGTCCTAGCCTGGCCGGCAGAAGAGAAATGCAGGGACGAGCCTGACCCTGTGAGAATCTGGAGGAAAGTCACCTCCACAGTCAGAATGACCTGACCTCTATTCCCTCGGCCCACATGAACCAGCAGTTCTCAACTTTGGTTCTTACAGGAGTCACCTGGGAGCATGTTTAATTCAGAATTCTGGGCTCATCTCTGCCTCCCCCGGCCCCCTCAGACCCTGATATAGGTTGTGGTCTGAGGACCACACTTGAAGAAACACGAAAACAATCTGGAATGTGGGGAGGGGAGGAGAGGAAGAAGAAAGATATTAATGTGGTTACTAGCAGAAAGCCTTTAGCCTTCCACGTTTAATCACACACATTAAAAGACAGAAGGAACCATAACATGAATCACCCAAATACAATAAAATCCAAACCACCAACAATAAAAATCTCAGCCAATTAGCCTCAGCCCATCTTTCCATCCTGACATATGAATAGTTGGAGGACACTCTAGGAACATACAATCTCTCAGATCAAGTGAGGGTCTCCCAGAGCCCCAGTTGCTCTCCCCCCATGGGCCCCTCAACACTGAGGAGACATGCACAGTCCCTTATCAAGGGCAAAGCCCAGTGGCTGCCCACACACTGCCATCCCTCTACCTGGCTCCCTTCCCAGAGGGCCTGGCACATGGTCAGTACTTAGGAAATGTCTGCTAACCTGAAGTTAGTTGGGGTGGGATAATGGGGGGGCAGGAGAGAGTGACTAAGCAGTTTATATCAAAAATCCTATAAGTCCCTTTCCTGGACCACAAGGAGGAAGGAACCAATGGAAATGGTAATAATGCCAAACCCAGGATTTGCACTCAGAGTAAATCTCAACTCTGATAGGAAAGAAACTGGAGAGTTAGTCTGGGTTCCCAGTCAGGGGAAATTACCAAACTGACATTTGGGCCAGAGAGAAAAAAGATTTCCCCCTCCTGCTCCCCACCCTTGCCCCTATCAGACCTAGTCCATCCAAAGTCCCAGCCTCCACCCCCAGCTATGCAAACCGCACAGATCTGGCGCTGGAACATGCCCCTGCTACAGAAGGGGGGCAGAGGGCGCTGCTGCTGAGGGCCATGCCCCCCAGGCCTTGAGGGAGGGTGGCATTGAGGTCTCCGCAGACCACACCGCCCTGGGAACGGCTCACACCTGTGGATGGAGACACCAGGTCAGAATTCTGTTATCCCAGACATGGTGTGACCCAAAAATTTTTTGGAACCAATAATTAACTCTCTTCACACTCCAAGGGACCAGCAACATGAATCTTTTAAACCCACTGCCATTTGCTTCTTGAAGGAACTGGGTTAGCAAATTGGACACCTAACTCTATTTGAACCAAACTAATGTTGAGATGTGTTAATTCAATTTTTGAGCAAAATCTGATGGATCACAGTGGAGGAATCATCTAGAAAGATGGTTGTTGGAAAGATGAGGAGAACAGATAGACACCTAGACTAGTTCTGTGTACACACTGGATTGTTAAACAGAAAGATTTGAGAATTGCCTGTAGTGGCTCCAAATGATCGAATAGACATCTAGTGTTTCTTCTTATTAAAACATTGTACCACTTGAAAAGTATTCTGTGTTTAATTGCAAGACTTAGGCTATTTTTGTAGAACCAAACAGATGTTCCAGATGGATCCATGTATGGTTCAAATATTTTGGACCATCAATTTGTCCAGATCCCAGAGACCTCAGCTACTACCACCTTTCCCTGTGCCCCACAGACAGAGGTTCGGTCACTATTTAGGTGCAACCTAATATTAAGACTGTTGACACCCAAAAGAACCATGCCCACACACAACCCCAACTTACAGATGTTGACTGAGCTCATGCCTTCACACAGCCTGCAGGGGAGAGGAGAGAGTGAGCATTAGAACTGAGCTCCCTGCCCTTGCAGCAGACCTATTATCCATCCTGAAGCAGGGGCTGGGGGCATGCTGCCCACCCACTGCAGACAGCACCAGTGTTGGCACTGCTCCCTGGGATCCCTAAAGGACAGGTCTATGAAAAGGTCAATGGCCTCAATATGCAAAGAATACACTAAACCACCTTTTAAAACCTTGTGTGTTGGGAAGCAGAACATTATTCATAATATGATTGAGTTATTAACACCTAGTACATTAACGATTACTATCGTAATGAAAGTGTCACTCTGCAAATGCCAAGTGCTCCACAGAATGCTGGTGAATGGGTTGTGTTAACTGTGCAAAGGAGGAGGTAGCTCTAGGCCAGGGGTGGGCAAACTTTTTGACTCGAGGGCCACAATGGGTTCTTAAACTGGACCGGAGGGCCGGAACAAAAGCATGGATGGAGTGTTTGTGTGAACTAATATAAATTCAAAGTAAACATCATTACATAAAAGGGTACGGTCCTTTTTTTTTTACTTTTATTCATTTCAAACGGGCCGGATCCGGCCCGCAGGCCATAGTTTGCCCACGGCTGCCTAGTGGCTTCACCCAAAGTCCCAAGGAAATGGACAGAAAAGTTTACCTGCTGGGTCAAGCATGGTGCAAATCCAGCAGCGTGGCCAGCGGCCTTGGGTGCCACTCATGTCAGATTTCTAACACTGACCATGTTAATAAGGAGCCTCTGTGTGGGTGCAGCCCTGCCTGGCTACCCTGGATAGAGATACTCTTATTCTAATAACCAGCACTACTTGTGCTTACTATGTTCCATTAACTCACTTAATCCACGCAACAGCCTTAAGTGGTGGGTTTTATGATTACCCGTTTTACAGATAAGGCCTGGGGGTTCATAGTTAGTGAGTGTTAGAGCTGGGGTTTGAACCCAGGAGATCTGGCTCACAGCCTGTGATCTTAACCTTGTATACTCTCCTCCCCAGTGCAGCCTGTTCCTCCCTCCAGTGGACCCAGCTAGGAGGCAGTAATGATGTGACCACCTCAAGGCTAGAGGCCTATGCACCATCCCAGGTGTAAAGCCACATTGCTCCCTCCCATGCAGACTTCACCTGCCCCCAATTCTTGGTTCAAAGTCAGCACAGCCTGGTACCATTTTAGCTTAACCACCAAGTAGCTGTGGTCTTGGACCAGCCCTTTCCCCTCTTTGGGCCTCAGTTTCTCTATGTTTAAAATGGGGAAGTGTCTGGACCCCATGATCTCTAGAGTATTTCCCTGTTTGAGCGGCCTGGAGGATTGTAGTCTAGTGAGGCACTCTCCCAGCCTGAGAGGAGATGTGAAGTGACCCTGAGCCCATACTCACCGGCTCTCCTCGCCCTCCAGCAGTTTGCGATAAGTGGCGATCTCCACATCCAGGCCCAGCTTGGAGTTCATGACCTCCTGGTACTCCTTGAGCAGGCAGGCCATGTCCTGCTTGGCCTTCTGCAGGGCGGCCTCCAGCTCGGCCAGCTTGCAGCGGGCATCATTGACGGCCGCCTCGCCCTGCTGCTCCGCCTGGGCCACAGCAGCCTCCAGCTTGCGGCGCTGGGGGAAGGAGAGGAGGGAAGGAGTTTGAGAAGAGGGCAGGCTGTGGGGACCCTGGTGGGTCTCCCACACCTTGGTCATCCTATTTTGCCTCCATTCAAAATGGACAAATTTTTAATTAGCCAGGAAGGGAAATAATAGCCATTTGGAGCTTTCTTCCTTTGTTTTTGTACCACTTTATTGTAAAACTCAAACCCATGGAGAGCCATTAGAGGGAGGAAATGTTAGCACTAAAATAGGACTGATAATTAGTAATATTATTTATATTTGTTTACTGTCATTAGTTTACAAGGCGCTTTCACAGTTGTTATCTTATTTGACCTTTAGTGACTCTGTCAGCTTGTCAGAATAGGCCTTGCTATTCCATTATGCAGAAACTCATTATGAGACTCAGAGAGGCTTTGACTTGCCCTAAGCTACCCAATTAGTTAGTGCCAACCCCAGGCTTTCAGAGACCACTGTGCAGGTCTCATTCTTTGAGATCAGCATGCTGAAAGAAGTTCCCATTTACAATGCCCAGCACACTAACTACAGCTTCTTCCTCAACCCACCTAAGAAAGCAGAAGGAACTCCTACAACTCATCACTCAAAAAAACCACACAAATCAACCTAATTACGCAGTTGTAAAAATGGGTTAAGGACCTGAATAGACATTTCTCCAAAGAAAACACAAATGGTCATCAAGTATATAAAAAAACAAAACAAAAACAACAACAAAAAAACCCACTTATCATCATAGAAATGCAAATCAAACTATGAGGATCACCTCACACCAGTCAGGATGGCTATTATTTAAAAAAACAAGACAAGTGTTAGTGAGGATGTGGAGAAATTGGAACCCTTTGCACACCATTAGTGGGAATGCAAAATGGTGCAGCTGCTATGAAAATAGTATGGAGGTTCCTCAATAAATTAAAAATAGAACTACCATATCATCCAGCAATTCCACTTCTGGGTATCTACCCAAAAGAATTAAAATCAGGATCTCAAAGAGTTATTAGCACTCCCATGTTCATCACAGCACTATTCACAATAGCCAAGATGTGAAGACAACCCACTTGTCCATGGAGAGATGAATGGATAAAGAAAATAAGGTACGTACATAAAATGGATGCCATTCAGCCTTTATACAAAAAAAAAAAAAAAAAAAGGAAATCCTGCAATATGCAGCAAGATGGATGAAACTTGAGGACATTGTGCTAAATATAACAAGCCAGACACAGAAAGACAAACACTGCATGGTTCCACTTACTAGTTTATGAAGCATCTAAAATAGTCAAATTCAGAATCAAAGAGTGAATGGTAGTTGCCAGGGCTGGGGAGGGGTGGGAGAATGAGGAGTCACTAATGCTCAGACATAAAATTTCAGTCAAGCAGGATGAATAAGCTCTGGAGATCCAAGGTACAACATCCTACCTTTGTCAATGACAGTATGTTATACACGTACATATTTTTAAAAAGGGTCGATCTCATGCTGTTCGTACCACAATAAAATAAATATTTTTAAAAGCTTATCAGAATGCAAGTATTCTTCTCTAATTTCACTTCTGAAAAGTAAACCATTCCCATATTTTATTACCTCAGCTATTAAGAGTAACAAATTACTTGTGATACATCTTACCCAGAGAATGAGAACAGCTTACAGAAGGGTGAGGACCGGAACTGAGCCAGGTATATGCGGGAACTCAGCGTTATGATAGAGGTGGTAGCACAAGCCCGTGGATAAAGAATAGATTACGTGACATAGTTTATTGCTACAGTGTATATAGATAATTTTAATTAAAGTCCTACTTCCTGTATTTACAAAAAAAAAATAAAATCCAGATGGATTAAAGACCTAAATGTGAGGGGTAAAACTATACAACTCTCAGAGGACAAAACATAAGAGGATACATCTATGACCTCAAACTTTCATAAGTATAACCCATAAGGTAAGAGGTCACATCCAAGTTAAAGATTTTTTTTTTTTTTCAGTAAAGGACACCAGAACAAAGCAAACAGACACGTGGCAGATTGAGAGAAGAGTAATTGAGGCATGTGTAACTGATTAAGGGTTACAATCTGGAGAGAATGGGCAAAAGAATAATGCAAATTGCCAAGAAGACGGAAGTTTCAATAGAAAAATGGGCAGATGATATGAATAGGCAATTCTTAGCAGGAGAAATACAAATGATTAGTAAGTGTATGGGGAGACATTCAATGTCACCAGTTAACCGGAGAAGTGAAAATTTAAATTCCAATTAGCAGGGATTGAAGGCTCAAACCCCAGTGGGAGGTGTGCAGGAGGCAGCTGATTAATGATCTCTCCCATCATTGATGTTTCTATCTCTCTCCCTCTCCCTTCTTCTCTGAAATCAATAAAAAAAAATTTTTTAAATAGATAGACCAATCCTCTTCCTACAATGTTTTGTGCACTGTGAGTCCTTCAGATGCAGGTGGTAAAAATACAAGCCTCTCCAAAGCTAGCAGGAGCCCCTCGAGGTAGAAGGAAAGCAGAAAGCAGATCAGAAGCGGCAGGTGTGCTGAGTTCTCAGTGTCTCCCACCTGCTGCTTGGCATTCTCCACCTCTGCTGTCAGCCTCTGGATCATGCGGTTCAGGTCATTGAGCTCATCCTTGGTTCTGCGGAGGTTCTCGCCCTGCTGGGTCACTGTGGCCTTCATCTCCTCACACTGCAGGTCAGGAGACAAACATGTGGAAACTACCCATCACCAGGTGGCTGGAGGGTGTGCTGGGAGGTCACTGATCCCACCCAGCCCAGATCAGCTAGCCTAGTCTTCTGCAACAGCCCACCTCATTCCCAGCTCTGAACCTGGAACCGCAGCTACAGCCCCTCTGAGTGCCTGGGTGCATTTCCCAGAGAAGCTCCAGGGTCATGGTTTGTAGGGCAGCCCAGTCCTCCAGTTTACCTTGCTTTGGTACCAGGACTCGGCCTCGGCCCGGCTGCGGCTGGCCACGTCGTCATACTGAGCCTTGATCTCGGCCACAACTGAGTCCATGTTGAGTTCCCGACTGTTGTCCATCTTGACCACCACCGAAGTGTCAGAGATTTGTGACTGAAGGACATAGATTTCCTGTAGGAGACAATAGACAGGGCCCTCAGCTCCAAATCCCCTTCCCATTCCTGCTTCTGCAGGTAATCAAAAGCACAGTCCCAACTTGGAAATTTTAGAAATAAATTAGGAAACTTCTGACAAGTCAGAAAAATGTTAAGTGTAGTTTCTTAAAAAATATATTTTATTGATTTCTTTACAGAGAGGAAGAGAGAGAGATAGAGAGTTAGAAACATCAATGAGAGAGGAGCATCGATCAGCTGCCTCCTGCACACCCCCTACTGGGGATGTGCCCACAACCAAGGTACATGCCCTTGACCGGAATCGAACCTGGGACCCTTCAGTCCCCAGGCCAACACTCTATCCAGTGAGCCAAACCGGCCAGGGCTTAAGTGTAGTTTTAAGAGGAAAAGGCTGGAAACTGCACCATAGCCTCAAGGTAGTGAGTAAGCTGGAATTCCATCAATGCTGAGATCAATAGGGGCAGATTTCTAGGGTCAGGAATAAACTGAATTACTATGTGTGAAGCCTAAGCTCTCCAGATCAGTGGTAGCTTTATGTATAAATCCAACCAACCAGATAATGGCCAGATTTAGAGTCCTGAGTTTCTATAATAATTATTATTATATATAGAGAGAGCTCTATTATCAAATCTCTACTTCATGTTGTGCTGTGTGGACAGGCAATGAATTATATAGTCTTTCTAATCATTTTAAAGGAAGGCCATCATCCATTGTCATTTTTAAAAGGAGGCCTCAGTCACAAAAGGAAAGGATGTTGAGATCCTAGACAAGTAAGGAATGGACAACTTTCCCTAGAACCACGGAACCAGGACAGGCCACACCCCAGGGAAACCCTCTTGTCTCTACTCTCAATTGCTCTTCTGGAGACGGGGAGACTCACCTCCTCATAGAGAGCCTGCAGGAAGTGCATCTCCTCCTTCAGCGCCTCCACATTGGCCTCCAGGTCCGCCTTGCGCAGATAGGCGCTGTCTATGTCCTGGTGGGGAAGACAGGAGAGAGTGGGCGTGAGTCGCTCAGTGCCCTTGGACACTGCACTCTACCGTGGGCCCTGACACCATCTCCTGGCCCACCCCCTGCCCCTGCTCATCCAACCTGCAATTACAAGGCACTTTCAGGGTCCTGGGAACAGGGCCTTTGTTATCTGCCACTGCCTTCACCTCCCTTCACATAAACATCAGTGAGACCACAAGGGATAGGAAGTGAAGAGAAGTCTGCCCCTACAGACTTTTCATTTCCTCCAGAATTCAGGGTTTTGATTAAGCAAATAACCTAAGATCAAAACCCAAAACCACAGGCTACTGCCACTGAGCCAAACTGGCCCTGGAGCATGACCCTGAGGTGGCCACAGAGCCATGGGTGCACCTCCCCAGTAGGTCATCCTTGGCACCTAAGTCAGGCAACACCCAACCCCCAAGTAGCTGACCTTCCTGCCTGACACCAAGGTCAAGCCTCCATGGCAGATTTTTACCAGCCTTCTCTCTATTCTGTGGTTACTCACAGATAAGGTGGCTGGTGAGCACGTTATTTGTGAAACTATGTAAGTGTTCACTTCAACTCACCAACTTAAAATCAAAGGGAGATCATTAGCAGTTTTTCTTCTGTTATGTCATCATCTACTATTGCCACAGCTCACAAAACCACTAGCAAGCTGAGGACCCACCGGGAGGCAATGTCTACATGAGAGTGAAATGGATTTAAAAGTGACCATTGCAGCTAACCAGGGAGTTTACAAAAAGTCAGACAGCAGTATGATGAGGTTTTCTTTTTAAGAAGCCTGGTCAATACAGTCTGGGTTCCTGCATGGGGGCCAAGAGACTTCCAAAGCCAGACCAGCCTCCATTGGTTGGGGGGACTTGAGTGCCTTGCCACCCCAGCGGGATTGACATGACCTTGGCAAGATGCCCAGTCTCATAGACTCACCATCCAAGAGTTAGCTGCTTGCCGTAGGGAAAGAGTCACTCACCTTCTTCAGCACCACAAACTCATTCTCAGCCGTGGCCCTGAGGACCACCTCTTCTTCATACCTGAGGAGAGAGAGCACAGCTGAGGGGCTGTGGCCGGCTAGTGAAGCCTAGGTTTTCAAGACTCTCTGGATCTGTCCTTGACTTTCTGGGTGCCTTGGGAGAAGAGGCTAGCCTCTCTGGACTTCTATTTCCCAGACATAAAGAACCCACCAGAGGACACTGAACATGGAGTCCAAGTCCCTGGTTTCTGGTCTAAGCTTGGAAGTGAGGTCCCTGCAAAACCTCAGGCAAACCATTTACTCCGCCTGCAACTTGGGTTCAATGCCTGGTAGGCAGTAAGGCACTCAGTAAGTTTGTGGGATAAATGAGTGACAGTTGCTCCAAGGAGCCCTACAACCCTAAAATTATACAAAACGTAAAGCTCCATGAAAGCCATTCCCATGACGTTCCTTTCCCCCTCCCCCAACATCCAAGGACTTGAAATACTGGGAGCGACCCGCTCTGCCCAGACTGCTGGGGGCATTTCCACAGTCCTCCTCCACCAGCCTTTGGCTCTTTCTTGCCCATGAGGACTTATCCCTGGAGCAGCCCTGCCCGAGCCAACAAGGGAGACCAGCGTTCCCAGAGCACGGTTTTCACAACTTTGTAATTACAGGCAATTAGGCTCCTATAAACTCTAAGCTCTGTGATTACTGGCCCACACACTCCTAGAGTAGGAGACAGACTTTGGCACCTGCAAACAGAATTGTGTCTGCATTTGCATCCCCCCAAAGGAAGTGAAGACCCATTGCTGGGTCCATCTGATGGTAAAACCTGACCTTCCAAGACCAGAATTCCAATTAGAATGACCAGAGCTGATTATGTCAAAATCACCTTTCAGTCTGTCTGTGTCTACCAGATGAAGTGGGGCAAGTTCAGTGATCCAGCGAGTAAAGCTAGATAATGGCCAAACTAAACAAGTCAGGTTAAAATAAAAGATTTACCTGGACCTTTGAATTGTAGAGCCTTGCATAACAAAAGCCTAATGATTTATCTGCAGCATCAATAAAAGAAGTATCCAATTTCATCAGATATCCTTAATGGCATTGGCCTGATCATTTTCAAGAATTCTCTTCCAAGATGTTTCCTTTCCACCCATCCTGGTGCCGACTGCTGTTCCCATGTTCTGCTTTCCAGCCCTGTTGACCATGGTCCTCCTGTTTCATTTGCTCTCTCTCCATCTCTGGGTCAGTCTGTGCCCTGGGCGGGTGCCCCATCCCTCCCGGCTGGGAGCACCCCTTCCCTCCAGACTGTTGCTCGGTCTCCAAGATAACCTGCAGGAGCTGGGAGCCCAGACAAGACGGAGCAGACTGATAATGCAAACCATCTGATTGGTAGCCTGAAAGGACCCTGATCTTCAACCATGTCTGCCTCCAGGATAGTTGTATTGACCCAGCCAAGACCTACCCCATTCCTATAACCACCCCTGGCCCTGTCATGCTTACCTCTTCTTGTAGCCCTCCAACACCTCCTGCACGTGGTTGAGCTCTGAGGCCAGCCTCCCGCTGTCGGCCTGCACACACTCGGCCTCCCGCCTCAGCGTCTCCATGTAGCCATTGAACAGCGGCTCCAGGTTGCTCTCGCAGCACTTGCGGTTCTGATAGAACTGCCACTTGGTCTCCAGCAGCTTGTTCTGCTGCTCCAGGAAGCGCACCTGTCGCCGAGGGTGAAGAAAAGAGACTCAGTGGGAAGTCTAAGGAAGTTTCTGGTCCCCCAGAACTCTCTCTGCCCTTTGGGATGGCCCCTGACCTGTAGCAGCTGTGACCTTCCCCCGAAGACCAAATCATTTACAAAGTCTGAAAGTACAGTTTACAATTGTTCCCCAAATAACTTCCCCTCACCCCACCTCCCAGAAAGAGCACACAATTTATTTGTGATTTGTTTATTCTGCACAGAATAAAATAACATCTGATCCTGAAAAAAATGCCACAAACCACATGTAGTAGGTAAAAAATGGCCCCTAGAAGATGGCCACTCCCTAATCCCTGGGAGCTGTAAATATGTTGCATTACATGGTAAGAGGGATCCTGCAGATGCAATTAAGGTTACAGACCGAAGATCAGGAGCTTATCCTAAATTATCCAGTAGTTGGCTCCCACAGTAGTTGCCTTTCAAAGTGGAAGAGGAAGGCAGAAGGATGAGAGAGATGCCCAGAAGAAGGAGGCAGAGGAGAGAGTTAAAGCAGGAGAAGTGAGAAGCAGGCGACCACTATCACCAGCTTTAAAGATGGAGAAAGGTCTATGAGACTAGGAATACGGGCAGCCCCTGGAAACTGAGAACACCAGCCTGTCAATCAGCCAGCAAGGGAACAGGGACCTCGGTCCGATCACCACGCGGAACTCAGTTCTGCCAGAAACCTGGATGTCCCTGGAAAAGGGCCTCCAGAAAGAGATGCAGCCCTCCTGCCGGCTTGGTTTCAGCCTCATGAGATAAATGTATGTTGTTTTAAGATGCTAAGTTTGTGGGCATTTTTATGGCAGTAATTTTTATTTTTTTAATTCTTTATTGTTTAGAGAATTACATATAGTATTACATATATCTCCTTTTCCCCCCATTAACCTCTCCCCGGCCACCCCCACCCCCCAGCACATGCCCTTACACCCCTAGTGTCTGTGTCTACTGGTTATGCTTATATGCATGCATACAAGTCCTTTGGTTGATCTCTTACCTCCCCCACTCCTTCCCCTGCCTTCCCTCTGAAGTTTGACAGTCTGTTTGATGCTTCTCTGTCTCTGGCTCTATTTTGTTCATCAGTTTATGTTGTTCATTATAGTCCACAAATGAGTGAGATCATGTGATATTTATCTTTCTCCGACTGGCTTATTTCGCTTAGCATAATGTTCTCCATGTTCATCCATGCTGTTGCGCATGGTAAAAGTTCTTTCTTTTTTACAGCAGCGAAGTATTCCATTGTGTAGATGTACCAGTTTTTTAATCCATTCATCTGCTGATGGGCACTTAGGCTGTCTCCAAATCTTAGCTATTGTAAATTGTGCTGCTATGAACATAGGGGTGCATATGTCCTTTCTGATTGGTATTTCTGATTTCTTGGGATACATTCCTAGAAGTGGGATTACTGGGTCAAATGGCTGTTCCACATTGAATTTTTTGAGGAAACTCCATACTGTGTTCCACAGTGGCTGCACCAGTCTGCACTCCCACAAGCAGTGCATGAGGGTTCCTTTTCCTTATGGCAGTGGTTTTTAAATGCACTCACCATGACCCTCCCTCACTCTGTCTGGAGTGCAGGAGCCTGGAGGGGGAACCCTGAACCAGAAGTTAGGAGATCTCTCACTGCCTAACTCCGCCACCGACCAAGCCACAGTGCCTCATTCTCTCTGAGCCTCATGGTAAACTGAGGCAATGAGAACACATCAGCAATTTACACGGGCAGCCCTCAGGCCCTATCTGGCCCAGGGCATGTGCTATTTGGCTGCACACTGTTTTACAAAAATCCGATTAGCTGCTAACATTTAATAATTGAGTGTCTTCAGGCAAGAATCTGGATTTCCCTGACCTTGACGAACCGGATGCTTGGGTAATGCTGGGCCTGTGTTTGGAGTGAGAGGCAGCAGCTGCCCCTGTAGGTGGCACACCTCTCAGCTTGGCTTCATTCACCAAGCACCGTGCAGCTGCCAGCCCTAAACTAGGTTCTCCTCTCAAGTCCTAAACTTCTGGGAGAACAAGCTGGTGTAAAGCAACTCTCAATGAAAAGGAGCCCAAACCCCGACTATCCAAAAGGCATCTGCCTTGGGTCTCCACATGCAGGCCCAGGTCGGGAGGGCAGCTCTCGGGCCTGCCTGATCTACAGGCTTAAACCCACCACAGCGATGCACTTTGCACACCTGGAGTTCATCCTGAAGGAAGAACGCTAGAAGGAGGCAAGTGGCTGTCAGGAACCCCAGGGAAGGGATTGACCCTCCCCAACAGAGAGTGGTATACCTGGGTGACGCCCAAAGGGCCACATGCAAAGATCCCTTTCAAGTCTGCGTGTTCAGGGTCCTCACTGTGCTTTTGCGCAAATTAGGAAAAGGTGCCCCTTCAGGCAGATGCAGCCTCTCCCAGGGCACACAGCCTGGCGAACAGAGCAAGGGCTGGATTTCAACCTCCCCCTCCCCCATCTTAGTGGGTGTCCCTATGCAGTGAACAACCTGCATGGCCCCAGGGTCAGCTTCTGTGTGCTGATGGGAGGGACAGCCAGGAGCGTGCTAAGAATGGATGCCCAGCACCTTCCCTTGCAGATATGCCTATTGCTGATGGTGCTTGTCTGAGAGCAAAGCTCCCACCCACAGCAGCCGGTGTGCACCTTCTAGTGTCGGGTGTGCACACCCTCAGCCCTGGGAGATGAGCCTTTCCTCCCGGGCACTCCAGGGGCTGTTCTCCCCCAAAGATCAGATTTCAGGCTCCCAGAGGGGGCGTCACTGGGGCAAAGGAAACTGAAGCTGTGTATCCAGCCACAAGGAGAGCTCTGAAACTGCAACATCGGGAAAGTGCAATTCAACAGCCCCTCCTGGGGCCCCCTGAAGTCTCAACTCACTGTCGTTCATCTGTGGAAGTGTTGGGTGGGGGAGGGCCCCTGGGGCAGAAGTCCTAGGAACTCCCAGCCTTCTGAGGATGTCCCTACAGGAAAGGAGCTTCTGGGCCCTCTCTGTCCTGGCCCCTCTCCCTGCTGGGGATGACACTAGCCTACGCAACAGCGCCCACCCCATCCACCCCACACTGTGTGATGGCCAAGATCCAGAGGATGGGGCCCAGACACACATGCACTCTTGCTGAGCAGGGTATTAGCAGCAATACACCTGCCTGTTCTGGCCAGTGGTTTCGCATCCATTATTGCAATTTTGACTCTCAAGGCAACATGTGAAAACTGAGATCCTGATTCAGCCACATTCTCGAGGCTACATGCTCATCAGTAGCAGGGCTGGGACCCTGAGAATTTGAGCCCAGCCAGTCATTGGGTTCCAAGTCCCTTGCCCCTTCCTAAGCCATTGCCCAGGGGACAACCCACAGACCCACCTTGTCGATGAAGGCAGCGAACTTGTTGTTGAGACACTTGATCTGCTCCTTCTCTTCATGCTTCACGCACTGCGCGTTGGGGTCGATCTCCAGGTTGAGGGGCGTGAGGAGGCTCTCGTTGACTGTGACGGTGGTGATGCAGGGCGGGCTGGGCCCACAAAGGCCCCCTGCTCTGTAGCCAAAGTTTCCCCCGCTGCGTAGGGGGCGCGCACAACTCACTGCGATCCGTGGGGACCCCACTGCACACAGACTCCGGCTGCCAAAGCCCCCGAGGCGCCTGTAGCCAGGGCCCCCAGGACTGCCCCCTCGGTAGGCCATGGCACTGGCACAGCTGTGAGCCCCCGGCTTGGGCATGATGGCAGAACAGGAGCTAAAATTCCTGACCCCGTAGCCAGAGCTGATGCGGTAGGACCGGCTCGCCATGCCTCTGCTCTGTGGGCAGTACCAGGGGAAGTGGAGGGACTGAAGGACACCAGATCTCACCCCAGAGACCTGTTAGTGCTCCTGCCTTTTATAGGGCAGACACAGGCCTCCCAACAACATGAAAGGCAGGAGAAAGTTATTAATTCCCTTTATGAGCGTGGGAATCACCCCCAGGGGCAAGTTGAGAAGGGAAGCTGAAACTTGCCACCTTTAATTCAGGAGACCCTGAACCCCAATAAGCCCGTCCCTGGCCTGTTCAACCCCACAGGCCTAGACATATCTATTCAGCCCTAATTCCCCTCCGGCCCTGTGAGTAGACCACAGATCATTATCCCACACAGGCAAGTGGAGGCCTGGGCCAGCACATTCCTGAGACCTGAAGGGTCCCATGTCCCACCAAAGTCCCACCGGCCGTATTTCCAGGCAGATCCCATGCCCCTTCTAAGGCTGCAAGGACGCCCAGCTCATCCTCCCAGGTTGAGCACATACGGAATGAGCTTCTTCAAGCCTTTTCCTGTTACTGCTCTGAATCGCATTCCATCTTATAGTAGAGTCATTGCCATTGGCGCTGCCCCTTCAATTCAGAAATCAAGTCTTATCTACTTTTATATCCAACAGCATATCAGGTCCTCGGGAAGCATTGCTTGAATTGAATAGACCAGATGCAGGAAGGAGTGGCCAATTGCTGGAGAGGTTCTCCATCTAGTCTACAAATATCGGCCAGGTGCAGCAGCAGCCCAGAGGAGGTGCCTTCATTCACGGCAAGTGCTAAAGCACCAGCAGAACAAGAACAAGGCACTAATTTAGATGCTGAGGGAAATCAACCTGGGTAGGCAGAGTTTGCCCTTGAGGAAGCTGGGTCTCATGGGGAGACCAGATGGGAGCAGGAAAGATCCGTGGCGAGAGGGAAAGATGACTGACCGGGCAGAGGGCATGCTCTTAGTTTCTGAGGCCACTCATGGCAGTGGAGGATCAGGAAGGTCGGAGACCTAGGCAGGTCCGGATGGGGAGAGTTGGCAGAGAGGCCCGAGGCAAGAGTGCCAACCAGAGAAATCACCCAGCTCTTGAGATCCCTTGCAAAGCCCAGGCCCTCCACTGGGGCTGCTCACCCCCAGCCTCCCACCTTCATCTTACAGGGGCCTCCTTGTCACACCCAGGAAGAGCGGGGTGGAAATGCAGCCCAATGGGGAGAGCACCTGCTTTGTGAAAGCTATAATTACTCCAAAGGCCCAGCTCCCCAGACCCCTGAGTGAAGCACTCATTTTAGAGAACCTCTGTGCACCAAGACAAGAACAAGAAAGAATCTTCCAGAATATGCCCCTCTACAGGAAATGGGCTTCGGGGGAGGCATACGAAAAGAGCCAAATGGAACCAGAGAGAATAGAGAATCTTCTCTCTCTCTCTCTCTCTCTCTCTCTCTCTCTCTCTCTCTCTCTCTCACACACACACACACACACACACACTCCATGTGGGGAGTATGGAGATGGATCCAGAGGCAGCAGTTGCTGCCCCAGGAGCACAGGTCTGAGATGACGGCCTTGTTTCGGCATCTGATGATGAGCTCCAAGGATGAGCCAAGTCAGGAGGATGGGCTGGGGAGACACCCTACAAACCAAATACCTACAGAAACAACTTACTCCAGTCTTTTGTTCTTGCAGCCACACCGCTGCCTCGCTGCTGGCTGGCCACAGAAGCACATCTCCCACACCAGCCGCACTGATAGGGAAAAGTCAAGTGTGCCAGGAGGTGAGAGAGCTTCTCCGGGATAAACACCCTGAGCAGGCCAGCAAAATAGAAACTGAACTCAAAGCTGATGCTCTGGAAGGGGCCTGCCTCACACTGGTCTCTCTTAGTTTCTATTCATGGAGTACCCACTGCATGCCAGGCATCGTTCTGTGAGCTTGGGGTGCATCCGTGAATAACATAAAGATGTATACTTTTGTATCGACAATACACTTAAATGAATAGATTACAGTGGGGCCTTGACTTATGAGTGTAATTCGTTCTGTGATGGAGCTCGTAACTCAAATTACTCGTATGTCAGATCTTAAAGTGAACGAGTGAGACACGTGATGCTGGGCTGATGTTGTGGCGTTCACTGTGACGTTCGCTGCGCCAACTAACGGTGGGGTATCTGAAGCTGGCTCGTAACCCAAATCTTAGCTCGCAACTCAAAGCAAAAAATCGGCCTAGAGACGGCTTGTATCTAGAAAAACTCGTTAGTCGTGACACTCATAAGTCAAGGCCCCACTGTATATGTTAGGCGGTGATACGTGTTGTGGAAAGGAGAAATAGAACAGGGTAAGGAAGGTCAGGAGAGCTGGGAGAAAGGTGGGGTCCAACTGTAACTGAGTGGTCCGAGGCAGCTGCCCTGAGAAGGTGACATTGAACAAAGACTTTGAGGAGGTCAGAGGATGAACCCTGTGGGCAGCGGCAAGAGACAGTGCAAAGGCCTAAGGTAGGAACAGGCCTGGTGTGTTCCCACCAGGAGCAAGGAAGCCACTGCGGTTTGAATAGTGGCAGCGAGAGTTCTGGACGGTGCAGGCGAGTTTAGGAGACACAAGGAGGGAGGTGCTCCACTCCGACCATGGAGGACCAGCAGGCCTTGCGAGGACTGCAACTCCCACTGAGTGCAGCGTGGAGCTGCGGGGCTTGTGCAGAGGAAAGTTATCTGACATGCTAACTGATCACGGTGATGTGATGGCTGCCCAGAAAACAGACTGTAAGAGAGGTAACAGTGGCAGGAAAGAGAAGGGTCACCCCAGGGAGATAATGGAGCCCCATGCATAAAGGTGTGGAAGGAAGGAATCCCTGGACGGTGTAAGCAGTGACCAGCCTTGGATGAAATGCAAAGAAAGATTTGAAAACGGATTTCTCGACATATTGGATCTGGGATGCGAGAGAAGGGGAGGAATCAAGGATGCCTCCACGCTTTCTTGTGGGTTAAACTTGCCACCACAATAAAGTAAAACAGCGGCACCGTGAGGAAAATGTCAAGGTGAGCATCCCAAATGCTTGCCCAGGCTCTGCTGTCTGCAACCTGGAGATCACCATCTCTCCAAGCCTTGGGCCTGCTTGAACCCACATTTCTGAGCCCACGGCCTTCAGAGCATTGAAGAGCTGCAGCCTCACTATCATGGCCCTGACCTCCAGCTCTCACCTTACCACTGTCTCCTGCTTTTCCAAGTGGATTCTTGGATTTCTTCCTGACATCCCCAACATTATGAGGGTGTCTCCCCAAAATGAAAACTCGGAAGGGAGGATCTCAGCTTGAATCTCCTGCTGTGCTCTGCTTCCGGAGGGAAGTTGGCAGTTCCTGGCCAGACTCCTCGGCTAGAAAACCACCAGGGCTGGAGTGTGGGAGGCCCTGTCACAGACATCACAGCTGCCAGTGAACCCTGTTCGGACCCTGCCGAGGCTGCCCTGCCCAGCATGCCTCTTTGGCACCAAGCCTTTCCCAAGCACCTGAATATATCTGGCAAGGGCATTAGGGCCACACAAGCTGGTGCTCTGTGACCTAGGGAAGCATGGTGGCCACTGAATACCCATTCTCCTACCTCGTTCTCTGTCTTTAAGAGGCTCACAGCCTACTGGTCACGATGGAGAAATCAAACTTCTACAGCAGTGATTTTCAACCGATGTATCGAAAGAATTTTAAAACATGCAATACCTGACTAATTAGTCAGGGGCACGGACATCTTTTCCCTTAAACTGTCAAATAAAAAAATGACAACAGCCAACACAACAATAGTTGTCTGATGTGAATGCCCTGTCTTGAACCATAAATATAAAGGTCATGTACTAATAATAGAGTTGCATCTTCTTAGTCACATCACATAAAAGAGGTTGCATCTGATTGGTTAATTCTTGGTACCAGAAATCCTTATACGCAAGTATAGGTACCTGATTTTTTTTTTTTTAAAGTCACTTTGGAGCAAAAAGGGTAGGTAATCACTATTGTGGCCTTTTTTGTAAACTAATCAAAATCATACCTATTTTTGTCAGATTAGCAAAAAAATTATGTACTTTTTTGGTGTGCCGCAGAATTTTAGTAATTCATTTATGTGTGCCATGAGATGAAAAGGGCCGAAATCGCTGATCCACAGTGTGATAATAGACACATACCCGACTCTGTTGAGAGGAAACAGACCCTGAGCCCAGACTTGAGTTCCCAAACCCAGGGGATAGAGTGCATAGAGGTGTGGAGGCCTGAGCAAGAGTGCCCCCCTCAGGGTCAGAGCAGCAAGCGGAGCATGGAGCATGGCAGGAGCACAGGGGAAATGAGGTTGGAAGCATAGGCAGGGCCAAGACAGGAGCACTGTGTGCCCCTTTCCTGAGTACGGCCTTTGTCCCATCAGCAGTAGAGGATTTTCCTCTGATGGTTACATACAGAGGTGGTGGGTTGGGATGGAGGATGGATGGACGGATGAATGGAAGGAAGGAAGGAAAGTGACTGGATGTATGACCAGATCAACTAAGTAGTGGGATGAAAAACAGATTGTGGGAACATAATAAAAGGCAGAAAATCCAGTTAGCAAGTTCTCGCATGAAATGAAATGTGAAATAACAAGGGCCTGAGCTAAGACAGTGTTGGAGAAATGGAGAAGAAATGGAATCAACCACGAGGTATTAGAAGGGCCTGTCAATTTACTAGATGTGGGGGGAGAGGAAAGGAGTCAAGATGATGATTCTCAGGTTGGCAGCTCGTCTCCCCAAGTTCTAAGAGAGCTTCACGTTGGACCTGGCCACCTCTCCTCATGGTCAAGGGCCCCAAAGATGGCCTGGGAGGAAAGCTGAGCTGGAAGGGGCGCAGTCTGGCAAGTGTCCAGCAGCATGGGGAGGTGAGGGGGGGCCACAAGGTACAGCCAAACGTTGCAAGGCAGCATTGGTGCTGGGGGGCTTTATGGGAATGAACCCTGGAACGTCAGACTTGTGGTGCCACCACCCAACTTTAGAGGTAGACACAGAGCCTGCTGCCCCCACCAGCTGCCACTTAGGCAGAACCTGATGGACAACACCTCCCCTGGTGCAACAGCGGTTGAAAAACCTCAAAAAAGAAGGGAGTTTGTGATGAAAGACCCCGCCCCACTGAGCTGAGCATGAGAACCAGAAACAGGCTAGCCAGGCGTGGGGAGGTGGCTGAAGGGTGGGAGAGAGAGAAGGTTTGAGCAGAGATCAAAGCTGAAATTTTACCATGAGGCTAGGACTCCTTAGATTCTGGACTGAAATGACTCTAATAATCGAGAATGGTTGCAAATCATGGAATCCGGTCAGGAGCTCACGTGGCTGTGCAATGAACCACCCAAAACTCAGCAGCTTTAAAACCAACCGTGTGTAGTCTGGGAAGTGCTCAGCAGGGCTGGCTCATTTTTCTCTCTCAGGGAGCTCCTGCTCCCTTAGCAGCACTCAGCCATGCAGTGTCCAGAGCAGTGGCACCTTGCCCTCTGCTGCTCAGGCCACACAGGATGGAGAATGACCGGCTTGAGCCTCCTCATTGCTTCCTAAGGGTCACTCACTGCTGGCCAAGACAGCACCCAGTGGGGAGGCCCTGAGGCCCAGCCCTGTGAGGAGTCCTGACGGAGAGCACGTGTCTGTCTTGGGTGGGAGGGAGGGGGACAGAGAGAGGGGATGTGTGCCCACAGGGGCTAAGTGAGGCAGCTGGGGACAGGTGCCCAAAGACATGGAGGACAGCCAGAAGTTACAGGGTCTCAGCTTTGGGGTCTACTTAAGGAACACGTCCAGGTCTGTCTATCTGGCCCATGAGATGGGAGGCAGCTAGCTGTCTGGAGGGCGCCGTGGGAGACAGTGCCCTTCAGAGTTCCCCAACTCCAACAGCGCAGAAGCTTGCCAGAGAAGGAGGAACTTCGGGAGACAAAAGGAAGAAAAGTTGGCCCCAAAACACTGATAATTACCCCTTTCCTGTCTTATTCCTGGAGCTCCTCCAATTGCAGCATAGCCACATGACGTGCAACCCATTTTACAGTCCAAAACCCTAAGTTCTGTAGCTCAGAGATGCCCCTGGGGCCCTGTTGAGTCACTGCTCTGTGGCAGAGGTGCCTTAGAAAAGACTCTCCTGGACTCCCACACTGTTTCCACTAGAGGGCACTCTAGCCTGGCTGCAGACGGCACCTAATGCCATCGTGGGGGAAAGCCCTCTTCCTCCAGGAAGCCTTCCCAGGTTGATCAACACAAGGTGTGGCTTCCCTGTCTCTTCCCAACCTGGATTTTTCATTCTCCCAGCAGCTTCCTTTCAAGTGCTCAGCAGCCCCAGGGTGTATCCTCCCTGGGGGCTCGCAGCCACCACATGTTAACCTAACAGATCTGTGTACCAGGCTTCCCTCCTCTGCTCCATCCCATGACTTGACAGTTTCGCCCCCCTAAAAATCTGCTTCCAAAACACATCTACCCAGGCACCAAATGCTCAACAGAAGATGACTGAGGCTCCTCAGCCAGTCCTCAGGCTGGCCCCAACAAAGCCCTCTTAGGTCATCTCCTAGTCCTTCCCACTTTCTTTATTTTATGTTTGGTTTTGCTTTGGGGCCTCCTAAGCAGGAAGCTGAGCCCATTAGTCTCCAGTCCTGAGCATAGTATCCTTATGAGCCCACAGAAACCCTTCTGTTTCATTCATCTGTTCCCTTCATTTCCCATCTCTCCTCTCACTCTCCTCACCAAAGGCACCCACTGTAGCACATGTGATGTCATCCCAAATATGTGCTCATTACTGGGCAGTAAGTAGCAGTGCTTTCAGTGTGTGTATGTTTTAATTAGATAAATGGTACGGTTTTGATATTTTTTAACCCAACACTATGTTGTCTGTATGTACATCGACTTTGTTGTGTTTAGCTTCCATAATATGCATTTATCATCTTCTGACTCTGTCCAATCTCAGGTCATCTAGGTTGCCTCCAACTTCCTTCTGCTATAGATAACGCCACAATGACTTGCCTTGTCCTTGCAGGAGAACTGCTTTCAGATGTGGGCTGGACTTCTCTCAGGGGCCGATTGCTGGGTCACTTCAGACGCAGGCGGGCTGGTGAAGGCTGACACAAGGCACAGGCCTTGGCAACTGACCCAGCCTGGGGCTCGGCCAGAGCCTTTGCAGCCTATGGTGAGGAAGGGAACTCATCGCAGCCAGTTGCTCTGGTGGAAGGAAGCAGCCTGGCGGGCTGCTGCTGTCCCTTTGTCAGCTTCCTGTCTAAGTCGGTTTTCAAGGGGCTCACTAAGTCTGTCATTCTCTTTGTTCTGGGCCATTTACAAATAGGTGCTTTAATTAAGGCTTTCTGAGGTGGCCATGACTGCCTTGTAAAAGCTGCTGGGCTGCTTGTGCTCAAGCAGGAATGGCACCTCACAGCCCGTGCACACTATCTCTTTGCAAGGCCCTGCTGGCTGCATGTAACCAAGACCAGTCACCTTGTTAGTAGTGAGAGGGTTGGAGGGGGCGCCTCCTACCACCAGGCAATCGATTACCCCTTCCAACACCCAGCAAGGCATGGGTTGCCATTCATATTTCACAGGTAACAAAACTAGAGAAACATAAGTTGTCCCAGGTCCCAAAGCTAGTAAGTGGCAGAGCTGGGCTCAAAACCCAGCTTTTTATCTCCATTGTCCATGCTTCCATCATCTCCAATCAGGACAGGGACCGGGGCACACTCACAGTTCCCCCGGAAACCAAGGAGGTGGATGTGTCAACACAGAGACCCTCAGTGAAGGGTATCACTTAATAATCCAGCTCACTGCGTTGAGAAGTGAGCGGAGTAAGAGGATGGGGCACAATTGCCATTGCAGTGATAGAGAAATTTTTATGAAGAATTCACTGCCTTGCATCCCCCAGCATTTTACCAAGAAATAAATCCTTGGGCATGGATTGAGAGCCTTTCAGGTGCTCACTAGTTCCAATGTGGATTGAGCCAAGTGGAGAGAAAGACTTGGTTCTTTCTTGAATGTCTGGCAGACATTTGACCCAGAAAAAGGTTTAACATGAAAGTACCCACCAGCCACACCTCCCAGAGAAGTGCTCCTGAAATCCCACCAACCAGTCAGCTGGAATCAGCCACCCCTAACCCCCAGGCCTTGCTTCCTTGTGTGTCTCACACCAGAAGCCCCTAACCCAAGGCCCATGCACCACACCCACAGAGTTCCTACCCCAGAAACAAGAGACTGTGCAAATCTATCCACAGGGCCCAAGAGGAAGACTGGGAGTGTCCTTTCTTTAGAATGCATGCAGAAGTTGCCCAGCTCCCTGACAGATTTCCATGGCACCATCACCCGTCCTCCCAGAAAACAGGAGTCCTCCCTCACTCTGGGGTATAACAGGCCACTCGCCCTGAGAGGGACGAGGGAGGCCCTGGTGAGGCCCTGAGGGGATGCATGAAGGGCTATTTTTAGGCCAGACGGGGTCAGTGTTTGGTCACGGCCGGTCAGGAAACAGGCCCATTGGAGGAGTCATCCTTAGGTTCAAAGGCGGTCAAGACACGTGTGCTTGGAAGGGTTTATGGGCTCAGATACTTGGGTTCAGGGAACCTCCTGGCTTGGTGCCACTGTCCACACATCACAGTCTAAGCCCAAACAGAAGAGGGGAGTTTGGCTGAGGGACAGCCACATGAACCCCCTCCTCCTCTCACCCAATGGGTCCTGTGAGGGGAGGAAGTGATGCCATTTTAGGACCCTGGTGACCTCCCTCACCCCATCTTCAGTACCTTTCACCCTTCCTGATGAGTGCGTGCATACCAGTATTCATTGCTCAACTTCCCTGCTGAGAACTCAAGGACTCTCATACCCCACATCATACCCCAACTCAGCCTTGCACCCCATATTTATGCCACCCTTTCCTACCTCCAAACACCTCAGGTCTCTGCTGGATTCCAGGAACCCAGCCAGTGTCTCCTGCATAGTTGGAACTCAATAAGAATTTACTGAATGAATGAGGAATGACTGATTACACAGTCTAGTCTCCAAATCAGAACTGGACTCCTTTCTTGTCTCCTCCCAATCCTATCCCCATCCCACCCCAGTCCTCCTTAAAGCCACCTCCAAGAAGCCTTCCCTGATTATGCCCTGTCGCTCTGGGGTATTCCACACTCCCACTCCTAAATCTATCCCACTGGCAACGATCCCCAGAACTCTGAAGAATGGCGCTGGTTTCCTTCTGAGCTCTGACTCAGTGTCTCCCATGTCCCAGCTGGAGTCCATGGCTTCTGTCTTCCTAGGAATTCCTCAAAGTACAGAGGCCATGCTCCCTCCCAAACCTCTACCCCAATCCTCCTCCCTGACTGCACTCTAAAAAGGAACAGATTAGGAGAGGCTCATGTTGACACAGAAGAGAGGGATATTCTTAGAGCAAGAGGGAAGGCAAAGAGCCTAGAACAAGAGGTTGTTGGGGACAAGGCCCCTCCTTGGGATAGACCAGCTGCTCCACCTGAGGCCAGGTCAGGGGGCCATAGCACAGCTGAGCCCCCTCCAGGAAAGGGTTTGGGAAGCAGGCTCCTCCCCAGGCCACTGCACCCATTCCCTGCATCCGAGCGTGGAGTCCAACTGATGCTTCCAGGAGCCCTTCTCCCTTCTCCACTACTCCACATCCTCATGGGCGGGGAGAGGCCTTGAGGAAGCTTGTAAAGGGCTTTGAAGATGAAACAGGCCAGTGGCTGGGGATTGTTGACACAGCTACACTGAGGAGGCAAGCGGGGTTGGCTCTTAAGAGCCCGGGATGATGCCAAGCCAATAAAATGCAGCTATTGTCTCTTTGCTGTCCCTTTTAATGCCAGCTGCCCCTGGTGCATAAAAGGGCCTGCCACAGCCCAGGGAGCACAGGCCTTTGGCTCCATTCCCTGCCAGCTTCTCCACTCTTCGGATACCTCCCTATCTCCAGCATGAACTGTGGATTCAGCTCCGTGGGCTGTGGATTTGGCCCCAGGAACTTCAGCTGCGCCTCCGCCTGCGGGCCCCGGCCCGGCCGCTGCTGCATCACCGCTGCCCCCTACCGCGGGGTCTCCTGCTACCGCGGCCTCACAGGGGGCTTTGGCAGCCAGAGCGTCTGCGGCACCTTCCGCTCTGGCTCCTGTGGACGCAGCTTCGGATACCGCTCAGGCGGCGTGTGCGGACCCAGCCCGCCCTGCATCACCACCGTGTCCGTCAATGAGAGCCTCCTCACGCCCCTCAACCTGGAGATCGACCCCAACGCGCAGTGCGTGAAGCATGAGGAGAAGGAGCAGATCAAGTGTCTCAACAGCAGGTTCGCTGCCTTCATCGACAAGGTGGGTGTCCCTGACCAGCCCTTCCCTGAACCCTCTGTTGCTGGGCTTGGCACTGGAGAGGAGTCAGGGGCAGGAGGAATGTGGTCCAGGTGAACTCCCAGCCTGATGGAGGAGATGGAACACATCTGATGGAGATGGACCACATTGACAGAGAGCTGTGTATTGGGCAGGGTCTCCTGATTTGATAGCAATGTCATTGTAGACAACCTCTGTCCAGACAGGTAGGGTACCCACAGAGAAGGTGGGTGTCCTTGAGCACGTCCTTACTAAACTCCGTCCATGTGCAGGACTCAGGCTGGGCACTGAGGGGGGAAGCCAGAGGCAGGCTTACCCAGAGAGGCTCCAATTCCAAAGGGAGAGGCAGTTATACCTCTAGGACACAGACAGAACGCCAAGAATAGGATCAAGAGCTGCCAGCCTGATGCTCGGGACAAACTGAAAACACATGAGCAGAACTAGGGGCAGAACTTGTAGGGCTGAGAGGTAACATCTTGTGAGCAAAGGGCTGCCATGTGGGTGTTCAATGTGCTTGAAGCCAAGTAGCTGCTTACATGGCAAGGAGGTGTTCCCTGTGTCCAGGGCGAGGCTAGTGAGTGTGGTGCTGGAAGACTGCCTGGCGGGAATCTCATGGACCACACAGAGCTGTATCCATACCAGTGGTTACTTAGACACTGAGCAGGGGCCAACATGGTTTGTCCAAGCCACCATGCAATAGGCACAGCTCCCACTCTCCCAGGCCCTGTGGGGAGGTGGGCACAGTGGAAACCATCTGCAGATGTCAGCGTCCAGGTCAAGTCTGAAGCTGTCTTCTCCACTGAATCCAGGCAACCACCCTGTGTGGCAGTGGTGCGAGGGGTTGGGGGAGAAGTCTCCAATGAGGAAGCAGTTCCGGGGCCAAAGTGAGCACTCAGAGCCAACCTCAGAGAAGTCATGTTAGAGAGATACCCTCCAGGAAACACTAGTGAGCACCGAAAATCTGAAACTCCTAACAACACGAGAGACCAAGGATAACATAAGAAAGGACTGACCAGGGGTGTGGCAGTATTAGACAAAGGGATATAAACGGGGTGGTGGGTCAACCTCCTGGCAGGGAGATGGGTGTGAGATTTTCTTGGGCCCAATAGTCAATAATTACTGTAGTGAGAGAAGCACACGCGCACACACACACCCTGCAAGAAGGCAGCAGATCAGAGTTTGAGTTCTTCCTCTGTCATTGTGAGATCTCAGGCAGGGGATCACTTGGATCCCTCATCTGTAAAATGAGGGGGTTGGAGCACAGAGCATCCCAGGTGACTAATTGCATTGTTGTTGTAGGGGTTCAGTAATTGGCACCTATTTTATTTTTCAACTTTTATAGTCCACCTTTCCAAAAGGGCTGAACGGCTCATTTGCACACTGACCATCACACCTCACTTGGTGTAGCAGCTGTTCAGCGTGCAGGTGCCTCCTGGTACCAGGGCTCGCTAAACCCTCATAGTGAGGCGATCAGTCTGCAGAGGGGTTAAGTGCTGTGCCCAAGGATACATTATTAACCAGCAGCAGCAGAGGCTGGACTCAGCATGGTTTGGCGCTTTTCAGGTCATGAGATAAATTGCCTGAAAGGGACTAAAGTTAGCTCCCAAGGACTTCCAGGTGGTGAGTTGGTTAAGCCCTGGTGTGTCTTTGAGAAATGGCAAACCCCCATCAGGGAGGACTCTGGGTCAGGGAGTTGGGGCTTCCTCTTGCCCTGTGATCCTGCAAGAAGAGATTCTCAGGCTCTGCCTCTGGGCAACAGGTGCGCTTCCTGGAGCAGCAGAACAAGCTGCTGGAGACCAAGTGGCAGTACTACCAGAACCGCAAGTGCTGCGAGAGCAACCTGGAGCCGCTGTTTGAGGGCTACATCGAGACGCTGAGGCGCGAGGCTGAGTGTGTGGAGGCCGACAGCGGGAGGCTGGCCTCAGAGCTGAACCATGTGCAGGAGGTGCTGGAGGGCTACAAGAAGAAGTAAGTGCAGGAAGGGCTGGCTCAGGAAAGGGCTTGAAGGGAGCTCCCACACAGGAATGTGTCCCAGCCTGTGGCTGGGTCTCTGCCTGAGAACGGGGAAGAACCTACACTCTGTCTTTCCTGGCCCCCCAGGGGTGGAGCTCTCCAGAGCTTCCTCCCAGAAGCTTAGGGAAATGATGTTCTCTTCCTTCCTCCATCCACCAGACTTTTCTCTTAAGACCCCAGAAAAATTAACATTCCTGGACCCTTTGAGCCTTGCCCTCAAAGACATGGACATTCTTCTTAGGTTTACTCCTTCACTCAACACTTTCTGAGTGCCTACCAGGTGCCAGCCAGATGGCAGACCGGGTCCAGATACCCCTGCCCAGGGACAACCAGGAGACACAGTCCCTGTCCTTGTGGCACTTACAAGGGAGGCAGGGTGGCACGGGCACAGACAGACTTTCAGTTACCGTGTGCGATACATGCTATGACAGGTACATACTGGGGACTCTGAAAGAATCCAGTTTTGAGGGGTGGCCAGCTGCCTTCAGTAAGGCTCTCGCTGTGGATTTCCCAGTCAGCCACACCCCCTGCCTCTGGCTCCAAGCCAGCCTGCCCACAGAGCAGGAGGAAGCAGCGGGCTTGACTCCTCTTGGCTGAGCCCAGGAGGAGAACGGGAGGGGATCCCAAAGCCAGGGGCAAGAGGAAGGGTCAGAGGAAAGGTAAAAGGAGACCTGGGTGAGAAAAACATCCATCTCCCTTGACCTAATCCCCCACCCCCACACACATGCATACACACACACATCCACATACACGCACGCACACACACATACACACACACATTCACTCACACACACATGCACACACAGATTCCAGATCCTGCCCTCCCACCCCAACTGAGAGCTCAAAGGTGATGTGAGAGTGGATGCTTCGATCCTCCAATGTATCCCAGCAGGCCTGGACCAGCAGCCTGATTTCTTCCTTGTGCTGCCTCATTTTTTTGGAGGCAGGGGCACAAGCCAGAGGAGATCTAGGAATCAGGCATGTTTGCATGCCTGCTTCTATGCCACGTTAAGAGCTGCTCAGACGGGGTCCTGTTCTCCTTGCCCACCTCAGGTATGAAGAAGAAGTTGCACTTCGGGCCACAGCGGAGAATGAGTTTGTGGTTCTAAAGAAGGTGAGTGCCTGAAGCCAAGCCCCGCCCTGAGTTCCCGGCCACCCCATCCTCTCTGCCCTGCCACACGGCAGCCAACCCTCAGAGCATCCCAAGGAACCCTAATTTCATGGCCTTTTGAACCCCACACAGGACGTGGACTGCGCCTACCTCCGCAAGTCAGACCTGGAGGCAAACGCGGAGGCCCTGACCGAGGAGATCGACTTCCTGCGGCGACTGTATGAGGAGGTGAGGGACTCTCTCAGCCATGGCGGGCACCCCGACCCCTGCCCAGACTCTACAGGCCAGCTGATGTGGGAACCCAGCTTGAGACTGGAGTGTTGGAGGGGAGCAGGAAAAGGGAGGAAAGGAGACAGAGAAAATGGAAAACTAAAAGGGACAGAAGTAGTAGGGGCAAGAGTGTGTGGTCTCTAGGACAGACAGTGTGTCTGGGGAACCCAAAGCAGAGGCCACATGAATCATCACGCAGGCTCAACCTGTTCTCCAGATTTTCTAGGGCAGCCCATGGCCTTCCTCCGTGTGGTCAGACCAGGGGAATGTGACGTGGCCCCACCACAGGGTCTGCCCCCAAGGGAGATGCACAGCATGCTGGCTGGCAGGAAGCCGCCTAGGTGCACGTGGGCCTGAAAAATTCCAGCAGCAAGCCTTTGAGACCTACTGGCATTTTCTTTTAAGAGGGATTTTTTTATCTGGACAAAAAGTTATGTGATCTCATCAGGGAGTTCCTCTCCAAACAAGAGACTTTGGCTCCAAATGGGCCAGAGATGATAGGCATCAGCCTGAGCAGGTGAAGAAAAGTTCTGATAACTTGGTTATTCTTCCTCTTCCCTCACTCCTGCCCCACAGGAGATCCGTGTCCTCCACGCCCACATCTCAGACACCTCAGTCGTTGTCAAGATGGACAACAGCCGGGACCTGAACATGGACTGCGTCATTGCCGAGATCAAGGCTCAATATGACGACATCGCCAGCCGCAGCCGGGCCGAGGCCGAGTCCTGGTACCGCAGCAAGGTGAGTGGCCCAGGACACCTGCTTCCTAGACATGGCAGTGGGAGGGATGTGAGGTATATATTAGAAAAGACTGCTTTTGTCTGGGGATTCTGATCCTAAGGATGGTAACAGAGGCCAGACAGCTCTCAGGTTGAGTGGACAGGGCAGGGCTGCCATGGATGAGCACTGTATAGCCTGCACTACCATCCATGGTGTCCTGAATGGGGGATGTCTCATCCTGAGCCTCAGGAGCATCTCTGCTTCCCCCCAGTGTGAGGAGATGAAGGCCACAGTGATCCGTCACGGGGAGACCCTGCGCCGCACTAAGGAGGAGATCAATGAGCTGAACCGCATGGTCCAGAGGCTGACCGCCGAGGTTGAGAACGCCAAGTGCCAGGTACGGGGCATCTGCACCCTGGGCCACCAGAGAGGCTGAGGGTCTGGCCATGGTCTCACAGGCCATGTGTGCTCAATCTAAATCTCACCATTCATCCTCTAGCCCATTTGCATAACTAGAATTATAAGTTGTGGTCACTTAGGGAGACCCAGGTGATGAAGGTGAGAGTTCTGTTCCTGGGATGTTCACAGCTGGCTGGGAGAAACTGGACACATCCAGGAAATTGACAGAGAGACCCAGAAATCATACCCCACCTTGTTCTCTTCTGGGTCCCCAGAACACCAAGCTGGAGGCCGCAGTGACCCAATCAGAGGAGCAGGGTGAGACAGCCGTCAGCGATGCCCGCTGCAAGCTGGCCGAGCTGGAGGCTGCCCTGCAGAAGGCCAAGCAGGACATGGCCTGCCTGCTCAAGGAGTACCAGGAGGTGATGAACTCCAAGCTGGGCCTGGACATTGAGATCGCCACCTACAGGCGCCTGTTGGAGGGCGAGGAACAGAGGTGAGGCTCAACCCAGTTGCCCAGTTGCCCCAAGAACTCCACATGCATAGATCTGCCCACCTTTGATTCCTCCGTATTTCAGTCTCAGTTCCAAGAACTGGCCTCAAGCTAGATTCTGGAATCTTTGGATCCTTGATTTCTAAGGACTGGAACTTGGACATGGCATACGGAGGAAAAACAAAAGCCAGTGCCATTGTGATGTCTAGAGTCCCGAACAGCACCTGGCCTTGCTAGGATTAGAACCTAGACACCCTTCCCATCAGTTCAGATCATTGAGTTATTCTACCCTCAACTCTTCCAAAATCCTCTCCCTTCCTTGTTTCTGGAAGGTCACTTTGTCCTAAGGTGGAGTCGCTGGCCAAACCTGGCCCTGGTCTCATGTCACTGCCCAAGAGAACCTTCCCCTTCCTAAAACAGAACCCATGCACACAGGCCAGGTGTAGTTGTCCGGGCTGTGCACTGCGCAAAGGCAGCCGGCTTGGAGTAAGTGAATGCTAAATCCAGCCTGTACTCTGCTTGCCAAATAGTGTGCCCTGGCATTGCTGCAGCCAGAAAGGCACTCTTCAAAGTTTCACAAAGACGTGACTGTCGCCCATCCCATAACCTAGGGGAAACCTGAGGACCTCGTTCTGACCTCTTTTCTCTTCTCCTCTCTTCCCTTTTCCCCACTCAGGCTGTGTGAAGGCGTTGGATCTGTGAATGTCTGTAAGTATCACGAGTCCTTAAAAGGAAAATTCTTGGACAAAAAGAATTCCCTGGATGAATGTATAGACACTGGGAAGAGTTTTTCCAGTTCTTCCCTCAGTGAATAGGAGTAGGTTGGGCATGCAGCAGGAAAGACTGTGCTTTGCTGACAGGAAGAACCTCACAGCACGAATGGGGTTGTATGTGTGTGGGGGGGGGGGGGGCGGGGAATAGTAATATGAGTAATATGTCACTCAGGAAGGGGCCTTGGATATTGCTCAGTCTGACCCCACCCCCTTGTGTAGGTGTGGAGGCGCAGAAAGAGTAAGGGGCTTGTCCAAGTCACAAAGGACAACCAGAGCCAGAAAAACCCCAGGCTCCCAGCCCCCCCAGGCTCAGGTTCCTTCCACACCTTCAGAACTAGAACTGAAGGTTCTCTGAGTCCTTCCCTGGCGGGCTGGACAGATCACAGAGGCCAAAGGGAGGTGGCTGGTGGTGACGTCTGACCCAGCCCTTGTTCTCACAGGTGTCAGCAGCTCCCGGGGCGGAGTCGTCTGTGGGGACCTCTGTGTGTCTGGCTCCAGACCAGTAGTAGGCAGCGCCTGCAATGCCCCCTGTGGTGGGAACCTGGCAGTGCCCACCGGAATGTGCGCACCCTGCTGCCAGCTCAACACCACCTGTGGAGGGGGCTCCGGCCTAGGGAGGTGCTAGGCTGCCCCCAGAGAGAGCCAGAGAAGCTCCTACTGCCTGCCAGACGCGCCACTGCGCCCACCCCCAGCTGAGAACAGCAGCGCCTCGGTAGCTGTTCCCCATGTGTTCTACGAATACACCACCAGGCTTGTTCCCATCAGTCTCTCCTCTGCTCATCTTGTCCTACCAGAAAGGGCTGCTGCTTGGAATGGACCCTTCTCTTCCGCATCTTCTCTGGCTCCTCCCAGGCAGGAGGGCTCTCCTTCCCTGGAAGGAGCCCTGCTGGACTGCCCCCTTCCCTCTCTGGCCCCTTGTCCTCTGTTTTTCCAATAAACTGGGGGACCTGCTTTCTGTGCTATGATGTCTTGCTTGCTCAGAGTGAGCCCATGTCCACTGACTGATGAGCATCCCAGCCCAGTGAGATGACCTGAGGACTGGGGTCGCTCTGGCCTGTCCTCAACCTGAATACCCACAGAACAACCTATCCCCAATAGTGCCATGCTCCCCTGGCCAGGCGATGCTGACTGTGCTCAGAGCACCTTCCCCTAAGTCACACCTGTCAGAGGTAGTCTGAGACTTGAGACTTGTTCCTCTGGCTGAAGGGAACCAGAGGAGGCCATGGAATCTTCTGAAGGCACGGTGTGTGTGTGTGTGTGTGTGTGTGTGTGTGTGTGTGTGTGTATCTGGCTTTAATCCCTTTCCCCCATACACACCTCCACCAACACCACGCACACATGCACCACAGCAGCAACCTCCGGAAGTGCCAACAGCCACCTCAGATGGCCAACCCGTATCAGTCTAGACCCCATACCACCCATTCCCACTACTGTCCATCAAACAATGGAGATGAGACCCTTGACACCACCCCTTGCCAACCCCTCCACCCCCCATACACACCCCTTCAGCACCCAGGACCACCTTCTAAAAAACTCTTAACTCCTTCCCAGCCACTTTGGCTCAGTAGATAGAGCATCAGCCTGCAGAATGAAGGGTCCCAGGTTTGATTCCGGCCAAGGACACATGTCCGGGTTATGGGCTCGATCCCCAGTGTGGGGTGTGCAGGAGGCAGCCAATCAATGATTCCCTCTCATCATTGATGTTTCTATCTCTCTCTCTCCCTCTCCCTTCCTCTCTGAAATCAATAAAAAAATATTTTTTAAAAAAAAACTCTTAACTCCTAAGAGGAGCTACTTCCCCCCACCATCTACTTGCTTTCTTGACTGCCCCACTGACTACCCTCATCCCCAGATCCATCAGAGTTTTAATCCCAAGGCCAAGGTGGCTCCTCTGCCCCTGCATGGCCTGACTGCTCCTTGCCCCTGCTCAGAAAGGGGCTAGGAGCTCCAGAGGGAAGCTGCTGAGAAGCCCCTAACCCTGCTCTGGAAGAACCAGGCATGGAATAGCCCTCCCTGGGCCCAGCCCTGCTCCTGTGGAGTAAATTTCCTTCTCACTGGCCCTCCTCTTCCCTCCCTTTGCCCAGACCTACCTCAGCCCCAGTGCTGACCAACTTCCCTTCAGGCCCTTACCTTTCTATCCATGTCCCCATGCTGTCCTAGGAGGACCCACCGCCTTCCCTCACTCCCTCCTGGAATCTCTAGGGCCCTCTTGGCTCCTCACCTGTCACCCTCTCTCCCTCCCAGAGTCTCAGGCCTCCCACTTCCTTGTTTGACAGGCCAGGCCTGAGCTCCTCCCAAGCAGCTCTCCTTCAGTTACCACCATCACTGGTGTCCTCTCCAGTTAAAATCATCCGACTGTGCTTCAGAGTCATGGTGACTCTCCTGCTGCCCTGACCTCGCTCCTCAGCCTCAGACCCATGCCTCCAGTTTGTACAGGGAAGCTGCACTTGACAGTCCTAGAGACCCTTCCACTGAACAGACCTCCAAGCTGAGCTCACTATTTCTCACCTTCTCCACCCGTCTTCTCCTACCTCCCCTGTCAAGATCCTCAACATAGCTGCCCACTTCTAAACCTATGATCTATGCCTATATCCTTGCTCTTAAATCTAATTAACTCCCAAGTGCTTGCTTTCTTTCTCTACCTCCTAAGTATCCTTCTAATCCGTCTCTTTCCTCTCTCCCTGCGGCTACCACCCGTGGTCCAGCCACCACCATCTTGGTTGAGTCCTGCTCTCCTCCCTTTCCAATCCACCTACACAGCAACCAGAGACTTTTACAAAACCCAAGTCTAACCTGCCAGGGGGTCTCCATTGCCCTCAGGATGAAGTCTGGGCCTTTGAACATAGCACATCAGTCCTAGCACATCAGAGCCTACCTGGCTCTGACTTATGTCTCAGTGCCTCTCACCACTTCCCATTGACCGCACCTTCCTCCCCTGCTCTGGCTCAGAGCCTTTGACACCAGAGCCTTTGAAAGGGTCTTTTTAGTTCTGACTTTTCTTATGTAATGGCTCTGAGTTCTGCTCTGGGATTGTAACACCCCCTTCCCAGGGGCTTAGGGAAGACACCATAAACACTGCCAGCCTTGGGAGGTCATCCAGATGCCACCTGGGAGAGCCCAGGGAGGCTCCATGCCTCAGGAGTGATGCACCTCCCTCCAGCCCCACCAGCTCAAGGGACCAGGCAAGACTAATGTTGCAGACTCTCCATCTGTTAGAGCCTCCTGTCCTGAATACCTGAGCCTCACTTCCTCAGCCACCTCTTCATCAAGGAAACATGTCATTTCAAAGAGGCCTGGGCCTTGGTATTAGGAGGAAAGAAAAGCACAGTTGGAAGAGTATTAACCAGAGAAAGCTGGTTACCTCCTGAAGGAAGTAATATTGAAGCTGCAGCCTAAAGCAAGACCAGGAGTTCATTTATTCAATCAGCAAATGATCACGCCATGCTTAATATGGACCAAGGACTGGCTCATATACATGAAGAAAATAGTCAAAGATGCCTATCCTCCATGAAGCTTACATTTTACAGCAAAAAGTATAAGGAGTTAGCCGGGAAGAAGAGATGTGTCCTAGACATGGGGAAATGCGTATGAAGAGATGGGGTTGGAGCATGAAAACATCAGGGACTCTAATAAGTTTCTGAGTCTGCTGGGGAAGGACGGGGACTGCTCACCAGTGCCCTCTAGAAGCTTAAAATGAGCCCTTCATTTCTACACTCTTCTCCACTGCCCCCTCCTACCCCAGCCCCAACTCGATCCCACCAAATCTTCCTTCATCCAAGGTCACTTCTCATTCCTACTTCCTTCCAGGCACTTTTCCCATCATTTTGAAGAGGTAGATGGTATGGGCCAATCAGTGAGGCCTTCCACGCTTCACAGAGAGACACTGCCTCCTCTCTGGAATGTTCCTGCCGATTCCTAAGGAATATGAGCTATTTAGACATCAGGTCCTTCTGTGCTGGCAGCTGAGCGAAGGCCAGTCTTGGTAGTGACAGCACGCAGAGTAACAGTCCTTCAGCGCCTGCCCTTGTTCTTTTCGTAGGCTAGTTGTCAACCCAAAATGTGGATAAACTAACTGAGGTTCAGAAGCCTGAAGAGGCCTGGCCACACACTCCTGGTGATCAAACCAGGACATGAAGCTAAGAGTCCAGACTTCTAGCCCCTGTATTTCTTTACCATCCCATTCTGCCCCCTGCTATTCAGAGCCTAGGAAATCTGTGCTGTTGTGATATCATAGTAATAGTAACAACAAGAATAAATAGCAATTTTTGAATATAAATTACGTGCCATGCTATACTCTAAACGTTTATTTGTATTGTCTCATGTGTCCTCCTGTGATTGTTATCTTTAGAAATGGCCCCATGTCTCCTCTCTCTGTCTATGTTGCTCCTCATTTCACAGGTAGAATATATTTCCCCCTCCCACCCCCCTCCCTGGAATCTGGGCTGGCTCTGTAATAGCTTTGACCAATAGACTGTGGTGAAGGTGACATTCCGGGGCTCCTTCCTGGGTATGCTCTCTCTGGCCTAAGGGTAGGGGCTGCTCCTTATAGCTGCAGCTCCTGTACTTACAGAATTTACTCCCACGATTATAGAAAGGATAAATGGCTGAACCAGCATTCAAACATATCTTTTTATTAACAAAATGCTTTTAAATGCATAATCTCACTTAAGGAGCCAGAAGGGACCTTAGGAATATGATCCAACCGCCTTCATTCTACAGACAAAGGAAACTGAAGCTCGGAAGGTGGAAGCAATTTGCCCAAAGTCACACATTTGGGAAATGGCAGAGTCAGGACTGTGAATTGGAAGCACAGTTCTCCTGATTCTCCCCCATACTGCTTGTCTCACATGCCTTCCTTCCATTCTTACCTCCACGTGTTTCCTCATGGACTTCCCCCCTCCAGGAATGCCCCTGGGGCAAAATCTCCTTGCTGAGAACCCCTTGGGCACATTTGACCATTCCTAGAGGCATCTTGGCACCAGGTGGGTAGAGGCCAGGGATACTGCTCAACCTCCTTATGGTGCACAGGGCAGCCCCACCGCACAGAATTCTCCAGCCCAAGATGTCAATAGGGTTGACATTGAGAAAGCTTGGTTTAGAGCAGCAGTTCTCAACCTGTGAGTCGCGACCCCTTTGGGGGTCGAACGACCCTTTCACAGGGGTCGCCTAAATACATCCTGCATATCAGATATTTACATTACGATTTATAACAGTAGCAACATTACAGTTATGAAGTAGCAACGAAAATAATTTTATGGTTGGGGGGTCACCACAACATAAGGAACTGTAGTAAAGGGTCGCAGCATTAGGAAGGTTGAGAACCACTGGTCTAGAGAAACCATGACCGCATAGATCCCTGCCTCCCTCCGTCTTCTGCTTTCCCAAGGCTTGCGTTGCTCAAGCCAGAAGGGCAGCGTGTACTGCAATCATTTTCAACTGCTGAAAAAATACCTGACGGGATGGAGAGGCCCTGAGGAAACCTCCGGCAGGGAGCACCTCTCACAGGAGGGCCCTGGCGTTTTCAAGACTCTGAGGAACCAGGTTTGATTCGCTACAATAAGTTTATTGGAAACACAGAGTGAAACAAGGACAAACGAAGTTGCTGGCAGTTGAGTCACTGGCTTTTTAGAAGCTCCTGCAGGCAGCCCTCACAGCGTCATGGGAAACCACCACCCGCGTTCCCCAGCTCTGTTCCGCAGGTACAAGCACAGGGAGATTCTGGGGGCCGCTCCTCCAAGCTTGGGTAAGGGGTCAAGCAGGACCAATGAATCCAGAAAAAAACAGAAAGCAGAGGAAAGGATGAATCCTCAGGAAAGCAAACTGACTACTGAGAAAGGCGACAGAAAGAGACCAAGGTGCTGCCCCAGCCTCCCCGGGCCCAGGGCGCCTGGGAATGGCGCACAGAGGGAGCGGGTCGGGAGGACACGCAGCCTGTGCACATCTGGGGACTGGTTCTTGGGAGGCCAGCGCTGGCGATGCGTGGGGCAGCGGGAGGGGCGTTCCGGGTTCTCGAGGTCCTGGCTGGGCGGAGGGTGCGGGTGATGCGCGCTGGCAGAGGCTGCAGCCTCCTAGCACCTGTTGCAGCCCGAGCTGCAGGAGTTGGCGGTGCCCACCACCACGTTGCCGCAGCAGGGGGCGTTACACACGCTGGTGGTGACAGCAGGGGCAGTACCGCGTGCGCAGAGATCGCCACAGACGACGCCACCGCGGGAGCTGCTGACGCCTGAATGAGGGGAGAACAGGCCCAGGTCTATCAGGCACTGCCACAGACAGGCAGCTTTGGGGCAAGCGAAAATGCCCCCTCCCAAAGGCCTCGGACCACCCCCGCGGGAGAAGGGTAAGGGCTTGAGCTACTTACAGACATTCACGGAGCCGACGCCCTCACACAGCCTATTGGGAAAAGAAAAGAGAGAGGTCAGTGCCGTGGCAACGCCGCCTGGCGGATGCAGCCAGCGTGAAAGGTGAGGCCCGTGGCCCTCCTTCTGGGGCTAATCCAGAAGCCAGGTGGGCCACGGGGCGTCGGGGAGGTGGGGGTGGCGGGGAGGGGGGCAGGCGCTTCACCAACATGTGGCTTCTGGAGACAGAATGCCTGGTGTGCCTGGCTCTCCACCCACCGTTAGCTGAGAACCTCCGATTTACCCTCCCTCCGCCTACCTCCTCATGAAGACCATCTACTGCTAGGTCTGTAGTGAGGATGAAATCAAATGATACATGTGAGTGCTTAGTGCCTGCCACTCAGACAGAGCTTCAGAAATGTTCACTGCTACCATTCCTATTGGTTCTGGTTGGCTTGTAAATGCATTTGAGGCCTAACCGGTTTGGCTCAGTGGTGGGAGCGTTGGCCCATGGACTAAAGGGTCCGGGGGTTTGATTCCTGTCAAGGGTGCATACATCAGTTGCAGGCTTGATCCCTGACCTCAGTCGGGGAGCATGTGGGGGACAACCAATCGATGTGTCTCTCTCACATCGATGTTTCTCTCCCTCCCTCCCTCCCTCCCTTGCTTCTACTCTCTCTAAAAAAATCAATGGAAAAAATATCCTCAGGTGAGGATAAATAAATAAATAAATGCATTTGAGGAGCAGCAGGTGTAACTTCTTAAATCTGGTCTGATTGGTATCGCTAGAATGCGGCTTCAGGAGGGCAGAAGTTTTGGGGGGGGTTGTTTTTGTTGTTTTGCTTGTTTTTTAAATAATTTTATTGATTTCAGAGAGGAAGGGAGAGGGAGAGAGATAGAAATATCAATGATGAGAGAGAATCATTGATTGGCTGCCTCATTCATGCCCCCTACTCGGGATTGAGCCTGCAACCTGGGCATGTGCCCTTGACCTGAATCGAACTCGGGACCCTTCAGTCCACAGGTTGACACTCTATCCACCGAGCCAAACCAGCTAGGGCAAGGGCAGAAGTTTTTGTCTGTTCTTTTTCCCATTGCAGAACCAACAGTGCCTAAAACAATGCCTAGCTCAATAAAGAACTGTTGCATTGCATGAATAAATGGGATTTTAGAACCTACTTGGGACAGGCTCAGAGACCATCTACACCAAATGCCTCATTTGACATATAGAGAAACTGAGACCCAAAGACAGAAAATAACCAATGACAGAGGCAGGGCTATCACTTAGGCCATCTAACTCAGCCTGCTGTCTCCTAAGGGGGACACATGGGAGTCCCTGTGAGAGCACAGTGCCAAAGGGTTGTCAAAATTAGCTTGAGGTGTGAGGAGAATCCACAGTAATTCACTGTCTAATCACTCATACCCAGGTTTCGTAGGGAACCCACACCAAAGCTTCTGAATTCACTCCCAGAGCCCCATGTGGCAGACAGGTGGGCCACTCCGTTTCCAGGGCCATGTCCACATGTCTCTCCAACTTCCAAACTCGGTCTTGGAAAACTCTTCCTCCCAGAATTCTTCATTAATGAAACTCCCCAGGCCCAGCAAGCCCTGGTGCCTCTGAGCTCTCCAATGCAATTACTTGTGTACGTTATGAGTCTCTCCAATTGATCATGTTGATTCCAGCTACCAAACTTGTGTCCCGATCGCCCCAATACACAGGGTGCCCCTAGATGTTCCCTCTGCATCCTCACACTCCCCTGTTGTCTGCCCAGGGCCAGGGCCTGGTTGTATACAGAAGAAGAAAGCTCAGGGTGTAAGCACCTGACCAACCTGGGCAAGAACCTAAGGGCAACATTCCGGGAAAGTTCTCCTCATAACTGCCCTCCAGCCAGCAGAAGGCAAATGACCAATGAGTCTGCTTGCACCCCGCACCTGGTCCCCAAAGCAATCCATAAACAAAAATGTCCAGAGTGTGACACAGCTGCCTCAAAGGACAGACCCTGCTGTCAAGTCCTACCTGCTGTGATGGAAGACCACTTAGGGGTACTAACTGCTGTTAGAATATCTAAGTGTGAGCTAATAAAAATCCCCTACTGAAGTTGTCCTATGGGGTAAATATGAACTCCCAAAGCTGAGGCCTTAGCTGGGCTTGAAAAGACAGCTGGAATGCTGAGTGGCATGTGTAGGGCCCAGGAGAGCAGAAGCACTATGAAGGGAAGTAAACCCCAAGCCCAGGCTGGGCTTCTCAGGAACAGCAATTGCAACAGCCAGACCTGCCCTGCCCTGACTGAGGTGCAGATTTGTAAAAGGAGCCACTTCCGGTCAGCACCAGGTGGGCATGAGAAACTGAAATGGGGCTAGAGAAGCATACTCAAAGAACTTATTCAAATTACCTGTCCAGTTGCATGATCAGGATATTTGGAAACAAGAGAGGACTGATGCCACGCCTGTGAGGGACTGGGCGAGCTGAGAGCCCAGGCAAGGCTGGGAGAGATTGGTTATGATACCCACCTCTGCTCCTCGCCCTCCAGCAGGCGCCTGTAGGTGGCGATCTCGATGTCCAGGCCCAGCTTGGAGTTCATCACCTCCTGGTACTCCTTGAGCAGGCAGGCCATGTCCTGCTTGGCCTTCTGCAGGGCGGCCTCCAGCTCGGCCAGCTTGCAGCGGGCATCACTGATGGCTGTCTCACCCTGCTGCTCTGATTGCTTCACAGCAGTCTCCAGCTTGGTGTTCTGGGGACCCAGAAGAGGACAAAACAGGTTATGGTCCCCAGGTCTCTCTGTCCATTTCCTGGATATGGCCAATCACTCATACCCAGCTGGGCACGCTCCCAAAATAGGCACCTCACCTCATGACCTGGGTCTCACTAAGTAACCACACCCATGACTCTAGTCATGCAAATGGGCTGGAGAATGAATGTTGAAGTCCACATGGCCTGTGGAAGCCAGGCCAGGCCCTCAGCCTCTCAGATGCCCCGTACCTGGCACTTGGCATTCTCAACCTCAGCGGTCAGCCTCTGGATCATGCGGTTCAGCTCATTGATCTCCTCCTTGGTGCGGCGCAGGGTCTCCCCGTGACGGATCACTGTGGCCTTCATCTCCTCGCACTAGGGGGAAGCAGAGACTCAGGATGGGACCTGCCACCCATTCAGGTCACCACAGATGACAGTGCAGGTTGTACAGTGCTCAGCCTGAGCAACCACCCATGGCAGCCCTGGCCCCTCAACCTGAGAGCTGTCTGGCCTCTGTTATCATATTTAGGATCAGAATCCCCAGATAAAAGCAGTCTTTTCTAATATATACCTCACATCCCTCCCACTGCCATGTCTAGGAGGCAGGTGTCCTGGGCCACTCACCTTGCTGCGGTACCAGGACTCGGCCTCGGCCCGGCTGCGGCTGGCGATGTCGTCATACTGAGCCTTGATCTCAGCAATGATGCAGTCTAGGTTCAGGTCCCGGCTGTTGTCCATTTTGACAACAACTGAGGTGTCTGAGATGTGGGCGTGGAGGACACGGATCTCCTGTGGGTATGGGAGGAGGAAGGATCTTGTTTATGCCAGCGACTCCACCACCATAGCCTCCACCCAATCATCTCAGCCCTCCCTGGTCTCCAACCCCCACCTCCTCATGGATGGCAGACTGATGCCCGAATCCCTGTCCACCTTAGGTTCCAGGCCAAAGCTCTCTCCTCCAGGTTAGCTGCCAGTTTCTTGCCTGGACCACAAGCCCTCACCTCCTCATACAGTCGCCGCAGGAAGTCAATCTCCTCGGTCAGGGCCTCTGCGTTGGCCTCCAGATCTGACTTGCGGAGGTAGGCGCAGTCCACATCCTGGAAAGGTTGTCAGTCTTTGAGCTCAGAGGACCCATGGTGATTGTCACCCTAATGCCCTCTTCTCAGGCATTCACGGAGGCCGGGTGGAGGGGGAAGGACTCCCAGGGTTCCCATTCCCATCCCATCTCCATACCTTCTCAACTTCCTGGGATGGGCCTCACAACCTCCTCCCCTTCTGAGAACAAAACCCTTTGTGTCATGGAGATGGGCCACCAGCCTTTCCCCCTCTCACTTGATGTAGTTTACCTTCACATTTCTCCTTTTTTACTCACCCTGTTTCAGGACGCCTGCCCAGACTGACTCCCCACTAAGACATCTTGGCCCCTCCCTGTCACCCAGCACTCCTCCCAGACTCTACCTGGCCACTCCAGGTTCTGTTCCATCCTCCCCCTCCTTTTATTCAGACATCACACAGCTCTAGACAGAACATTGTCCCTCAACAGAGACTGAAGATGCCAGGCTTATGGGACCCAAGCCACAGACCACACCTCTGAAGCCAAGCAGGACATCCAGAGGTCAACCCGGCCATCCCCGTGCCCCAGGACACAGTGGATATTCCAAGGGTATTGACCTTTGTCAAAGCTCTGGATGTTCCTTCCATGACCTGATCTCTGAGAGTTCCCCATGTGATTTGACAAGGTCACTGCACCCCACACTGAGCTTGAGACCCTCAGGGTCTCCCCAAGAAGAGTCTGTCATTCTAGGATCCCTCATGTCTGTGCTCCCCAATACCACATGACTCACCTTCTTCAGAGCCACAAACTCATTCTCAGCTGTTGCTCTCAGAGAAACTTCCTCCTCATACCTGAGGCAGAAGAGGCAGAGAGGGAGGTCACGGAAGGGCAGGTCTCCCATGAACCCCTCCCACTTCATACCAGGGCAGGGGCCAATGTTAGGAACCTCCCACCACAGCTGGACCCTGGCAGCCCTGTTATATCCTTTTGATTGGATTTAGGATATCACTGCCTTGAATTGAGGGGTCCCTGGGGCCAATCTTCTGGGACCTCATAGCTGCTCTGAGGCAAATAAGGCCTCAGCACCAGCCCTATGCTGGGCATGGCCAGCATCCCCTCTGGGGCACAGCAGCCCAGCCACCCCTCACTGAGTGTGCATCCTTGCACAGGAGTGGGGTCTGTGAGTTCCAGAGGCCATCAGCACTCAGAGCCCTGAGCTGTGGGACACCCAGGGCCCCAGGACATGTAGGGCTCATATCACATCCATGGGCCATGTGCTATAGGTGGGAGGTCAGGAGGAGAAGGCCTGGAAGATGCCAGAAGCCTTCTCCCCACAGAGCACAGGCAACAGCTGCTGGGTAGTCAGACTCCAAGAAAAGAAGGCTAACGCAGGGGAGAGATGTCCTGGGGGAGTCACAGCCCTACTCTCAGGCAGGCGTCTGGGCAACAACTGCACAGGTGAAAAGATCCTACTACATCCTGCCACCCTGGCCTGCATGGCTGCTCACCCTGTTGGAAATTCTTCTCATGCCTAATCCAATAGTCTTTAACCTAAGTCCTTCCCTGTGTCCAACGTCAAAGCCAGCCACACTCACTTCTTCTTGTAGCCCTCCATCACCTCCTGCACGTGGTTCAGCTCTGAGGCCAGCCTCCCGCTGTCGGCCTCCACACACTCGGCCTCGCGCCTCAGCGTCTCGATGTAGCCCTCAAACAGCGGCTCCAGGTTGCTCTCGCAGCACTTGCGGTTCTGGTAGTACTGCCACTTGGTCTCCAGCAGCTTGTTCTGCTGCTCCAGGAAGCGCACCTACCATTCAGGGTAGAGAAGAAGGGTCAGATGGCTCTTGGTGCCCCAAAGCCCACTTGGAGGGTTGCTTTAAGGTAAACTTCCAAATCTGCAGCTCAGCAGAAATTAGAGGTGGACAGTGGTAGACAAATCAACTCGGGGAATTCCTGATTATGATCTATATCTGGATTTTTCGACTTAGGGATGGGAGCAAGGGGCTGGGAAAGGTCTGTCCCTTCTCAGGTGAACTGAGTTATCCCGACCTGATGAGTCCAAGTAGCATGTAGTCAGGCTCCAGGTGGAGGGCTCACCCCCTCACCTTGAAGCTAGAAGAGGTGCCCTCTTAGGCAGAGTTCCAAGATTCAGATCCCAGCCTGGGGTGTGTGGTGACAGGTAACAGGGAGATGATGTCACAAGCCATCTAGAGGAGAGCTCGGCTACCCTGGCCCCTGGCCCCCTTCACTGGGTGGCCAATCCACCTTATGTCTCAGAGGGAACCAGTCCTCAGGTGGGGCCTGGAACCTCTGTAACTTCAGAAGCAGTTGCCATTTCCTCTTCAATGTCCTGAACTCTAGTTGTGCCTCCGAACGGCCAGGTCACACCTCTCTTCCATGAGCTCTGCCTATTTGAACTCCCAGCTGCGTCTTCTGGGTCTTGTGTGAGTGCCTGTTCTTGTCTGTGTGTCTGCCCCTCTCATCAGAGTGGGGAACTCAGGCCGTCCGAGCTCTTTCTGCCCCTGACTCCCCTCTCAGTGCCCAGACTGAGTCCTGTACATGGGTGGAGCTTAGGAAGGTGTGTTCAAGGACACCCACCTTGTCAATGAAGGCAGCAAACCTACTGTTAAGACACTTGATCTGCTCCTTCTCCTCATGCTTCACGCACTTCGCATTGGGGTCGATCTCCAGGTTGAGGGGCGTGAGGAGGCTCTCATTGACGGACACGGTGGTGATGCAGGGCGGGCTGGGCCCGCACACGCCGCCTGAGCGGTATCCGAAGCTGCGTCCACAGGAGCCAGAGCGGAAGGTGCCGCAGACGCTCTGGCTGCCAAAGCCCCCTGTGAGGCCGCGGTAGCAGGAGACCCCGCGGTAGGGGGCGGCGGTGATGCAGCAGCGGCCGGGCCGGGGCCCGCAGGCGGAGGCACAACTGAAGGTGCCTCCAGCACAGTAAGATCCACAAGTCATGGTGTTTCTTTGGGACACGGAGGCTCTGAGGAGGGAGAGGTCCTAGTGGAGGGTATAATGGACAAGGTGTTTACGTCTCGGACATCTTTGGGCCTTTTATATATGTGGGGAGCCTGGTGCGTCCATGGGTTAGGAGCAATTAGCCGCCTTTTATGGGCTTGGGTTGCTTAGCTGCTGTGTTCTCCCTTAATGTACTTAATTGGGTTCCAAATGCGGCCAGATGTTTATGGCCTTTTACCCTAAACTGCACAATTTTTATCTTCAAAGAGCCAGCTCACATCTTCCACGCCCACCCCAACCTCCCTCTATACAGCTGTGGAGACTCAGGAACTGGAGGATGAGGGAGCAGTGACTCAGGTTGGAGTGGAGGGGAAAGGCGGGGCTGCTGCTCCTCCAGTACCATGCCAACTGATGACGTCAGCGCCGCTGTCCGTGGTGCTGGTTGGACCGGCCCTGAAACACTGGGAGAGTGTGAGATCCACCCGTGATATGGAACTTGGGGTGCGCTTGGTGATTTCCCTCACACTGATGACCTCGTTCTGCATTGCCAAAGCTCCACACTTGCACAATCTCTCAATTATCCCTACACCTATCCAACACTCCCACACTGTTCCCAAATCCCTCACATCAATCAACATATTTCACCCCCTAAACACACACACGCGCACACGCACACGCACACGCATACACACACACACTATGCACTCACATGCTGGCCTTCCCACCCACAATCTCACACACACTCACATGGTCGTGTGCACTCTCATCTACCCTCTAGCCCCCTTACACACTGACCAGACCCTAAGCCAACTTATTAGACCTTCTTGGCCCGCCCATGCTGAGGGAGGCATCCCCTCCCTCAGAGTCTTCCATGAGTCCTAAGGGGACACACACTGGCTCTCTGGCCTCAGGAATGTCCAATCATTTCCAACAAGCTCCCAAGCAAGGATAGTGTGCCTGGGTTTCACCTGAAGCCTCTGTGTTTCCTCCAGGGCTCAGAAGGTCTAAGGTGGACACCACTGTTATGCGTCTACATGGCATTTGGCTCAGATATAATTAGATCTAGATAGAGCCATATGAAGAGAGCATCCAGCCCCCTGCCATTCCCCCTGAGTCTGTGCTGCTTTCCATGTTATGCCAACCCTGCCACCTCATTCCCTTTATGGCAGTTTGTCAGCAGCCTTGGAAGAGGTCACAACAAATCCATATTGGTGTGTGCTGTCCATCCAGTGTGGATGGTGTGGGCCTTCAACCCAAAAGGTCTGGGTGATCTGGGGCTAGGCACTTCACTCCTCTGGGAAATGGAGTACGCCTTTTCCCTCCTAGTGTTGCCTTGGGGAATTACAGAGATGTGCACATGCTCAGTAAACTCCAAAGCACAATGCAGATGTTCTTTATTGCAATCATTAAGAAGAAGGAGGTACCCTGGCTGGTGTAGCTCAGTTGGTTGGAGCACCGTCCTGTACACCAAGAGGTGGTGTGTTGATCGATCTCTCTCTCCCTCTCTTTCTCTCTCTCTCTCTCTCTCTCTCTCTCTCTCTCTCTCTCTCATCAATAAAATTCTTTTTTAAAAAAAGAAGAAGCAGTAGGCTCTGGGGCAGCATTTTTCTCAGAGTTCACATTGTGATTCACTCATGGAAGCAACCAGAATTTTAATTAAATTAGAACAAAATCAAATAGAGTGAAATAAAATAGAAAAAATCAGAGTGCATCATATATAGCAAGAATAACATTTCATGACCTTTTTGTTTCAATTGTATGTGGTGTGTATATATGTATGTATTTTGTCACTATGTAAAATCATTTCTTAATATGATTGAAACTAAAAAGTTTAAATACCTAGCATATCAGTTAAGAACACAGGCCCAGTTTCCAAAATGCCTACTTTCAAAGTCCAGCTCTGTGACTTTCCTGCAATTACTTAACCTCTCTGTATCTCATTTTATGATTTATAAAATGAAGATAATAGAACCCACCTCATAAAGTTGTAAGTATTAAAAGAATTAACCCATGTAAAGCACTTAGAACAGAGCCTGACACACTCTAAGAATTTAGTCATATTGCCGAAACCGGTTTGGCTCAGTGGATAGAGCGTCGGCCTGCGGACTGGGGGGTCCCGGGTTCGATTCCGGTCGAGGGCATGTACCTGGGTTGCGGGCGCATCCCCAGTGGGGAGTGTGCAGGAGGCAGCTGATCGGTGTTTCTCTCTCATCGATTTTTCTAACTCTCTATCTCTCTCCCTTCCTCTCTGTAAAAAATCAATAAAATATATTTAAAAAAAAAAGAATTCAGTCATATTAGTAGAGGTTGTTGCTGCTGCAGCAGTAGTTATAGTGACAGGTTTGATGGGGAAGTAGAGATATATGTTATTGATGTTATTGTTGCTGCTGCTACCATGGATATAGCAACAGGTGTGATGGAATATACCTGCTCACATATGTAAAATTCTCACTAATGTTGACTATCTTAAAGAACTAGCAGAAGGATTAAATTAAATAATGCATGGACAATGTTTAACCCAGTACCTGGCACACGGGAAGTGCTCAATAAGTGTTATCTACTGTTACTCTACCATGGGGATCAATCCAAGGGGCAGGGAGGACCTGAGACCTTTGGCCATGGTTACTTTCTTTACCCTGTAAAAGAACCCCAAATCAAATGTCCCTTCTTCAATCCCCACTATAGCCCAGCTGCCCCAGGGAAGGCTCCATGACAATCTCTCTTATTAGGCAAAGGGAATATGTCACCAATCCTTGGGAAATCACACTACTGGATGAGAAGAGAATCTTGGACATACCAAAAAGTCTGTTATTTGTGAATAATTCATAAATGTATATTTCTTATTTAGCCTTAATAGACCATTTAAAAATCCTAATGATTTCTGAAACTAATATGATAATGCAAACCATAAATCAATGGTATGTGCACTGGTCTTGCATTTTACCTAATCCTGAAACCTCCTGATTGGGCAGTAGCCCAGGGTTACCATGGGTTCAAGGGTGAGAGATATGACATTGATGACCTGTACACGTGTAATGGAATGCCAAAGAGAGCAAGGGAAGTTAAGAATTCACTGCAGCTGGACAGTTGGAAGTTAGAGTTCAGAAAGAACATCCCAGAAGGAGGGCAGGTAGTCATGGTTTCCTCAAGGAGCTTCCATTGTATCTCCCATTTGGGGATGCTTTATATAAAAGAGAACACTCTTTATTCTGGAGTCGTCATCATGCTTATGGAGATAGGGTGAACCAAAAGACCTTCAGATCTGGAACTCAGAACCTCCTCTTTTAGCCTAAATGGATCTTTTTTCAAGGGATGCCTGGGAAGAAAGGGAAAATTAGGTGGTTTTAATGTTAGGACGTTTTTGTCAGTTCATTCTGTTCCTGTGGAGAATGTTGAGGCCGATTCCCCAAGATGGATGATGGATTCAACAAGATAACATCTTGTTGGGGGATTCGATGATTCTGTGATTGATATGTCCCTGCCATAACCTGGACCCTGCCTTAATTTTGGAGGGAAGAAGGCACTAAGAGAAGGAAGGAGACATGGATTCTGGAGCTCCTCACCTGACAGCGAAGACAGACCCCGATTTATGAGAAAGGTCAGAAGTCTGAAGAGGGCTGCTTTTGAGATGTACCATCAGATGCTCAGGAAAGCAACCTACCAACAGTGCCCATTCTGGGGCAATGTGGACTGCAGCTGGTCTGATGGGAAAGGCAAGAACGTCTCCCTGGAAAGAGTGAGAACAGGCTTCAGTAAAGAGGCAGGCAGGATATGTTTACATGGAGCTATTTCAGAGAGGGGGCAGACAGTAGAGATACCTGAGGGCCCTTGCAGGAATGAATCATGAGGTGCTGTGGTGGTGAAGAGCCAGCTGAGACAGAGACCTAGGAAGTAGGGCCAGTATCGTCTCTGGGATTCTGTTCCATGGCTGCAGGCTGGGAGGCAGCCTGTGGTCTCTACATTTGAGGATACCAAAGCATCTGCACACTAGGCCTGTAGGTATCCAAGAGGCCACACCTTCTATAACCTTGCAGCTCATACTCTCTGTTCACAGAAAGAAGGTTCAGGCCAGGTTCCAGGGAGAGAAAATGAGGGGTGCAGGAGTGGGTGTGTACACAGCACCTGAGCTGCTAATGAGAGAATTGACCTCAGGCCAACCACCAGGAAGGGCGGTTGGGTTAATGAGTTAAGGAGAGGCTCAAGTCAGAGCCCTGCCTCCTCAGTCAAGACAGCTGGGACAGTGGCCAATTATACGTGAGAGAACAGGGGGCCAAAGGCCCCCGTGGGGATCCTGGAGGAAGTGAAGCTTGACTCAGGAGTTCTGCCCTTGGTGAGGTCTGTCCCATTAACCAGGCTAAGCCCCTGAACATTCCCCAGCCCATGTCCCTGCCTTGTGAAGATTCGATGTTATAAAGCTGGAGCTGAGGTTGCCCACCTCTTTAGGGACACCTACACCTTGCCCTCAGTGCCGTGCCCTTCCCCCATCAACCTCCTCTTCCTCTGCTCTTCCAAATTTGGAATGTCCCCTCTCCGTTTCTCCTGGGTTTTCCCCATTGTACCTGCACTGTCCTCCACTTCCCTCTTCTTCCCTCTCTCTACCCAAATCTCCCTCCCTACCATCCTCCTCGTCCCCCAGCCAGTCTTTGTTCTTCGTTCTAGTGGCCCTGCAGAGTAAAGTTAAAACCAGGCATCTCGTCTCTCTTTTTTTCCTATAAATCTACTTCTTTCCTTCCCCAACACTACCACACTACCCTAAGGCCTTCAGGATTCTTGCCCTCATTGACTGGTTTTCCTTACCACTCTCATCATCGCTCAGGTTAAGGCTTTGCTTCACCCCTCCTTCAAGCCCCAGCCAGGAACGTGTCCCCACCCCACCCCCTACACCAGGAGTGACCGCCCTCTGGTCTGCTTCATCTGGTCCCCAGCCCATCTTACCAGAAAGCTTTATACAATTAACCACCAAGCTTTGGTGGCTCCATTACTCAGCTCTTAACATGCAGCTGGTATTCATTTCATTCATTCAACAAATATTTATTGAGCACCTACTATGTGTCAAGCTCTTGAAATAATATCCATGAACCAAATATTTGTACCCCTTGGTGTGCTGCAGGGTTTGCATTTTTGTTCATGATCTGGGTATGTATCCAGCTTTTGTCTTAAAAGTGGAAACTCTCCAGGAACAAAGATGAGCACTCCTCCATCCTCTGGTCCTAAACCCTGAGAACACTCTGAAAGGCCCAGAAGAGGGCACTGGAGGAAGGGGATTACTGGGTGTGTGTGTGTGTTAATGTGTTACATATAAACACCACCTACTGTGTGATACTTTTAATAAAGGCGGATGGTGGGTAGGTAGAAGTGCAATGAGATAAACTCATCCTTTCATTGGGATCAAACACACCAGGCTCTGAGTGCCAGCTCTGCCACTAACCACACTGCTTGAACCAGTCTCTTAACCTCACTAGGCCTCAGTGAACTTCACTGTAAAACTAGAATAATAACTCCTGCCTCAGAGGATTATTGTGAAAATTGTGCTCTCACTGTAGTATCTAGTATGAAGCAAGATGAACAACAAGAGATGTTATTATCTTTTGGGTTTGAAAGGGTATTCATAAAATAGTTTCTATAGCAAGTATATACTACTTGCATAGTTTTAAAAAATGCCCAATGCTCTAGAAAGACTCTTGCACAATCATGCTTGAAGACAGGAGAAAGAATGTCCATGGCAGCTCTGTTCATAAGACAAGCTCTGGAAACAACCATGAGGCCATCAGGGTAGAAAGATGAGTAAACTGAGTACAATCCACAGGGGAATGAACAGTATGAAGCTACAGGAAGCAACATTGAACAAAAAAAAACAGACACAAAAGAATATACACAATATGATCCCATTTATATGATGTTTAAAAGCTGGAAAAGTAAGTAATATAAGGTTTAGCACTAAAACTGTAAAGAAACACAAAGGAATGATTTGACACAAAATCCCACAGAGGAACCATCCCCGGGCCAGGAAGGAAGGGGGTACAGTGAGGCTCATAGGGAGCTCCGAAGTTACATGTCTGTTCTCATTCTCCCAATAATGCTAAGCACACCATCTATAGATTCGTGTGTGTGTGTGTGTGTGTGTGTGTGTGTGTGTGTGACATATTTCACAATAAAAACCATTTTAACTTTCATAAAGCTCACATTGCCAGAGCCAAGGCCATAGAATGGTTTTGCCAACCCTCCCCCCCGCACCCCTCACCCCAATAAAACTTTTTCATTCAAAGAAAACATACAGGTTAAATGTCCTTTTAGGTCCTCAAAAATTAGCCACAACTAGTAATGCCCGAAGTTTCATGAAATGGTGTCACATTTGAATTTTTTTCTATCTGGTTTCAAATTGTTTCTTGCTTTTTTAAAATTGCTTGGCAAGGGCCAGCCCTTAGTAATTAGCCCGTGTTTATGCATGTCGCTTTTATGAGGAGTTATACTGGTAGAAAAGGTAAAGTGAGTGTGCCGTGCACTTTGACTCACTGTGCTTCTCCTCAGGACACCCGGCCAGCCGGCTTGCTGGGAGCACCACTGCTCAACTGTGGGCAGTGCCCAGGGTTGCGGATAAAGGGCCTCAAAAGTGCTGGCCAGCTCCCCACACACATAAAGTGCCACACCCTCCTCTGGGATGACCAGATGGCCGACACAGTCTGTGACCCCGTGGCAGTCCTGTCACAAGATCCCACTCCTGAATGTTTTGCATGGAGCCCTACGCCTGACAAACCCTATTCTCTTCTTTTCTCCTTCTTGCTTCTCTTTTTCCCATTAACCGCCCCACCCCCTCTTCCTTTCCCTTAAGCTACTTTGCCTACCTTTGCCCCAAAGGCACAGCAGCTAGGGAGCTGCCAGCCAAGTCATTTCGCTTCTCTTTTCTTCCCTTCTACTTATGCAAATCTCTATACTTTATGAGTTAATTTTTCTAGACCTGCTCTATTGGAGTGGGGTGCTTCTTGGATAAGTAGAATACACTTCAATCTATCGAGGTTACTTACAATACACCGTAAGTACTAGTAGACGAATAATTAGAACGGCCACTTTCCACCCCCTCCCTTCAATTATCAGGCCTAGGATCCTGCAGGTCCAGCCCATAGGCCCCAGCCTCACATTGCCCTTGTGCCGCACTCACACTCCATTGTCCCCTCCAGTTTGTTTGTTTGTTGTTGTTGATCCTCACCCAAGGATATTTTTCCATTGATTTTTAGAGAGAGTGTAAGAGAGAGGGAGAGACAGAGAGAAATATTAATGTGAGAGAAACACATTGATTGGTTGACACTTACACAAGCCCTGGCCATGGCCTGGATGGGGGAAGAGCCTGAAACTGAGGTAGATGCCCTTGACCAGAACCAAACCCAGAACCCTTCAGTCCACAGGCTGATGCTCTATCCACTGAGCCACCCAGCTAAGGCATCTCCTCCTGTTTTTAACCATCCCAATCCCCTCTGACTGCCCATTATCCTTAGACTTACTTTCCAACCCTAAATCCACAGGTATCCCCTCCTAAACAACTCTCTCTACTCTTGATTTTCCAGGGATAAGGCAATCCAGGGGTTGTCATAGCTTGTAGGTGAGAAGGCATAGTATCTCCTGAGCTTCACTACTTACAAGGCAAAAACTGGGCAAGTTGTTTAGCCTCTCTCAGCCTCAATTTTCTCATCTGTAAAATGGGGATAATGGTGCATACCTCATATGACTGTGAGAATTAGACATCATTTATAGCATCCTATATAATAAAGAGGTAATATGCAAATTAACCCTCACACCCTCACAAAGACGGCTGCCTATGACTAGGCCAGCAGGGGGGTTAGTGAGGGACAACCAAACGACTGAACAAGCAGGGACAATCAAAAGGTTGAACAGCAGGCTGCATGGGGTGACCAGGCCGGCTAGGGGGCCGTGAGGGGCAACCAGGCTGGCAGGGGGGACAGTTGGGGGTGACCAGGACAGCAGGGGGGCCAGTTGAAGCAACCAGGCTGGCAGTGGGGGGTGCAGTTAGGGTGACCAGGGCAGCAGGGGGGGCATGCAGTTGGGGTGACCAGGCCAGCTGAGTGGGGGGGCATGCAGTTGGGGTGATCAGGCTGGTGGAGTGGGGGGGCGTGCAGTTGGGGCAACCAGGCCAGCAGGGGGAGCAGTAAGGGGTGACTAGGCCAGTGGGGGGGGGGGCAGTTAGGGTTGACCAGGCTGGCAGGCAGGTGAGCAATTAGGAGCCAGCAGTCCAAGATTGTGAGAGGGATGTCCAACTGCCAGCAGTAAGACATCCCCCGAGGTGTCCCGGATTAGAGAGGGTGCAGGCTGGGCTAAGGGGACCCCCCCACTCCGTGCACAAATTTTGTGCACCAGGCCTCTAGTGTAATAATAATAGATGACTAATTTTTAAAATCCTCTTATCAAAATGTTTCCTTATAGAGTACTTTCTAATTGTAAAGGGGGAAATGCATTCAAGTGATCTAATTTAACATCATGAATAATAGAACAACCTGACACTTTGTGCTTCATATGAAGTATTCTGCCTAAAAATGTTTCAATTAAGCCCAATCAAGCCTCTAGACCAGTGCTATCCAATAGATGCTGGTGTGATGGTGGTAATGTTTTATATCTGTACTGTCCAATAAGGTAGCCACTAGTCCTGTGTGACATGTGGCTAGTACAACTGAGAAACTCAATTTTGAATTTAATTTAATGTCAACTAATTTAAATAGCCACATGTGCCCATTGGCTACCATACCGAACAGCCAAGCTCTAGAGTTAACTTCCAGTTGATAGACATACGTTAAAAGACACAAAATCTATTTTTAAAAATTTGGGAGACAATTGGGAAAATTGAATGTGGAATGGATAGTTAATAATTTTTTGAATTATTGCTCATTTGCTTGCCATGTAACTGTCAAATACTTGGACCAATGTGAAAAGAAATATGGCACAAAGCTAACATCTGTCTAATCTTGGACATCGCAGGATGTTTGTTATATATTCTCTCAACATTTCTATATGTTTGTAAATTTGAATAATAAAAGCTGAAGAAGACATCATACAAATATCTAATAATGCAGTAGCTGCTGCCGTGGTGAGAAAAAATCAGATGTTTTTCAGTAGCCTAGGATGACCTAGGGAGGGGACATCCACATTCGTGTTTCAGGGGCACCTTGCCTACTCCTGGAATGGAACCTTACATCTCAACCTTTCCTGGGCCTCCTCCCCACTCACTCTCCTACACACACAGGCCCCTCTCCTTGCTTCTCCCAGCATCTATTCTCCCTTCTCTTCCCCTTCTCCTGGGCTGTTCCTCCATCCTTCCCCTCCCCGGCCTGCCCTGCCCCTCTCTCCCCAATACACTCAGATGAGTGCATGCCCTGCTGGCCAGGCACTTTGAAGATGAAACATGCTGAGTCTCCCTAAGGCCCAGAGATTGGCATCTTTTATGCAGAAGAGGGTGCGGGCCACTCCACCATTAAAACACATTCTAGAGAGGGGCTGAACCCAGCTAACCGCCCAAGCCCATAAAGCATAAATTGCCCCAACTCCATCTGCATAGCCAAGCCCCTTCCCACCGGACCATAAATAGGACTGGGGCACCTGGAGGAGCACATTGGAGTTTCCACCAAGACTCCAGACCTCACATCTTCTACTCCACAGCCCAACCTCCAGAAGCACCATGACGTGCGGATCAGGATTCTGCGGCCAGGCCTTCAGCTGTGCCTCCGCCTGCGGGCCCCGGCCTGGCCGCTGCTGCATCACCGCCGCCCCCTACCGCGGGGTCTCCTGCTACCGCGGCCTCACAGGGGGCTTTGGCAGCCAGAGCGTCTGCGGCACCTTCCGCTCTGGCTCCTGTGGACGCAGCTTCGGATACCGCTCAGGCGGAGTGTGCGGACCCAGCCCGCCCTGCATCACCACCGTGTCCGTCAATGAGAGCCTCCTCACGCCCCTCAACCTGGAGATCGACCCCAACGCGCAGTGCGTGAAGCATGAGGAGAAGGAGCAGATCAAGTGTCTCAACAGCAGGTTCGCTGCCTTCATCGACAAGGTGGGTGTCCCTGACCAGCCCTTCCCTGAACCCTCTGTTGCTGGGCTGGGCGCTGAAGAGGAGTCAGGGGCAGGAGGGGGATGTGGTCCAGGTGAGCTCCCAGTCTGACGGAATAAATGAACACACATCCAGGGCACAGACACAAAGAGATGGAGAGATGCGTCTAGGGGAGGCAGAGACTCCTGGTTTGATAGCACTGTTATTACATATATACAACCCCTGTCCACATGCAGGGAAACCACAGAGAGACAGAGCAAGACTTGGAACTGTATCCTAGGAAGGAAGCCCTACATGCACACAAGACACAAGAAATGCGCATAAGAAATAGGAGCTGGGCCACAGGGACCTCCTTTTGAAAGGTGTCCTTGATCACACCTTTCCTGAAACCTCCTCATACTCACGATTCAGGCTAGCCATGGAAGGGGGACTCAAGAACAAAACAACCTCCACTCAGCTCCTGACTACATGCCACCTACACTCATCAGAACTGAAAACTATTCGCCTGAGAGCAGGAACTGACCTTTCCCATACCCTAGGTCCCATCCCTAAAATGGAAAATCCAGATATGAATAATAGAAAACAGAAGTTGCCTTGTCTCTCAGTGTTCAACTCTATCTAAGCTCTGCTGAGCTCCAGCTTTGTGAGTTAACATAAAGCATCCCCCAAATTGGTTTTGGGGCATCAAGAGCCATCTCACAGATCCTCCCACCCCAAATGGCAGGTGCGCTTCCTGGAGCAGCAGAACAAGCTGCTGGAGACCAAGTGGCAGTACTACCAGAACCGCAAGTGCTGCGAGAGCAACCTGGAGCCGCTGTTTGAGGGCTACATCGAGACGCTGAGGCGCGAGGCCGAGTGTGTGGAGGCCGACAGCGGGAGGCTGGCCTCAGAGCTGAACCACGTGCAGGAGGTGATGGAGGGCTACAAGAAGAAGTGAGTGTGGCTGGCTTTGACGTTGGACACAGGGAAGGACTTAGGTTAAAGACTATTGGATTAGGCATGAGAAGAATTCCAACAGGGTGAGCAGCCGTGCAGGCCAGGGTGGCAGGATGTAGTAGGATCTTTTCACCTGTGCAGTTGTTGCCCAGACGCCTGCCTGAGAGTAGGGCTGTGATTCCCCCAGGACATCTCTCCCCTGCGTTAGCCTTCTTTTCTTGGAGTCTGACTACCCAGCAGCTGTTGCCTGTGCTCTGTGGGGAGAAGGCTTCTGGCATCTTCCAGGCCTTCTCCTCCTGACCTCCCACCTATAGCACATGGCCCATGGATGTGATATAAACCCTACTTGTCCTGGGGCCCTGGGTGTCCCATAGCTCAGGGCTCTGAGTGCTGATGGCCTCTGGAACTCACAGACCCCACTCCTGTGCAAGGATGCACACTCAGTGAGGGGTGGCTGGGCTGCTGTGCCCCAGAGGGGATGCTGGCCATGCCCAGCATAGGGCTGGTGCTGAGGCCTTATTTGCCTCAGAGCAGCTATGAGGTCCCAGAAGATTGGCCCCAGGGACCCCTCAATTCAAGGCAGTGATATCCTAAATCCAATCAAAAGGATATAACAGGGCTGCCAGGGTCCAGCTGTGGTGGGAGGTTCCTAACATTGGCCCCTGCCCTGGTATGAAGTGGGAGGGGTTCATGGGAGACCTGCCCTTCCGTGACCTCCCTCTCTGCCTCTTCTGCCTCAGGTATGAGGAGGAAGTTTCTCTGAGAGCAACAGCTGAGAATGAGTTTGTGGCTCTGAAGAAGGTGAGTCATGTGGTATTGGGGAGCACAGACATGAGGGATCCTAGAAAGACAGACTCTTCCTGAGGAGACCCTGAGGGTCTCAAGCTCAGTGTGGGGTGCAGAGACCTTGTCAAATCACATGGGGAATTCCCAGAGATCAGGTCATGGAAGGAACATCCAGAGCTTTGACAAAGGTCAATACCCTTGGAATATCCACTGTGTCCTGGGGCACGGGGATGGCCGGGTTGACCTCTGGATGTCCTGCTCAGCTTCAGAGGTGTGGTCTGTGGCTTAGGTCCCATAAGCCTGGCATCTTCAGTCTCTGTTGAGGGACAATGTTCTGTCTAGAGCTGTGTGATGTCTGAATAAAAGGAGGGGGAGGATGGAACAGAACCTGGAGTGGCCAGGTGGAGTCTGGGAGGAGTGCTGGGTGACAGGGAGGGGCCAAGATGTCTGAGTGGGGAGGCAGTCTGGGCAGGCGTCCTGGAACAGGGTGAGTAAAAAAGGAGAAATGGGAGGGTAAGCTACCTCAGGTGAGAGGGGAAAGGTTGGTGGCCCATCTTCAAGACAGAAAGGGGTTTGTTCTTAGAAGGGGAGGAGGTTGTGAGGCCCATCCCAGGAAGTTGAGAAGGTATGGAGATGGGATGGGAATGGGAACCCTGGGAGTCCTTCCCCCTCCACCCGGCCTCCGTGAATGCCTGAGAAGAGGGCATTAGGGTGACAATCACCATGGGTCCTCTGAGCTCAAAGACTGACAACCTTTCCAGGATGTGGACTGCGCCTACCTCCGCAAGTCAGATCTGGAGGCCAACGCAGAGGCCCTGACCGAGGAGATTGACTTCCTGCGGCGACTGTATGAGGAGGTGAGGGCTTGTGGTCCAGGCAAGAAACTGGCAGCTAGCCTGGAGGAGAGAGCTTTGGCCTGGAACCTAAGGTGGACAGGGATTCGGGCATCAGTCTGCCATCCATGAGGAGGTGGGGGTTGGAGACCAGGGAGGGCTGAGAAGATTGGGTGGAGGCTATGGTGGTGGAGTCGCTGGCATAAACAAGATCCTTCCTCCTCCCATACCCACAGGAGATCCGTGTCCTCCACGCCCACATCTCAGACACCTCCGTTGTTGTCAAAATGGACAACAGCCGGGACCTGAACATGGACTGTGTCATTGCTGAGATCAAGGCTCAGTATGACGACATCGCCAGCCGCAGCCGGGCCGAGGCCGAGTCCTGGTACCGCAGCAAGGTGAGTGGCCCAGGACACCTGCCTCCTAGACATGGCAGTGGGAGGGATGTGAGGTTTATATTAGAAAAGACTGCTTTTTTCTGGGGATTCTGATCCTAAAGATGGTAACAGAGGCCAGACAGCTCTCAGGTTGAGGGGCCAGGGCTGCCATGGATGGTTGCTCAGGCTGAGCACTGTACAACCTGCACTGTCATCTGTGGTGACCTGAATGGGTGGCAGGTCCCATCCTGAATCTCTGCTTCCCCCCAGTGTGAGGAGATGAAGGCCACAGTGATCCGTCACGGGGAGACCCTGCGCCGCACCAAGGAGGAGATCAATGAGCTGAACCGCATGATCCAGAGGCTGACCGCCGAGGTTGAGAATGCCAAGTGCCAGGTACGGGGCATCTGAGAGGCTGAGGGCCTGGCCTGGCTTCCACAGGCCATGTGGACTTCAACATTCATTCTCCAGCCCATCTGCATGACTAGAGTCATGGGTGTGGTTACTCAGTGAGACCCAGGTCATGAGGGTGAGGGGCCTATTTTGGAAGTGTGGCCAGCTGGGTGTGAGTGACTGGACACATCCAGGAAATGAACAGAGAGACCTGGGGACCATAACCTGTTTTATCCTCTTCCGGGCCCCCAGAACACCAAGCTGGAGACTGCTGTGAAGCAATCAGAGCAGCAGGGTGAGACAGCCATCAGTGATGCCCGCTGCAAGCTGGCCGAGCTGGAGGCCGCCCTGCAGAAGGCCAAGCAGGACATGGCCTGCCTGCTCAAGGAGTACCAGGAGGTGATGAACTCCAAGCTGGGCCTGGACATCGAGATCGCCACCTACAGGCGCCTGCTGGAGGGCGAGGAGCAGAGGTGAGACCCTAGTTGGCCAAGCTGCCATTTCTGCCCCATTAAGGGCCAAGAGCCTGGGATAAACCTGTCATTTATCACTTTGGGGTAGTGGTCAATTTTGGAGGGCTCTTTCCTCAGACCTCCGCTTCTCCCCTCTTGACTTGTGGACCCAACCCCCAAAATTTGTGGAGCTCTGTCTGCCATTCTGGCCAAGTTACTAATACTGCTCTTTTTTTCTTTCCTCTCAGGCTGTGTGAAGGCGTTGGGGCCGTGAATGTTTGTAAGTAACATGGGCCCTGTGTGGGTAGATTTACTCTCTTGCTATAAAGGATGGAAGAGTCTGGAAGGAGGGGTTTCACTGGGACCTAAATATAAAAGGGCTGGCATTCCAACAGAAGGGGTTTGGGGTCAGACAGCAGGAAAGACCACAGCTGTGGGACTGGGTGGACCTGGAGTTGTCAAGTAGAGATACTGTACTTGGGGAGGGGCATCCTTGGGATGGGATAACTCGCCATCAGAATTTTGACTCATGCTTTGGGGTTCGCAGGTGTCAGCAGCTCCCGGGGTGGAGTCGTCTGTGGGGACCTCTGTGTGTCAGGCTCTAGGCCTGTGACAGGCAGTGCCTGCAATGCCCCCTGCAGTGGGAACCTGGCGGTGAGCACCGGAATGTGCGCTCCCTGCGGCCCCTGCGCCCCCTGTGGCCCCTGCAATTCCATTACATCTTGTGGACTGGGCACTGGAGGAGTGGGCTCCTGTGGCATCAGTTCCTGCGGCGTAGGCTCCTGTGTCAGCAGCTGCCGCAAGTGTTAGGTGTCCCAGCTCAAGCCCCGACCAGCATCTCTCCCTCCCAGCAGGGCCTGGTCCAGCCCTGGGGGGAGCAAGCACTGGGTTATTTCTCCTGCACTTTGAAAGGTCCATCCTGCTCCTAGACTCCTCTGTGTATCTGTGATCACCTCTTCCTATGCTCTGCCCCCACCCACCCACCCCACGCTGGGAAAGGCTACCCCAGAAAGAAGTCCCCTTGGTGCCCACAGGAAGGGGGCTCCAGGACAGGAAGGACCAGAACCAGGACCCTACCCTGGGCTGCCATGGGGCCAGTGGCCAGGGTCCCCCAGCCTCTCCCCTTCCTCCTCTGTTCCTCTCTGTCTTAATCTGTGTTTCCAATAAATCAATGTAGCCAACCCTGGGCCTTGTGTTCACCTCTGTTATCCTCAAGGGTTAGGGTTTGGGAGGATCCCGATAGTCCCATGGAGCAGAAAAGGCCTAGTCTGGGGTCTCCAATACAATCTTCTGTCCCTGGGCTCACAGCAGTCTGAGATTTAGCCAAGGGTTGAGCTGGGCCCGCACACAGTGCAGTTTTATTCACACGACCTTGTAGATTTCATCCACACCACCTTTTATGATGCATCTTGCAGATGAAGCAGCCAGAGCTCAGAGACGCTCAGTAATTGGGCCCCCTGCTGAGGTCAATGGTACAGCTGGGGTTTGAACCCGTGTGCATCTCTGGAGCTCACTTCACCAAACCACAGAAAACATCCCTGTGCACCCCTGTGAGCTGATTCTCCAGTCACTCAAAGCGTAAGGAAAATCACTGTTGTTGTGGTGGGGAAGACTCGGGGCTGAGTAATTTATTAGAATTCTTTAAGGATACGTACATAATTGAAACTCTCAGAAAGCCTTTGATATGGCGCCTTTTTAAAAAATGGAGTCCCTTGAGGTTTGGAGACCTGCCATTGCTGGTAAATTACCTCACAAACAGCGCCTAACACGAAGATGATGTGGCAGAGAGGCGAGCACACAAACTGGGGCCAGACGGCCTGGGCTCTGTTCCTTTCTCACTGAGTGACCTTGGACAATTTACTTACCCTCCCTGTGCCTCAGTGTCCACATCTCTAGTGAGAGTGATAAAAAGAGCACCCACCTCAGTGCTGATGGGAGGATTGAGGAACTTCATATATAGCACTTCGTGCCTGGCATAAATTTATGACGATGTATGTTTATCTTTAGTATTATTTGCTTTGCCTCTATTTACACTTGTATCTGTGATTAGAGATTGAAGTACAGTGAGAATTATTCATGTCTTCCAAAGTCATTGAGCTCCTCCTTCAGGGAAACGTCCCCCCTCCACGCCCCCGCTCTGACACTGATGAGGATATTGCAAGAGGTGGTGCGAGTTGGGAGATGGCTCTTTGACTTCACTATGGGCCAAGGCGAGCCCTGAACATACATCTATACAGCAGAGCGGATCTACATTCCCAGGCCCAGGCCCAGAAAACTATAGCAGAGATGTTAACCCCCACCCCTAGTGCTCAGGGCAACAGAAATAATTATGACTATGTATTGATAGACCAGGAGCCAAAGGCTCTTTTAAGGGACTGTATCAATCCCAGGTAATTCCGAGCAGGGCAGAGCCCTGGGAGAGTTCCAGAGCGTGCAATTGTTCTAACCAGCCCTCTGAGCTGTAACACCTGTCAGGAGTCCAGACCTAAGGCTCAAAGAGAGACACTAATACAGCTAAGCTGCACCCAACATATTTGAGTGCAATTAAGTGTGAGACAGGCATCAGCAGCCAACAGTTGGGCTGACACCTTGAGGTCCCCAAAGCGATGACTGCGCTGGTGACAACCCTCCTCCCTTCAGAAGTCATCCCAACTCATAAAGCTCAAAAATGGGAAGATGAATGACTCCCCATAAATGCACCAGGTAGTTCTCCCCCACCCCAGGCTGGAATGTGGTCCATGGCCAGGGGAGCCACTCAGAGAATCAGTCCCCAAGCTGCAAACACTGCTGTGGTCCACGTGGCCCTGGCTCGGCAAGAGATTCCAACCTTCCAAGCTCCGGGAATCTCTTGGACTGACGTCAGGCTTGGGATTTAGAAAGGAAAAATTCAGGCAGCAGCCAGTCCTCTGTGGTGCAGGCTGCAGTAGGCTCATCAGAAATCCTGCCTGCAACTCCTGGGCAAAATGCCCAACCAAAAACTCTTGCAGAAGGGCAAGATCTGTTTTCAGGAGCTGATTTGCACTGGGAGTGTCGGTAAGAACATTTATATCGTTGGTGTTAGTATAGATCAAATGGGACTGATGCAGGAGTCCGGTGGGGCCATGTCCCCTACCCTTCAAGAGCTGGTAGCCTGACAGCCATGTTTCCATCCCATTCCTCTGGCATGAGATTCCTGTTTACCCAGGAAGGGAGCCTGTTAGATACCTTTGGGCAGGGACCCAGGAAAACAGCAGACACCCTAGCACTAGTATTACCTTAAAAGGTAAAGCCAGAGCCTCGGGCCAATGACGCACCTTAGCCCTACTCCGGGACTTAGAAAGCAGAAACCTTTGTTTCCCAGACGCACTGATGATGTAAACCTTTGTGCAATAGACAAAAATGTGAGCTCAATAGATAGGGACATCTCTCAGGCTGTGTGCCAAGGCAAGAGCTCAGAAATCCAGCCCTTCACTGGCCACCCAACCCTCCAAACTGGCCTGTCTTCTGCCCCTTAAAGTCCAGTTAGTTGCCTTGTGAAAACTCAAACTACTCTACACCACAGACCTGGAGTAGAAGCAGAGCTGGAACCTCAGTCTGGTTCCAAAGGCGTGCTTTCCTCCACTGTCATACGTTGTTCCCAGCCCACCCTCAGGTCACTTGTGAAACTAGAACTCAGGCCTGAGCCTCCCAGTTGTGCTCAGATCCCCCAGCCCCAATCTGCGAGGGCATCTTCCCTGGGCCTGTCCTCAAGAGCCCCTGCCTGGGCACAGAAGGCACGCCCTCATCCCTAGCCCACTCCATTCTCTTTCTGGTCTGCATTCTTGTTTAGGGGCCCCCTCTCCACCAGAATGTCATCTCCAGGGAGCCAGGACGAGCGTGTCATCTTGCACACCAAGCACTATGCCTGACCCCCAGAGGCCACTCCGTTTTTGTTTGTAGCCAATGAGTGGATGAATAGATGCACTTCTCAGCTCCTCTGCCAGGAAGAGCTGACGATGGACCCCAAGCTAGGGTGGTTGCTTCTGGGCAGTGTCCCGGCCCCAAATCTGGCCAGCTTTGTCTTTATTCTGAGGAATCCACGTGCGAACAGCCTGGTGGCTCAGTCCACTGCAGAACATTTTTACTGCAAAGGAAGAGTCCCAGGAAAAGAGGGGCGCGGCAGTTCAAAGGGCAAGACTGAGACTTTATGGTTCAGGGTGAGGGACACGAGGGAGAAATGAGGCGAGGGCCAGATCGATTGGGAGGGGCGTCTGAGACAGAGGACCAAGTCTTTGGGGCAAAGGCTAGGGTTCTTGGAGCAGGAGAGGATGTGTTCAACGTCCGGGGAAGTCTCTGCAGCTGAATTCCTTGACACGGCCTGGTGAGCCGCAGAGTGGGCTGCTGCAACCAGGAGTGCTCGTCTCCAGGGCATCAGAACCTGCTCCTGCTCCTGAAGGTAGCAGACGGTCAGGGCCCCGGGCCAAGCCGGACTGGCAGGTGAGATCACTGTCCAGAGCTGAGCAGAGAGTGGCTGTTGGAGGGAGGAAACCCCCTTCCCGCTCTCCACCCCAGGAGACAGACATACCAACAACTCCTCCAGGAAGCAATGCACAGACCCTCCTCCCTAATAGGAGTCAGACAGGCAAACTCCCCAAAGTAACAGATACACAGACCCCCTTCTCCCAAGAAACAGACTCAAGAATCCTTCCCTCTCCGAAGTCGGACACAGATTCCCCCCACCCAAGAATAAAAGTCTCGCCCACGAGAATAAGGTCACAGAACTTCCTTCTGCACCCCAGGCAAAACCAATAGAACAGTGGTCCTCAACCTTCTGGCCCTTTAAATACAGTTCCTCATGTTGTGACCCAACCATAAAATTATTTTCGTTGTTACTTTATAACTGTAATGTTGCTACTGTTATGAATCGTAAGGTAAATATCTGATATGCAGGATGGTCTTAGGCGACCCCTGTGAAAGGGTCATTCGACCGCCAAAGGGGTCTCAACCCACAGGTTGAGAACCACTGCAATAGAACCTCCCTGCAAAGAACAGACCCCAGGACCCTCCCCCCACCCTACACACAAACACAAAGACTCACTCCCAAGAGAGAAACCACCCCTGGCAAAGGGAGACACACAGAGGATGCAGACCCCTTCTCCCTTCCCAAGAGGATGCACAACAAAGGGGGGCAGATAAGATTTGGCCCCTCCAACCGGTTATACCTATTATTTACTTACTGAGGCTCTCTGATCTCCGTCTCAGGCCAAGCCTGCAGGGAGGAGGGGGACACAGGTAAGTGGACCTCGCTCCTGGGTGTAACAGTCCCCATTCTCCTCTCTACAGAAGTCATTCATCCTGCAAGCTCCTTGGTTCTCTCAGGTCCCCACAGCCTTTTGAGTGAAGGCTCCTTTGAACCTTTAAATTCAATCTTTCCTGCCATAAATTTAAATAACTCACTTTTATTGATGTCTTCTCAGGAGAGGGAGAAGGCAAAAGATCTATACTTTGGGGGGCCTAAACATTGAAAAGGGAGGCTGTGGGTGGGGGTGCATTTTAAAGGAGACCACAGAGAAGACAGCTCAATTATCTGAAGAATATGGTTCAAGCCTCACTTAATCCCTTTCTACTTGTGCATCCTTGAGGTGGTCCTTTTGCCCTCTCTGAGACTTTGTTTCCTCATCTGACAAAGCATCCTCCCATGGGGTTGCGGGTTTAAAAGAGATAATAAATGTAGCATGGCTGCATAGTGGATTCCCTCTCCCTCCCCTCAGCCTGGTGTCCCCAGGTGGGTGGAGCTGGCAGTCTTTGAGTCCCTACTGCTGTCTAAGAGTAGAAGCCAGGCCCTCCTGGTTCCCACAAACCCTGCCTTCCCCAGGTCCCAGGAAGATGGGCAGAACTGAGAAGAAGGCACTCCGTACTGGGACCTTACTCCCCTGGCTGGGCCTTGCAGCTGTCATGAGGGACAAACTAGCCCCTGCTCTCTGGTCCTGGGGGTGAATGACTTTATGAGCTGCCCTAACCTAGCTGCCATGGTGCTCATTAGCTGGGGCCTTCCGTCTAAAGGGCTGTTGAATAGTGGGAACAAACTGCCTCCAGGAAAACAAGTCTCTGGATACTCGGGTCACCTTTCCCCACCCCATCCCCAGCTGCTGAGGCCCCAGGTGGTGACCCCCACACCCCCTGTGATATATCTGAAGCACTGCCCAGCCCTTACCTTCTCTCCTCGTCCTCCAGCAACTTGCGGTAGGTGGCGATCTCAAAGTCCAGGCTCAGCTTGACGACCACGAGCTCCTGGTACTCCCGCAGCTGCCGGGCCATGTCCTGCCTGGCCCGTTGCAGGGCAGCCTCCAGCTGGGCCAGCTTGCCCTTGGCACTGCCTGAGGCACCCTCCTCCTGCAGAGCTCCCTCGAGTTCGCTGGGCTGGGGGGAAAGGGGGGACCACGAACAGAAGGACATCCTTGGTCCCCACCTCTATCTCCTCAAGGATCTCTAGACCTTTCTCAGAGGCTGGGGAGCCAATGAGAATTACAGATTGTTGTGTGGAGTGAGCATGCCTGTTCTGAAACGTGTGTGTGTGTGTGTGTGTGTGTGTGTGTGTGTGTGTGTGTGTACGTGCACCCTATTACCAGGATGGAGATTTGGGGCCAGCCATTTGGGACAGCTGAGAGAAAGCCTTTGACATCAGTATGGTGACACTTCTAAAATGAGTTCAGATGGGAGAAGCAGCAAATGCTCCTTAGCACATAATGCTGAGATTATTGTTTTATCAGGGAAACTAACAAGATGGCTATTCTGTGCTCACAGAAGACTAGAATGTGAAGTCTTCAGGGGAAATAATAATAACTGCTTGCCTTGGTAATGTGCTTGCTGCTTAGGAAACAGGCTGGGGGAAGGGAGGCAGGATCAGAGCTGTGACTGGTGGAGGACTGAACCCCAACATGCCCACCCTCTCATTCTGCCCCCTCAGCGTCATCAGTTCCTGGAGAAGGGCAAACCTCCCTCAGAGCCTAAGACACTTGTCTCTCCAGAAAGCAAGAAAAGACCAAAGCAGAACCCCTTCCCTCCGGTGTGGAGTGTGATTGGGAGGGCTTGACAAAGAGTGGGCTGGGAGAAAAGAGGAGGTTGCCAGGGAGAGAGGTCAGGGAACGGGAGTGCTCATGTGGAACCTGTCCTTCCTAAGGCCTAAGCCTGAGTCGCAAACATAAATGCCAACAGAGGCCTGGCTGAAGCATCAAACGGTAAAGGCCAAACATTAACTGTGTACAACAGGATCCAGTTCCACAGAGAAATGTGCATGCTCTCAGTGTCCTGAAATTACCAGCACCTCTTTCACGTTTCCAGCCTTTCATTTCTCTATTTTTAAAAATATGTCTTTATTGGTTTTGGGGTTTTTGGGGTGTGTGTGTGTGTGTGTGTGTGTGTGTGTTTGTTTTGTTTTGTTTTGTTGTTTTTTGTTGTTGTTTTAGAGAGAGAGAGAGGAAGGGAGAAGGATAGAGAGATAAAACATCAATGATGAAAATCATCACTGATCAGCTGCCTCTTGCACGCCCCCTACTGGAGATCAAGCCTGCAACCCAAGCATGTGCCCCTACTCGGAATCGAACCACCCCCCTCTTGGTTCATGGGTCAATGCTCAAAAACTGAGCCACTGGCAGGACAAAAATTATTTTTTTTGTTAATCCTCACCGAAGGATATTTTTCCATTGATTTTTAGAGAGAATGGAAGGGAGGGAGGACAGAGAGAGAAACATCAATGTGAGAGAGACGCATTAGTGTGAGAGAGACACATTGATTGGTTGCCTCCCGCATGCACACAAGTCAGCGCAGGGATTGAGCCTGCAACCGAGGCACCTGCCCTTGACTGGAATCTAACCTGCAACCCTTCAGTCGCAGGCCCACACTCTATCCACTGAGCTAAACCAGTTAGGGCTCATTTCTCCACTTTAGATAGAGACACGGCCTCAGCACCTTTTCTCTCCACAGGGATGATAACAGTGCCAGCCTAGGTGATGGTAAGTGGCAAAGAACCCTCTGCCTCAATGTTAAATGAGGCAATCTGGAGTGGTGGGGGCTGTGGCACACAAAGTAACATATTCCCAAGCCAAATGCTGCCATGTGGGACATCTACACTAACAAAAGACAAAAATGCTAATTGACCATACCTTCGCTATGCCCTAAGCCATGCCCACCAGCCAATCAGAGTGACTATATGCAAATTAACCCAACCAAGATGGTGGCCAGCAGCCACGGAGCTGGAGCAAGCAGGAGGCTTGGTTGCCCAGGCGATGGAGGAAGCCAAGCTTCCCACCAGCCCTGAGCCGGCTGTGGCCTCTGCTCATGGCAACAAAGTTTCAATTATAGAAGACAAATAAATCCCAGATACCTGTTTCCAGCCAGCCTCCACTGGGAGCTTGGGTGGCTGGGGGCCATGGCCAGCCCCTCTGGGGGGCTTGGCCAGCCTGCAAACTGCCATCAGCCACTCACCCAGACTGTTCAGGCACCCCAGCAGGACCCCCCCCCCACCCTGAAGGGACTGTGGCCAGCCTGCAAACAGCCATCAGCCCCTCACCCAGGCTGGCCAGGCACTCCTATCTAATAAAAGGGTAATATGCAAATTGACCCTAACAGCAGAACGACTGGGAATGACTGGTCACTATGACACACACTGACCACCAGGGGGCAGATGCTCAATGCAGGAGCTGCCCCCTGGTGGTCAGTGTGCTCCCATAGGGGGAGCTCTGCTCAGCCACAAGCCAGGCTGATGGCTGCCAGTACAGCGGTGGTGGTGGGAGCCTCCCCCGCCTCCTCAGCAGCGCTAAGGATGTCCGACTGCAGCTTAGGCCTGCTCCCCGCTGACAAGTGGACATCCCCTGAGGGTTCCCAGGCTGCCAGAGGGATGTCTGACTGCCAGCTTAGGCCCAATCCCCCAGGAAGTGGGCCTAAGCCAGCAGGTGGTCATCCCCTGAGGGGTCCCACACTGCGAGAGGGCACAGGCCGGGCTGAGGGACCCCCTGAGTGCACAAACTTTTGTGCACCAGGCCTCTAGTAGTTTAATATTACCAGATCCACTTTTTTTTTTCAGATCCACATATTTTTAAACAGAAACCAGAAAACTGGATTTCTAGGTAAAATCTTGCAAATTCTAAAGATGAGCTCAAATTTAATGCTATAAAGGGCAAACAAAACACATAGACATAAAAATGTACATACAGATAAAAACAATATAAAAACAAGCATATATATTACCTACATGTTGAATCACTTACCCGTATGAACTACAGAGAATCATAGGCAAATGTAAGCATGATGTACACAGATAGCCACAGTCCTATTTGCTCAGACATTCACAAAGAGAAACTCAATCTACTTCAAAGGATGAGGGAAGGGGAATGTATGCTAGTTGTCATAAATAACAGACACACATCCCAAACAACACCACTCTGCCACCCCCACTCCCACCCCTCACCTGACTCTCAGCTCTGTCCACATCCACAGTCAGCCGCTGGATGGCCTGGTTAAGCCTGTTCAGCTCTTCCTTGCTGTACCCCAGGCTCTGCGGGTGTCTCTGCATGGTCATCTTTATCTCCTCACACTATGGGGTGGGGGCAGCAGCGTAAGAGGGAGGATCAGGGGACGAGGAGAGTAAATAAGGGCACTTGACTGATATTACTATGATGAGCCAAGCTGAGGTCTCCTCCAAGCCTCCTGTGAGCACTAAGCCAAGCTACAGCCCAAGGAACTCCCAGAATCCTCACCTCTGAAGACAAGGCCTCTCCTACTTGGGGGCTTTATGACCTCACCTGTGACAATTGCAGAGTTCTGACCTGGAGTAGAAGGGGCAGTTCTGGGAGCTCAGATGGGAAAGTGGAGGTCCTTGGGCTGGAATGGGCCTTGCAGGAAGGTTCTCGAACCGACCAGCCACATTGCTACCAGACAGGCAATTTAGGCAGGCCTATCTGTTAGCAATGGGGAAGACAGACATGAGGGAGGGACACTGGGGCTGGGGATTCCAGTTCCCAAGACCTGATAGGAAATCTGGGGTGATGACTCTAAACTGAAGAAGGAACCAGGGGCCTAGAGAGTACAAGCCTCTGTTGGCATTTCTTTTTGTTTATAAATTTCTCATACATGCCAAAGAGTATATATAACATATGTTTAATAAAACAGATCCTTGTGTACTCACCAGGACCTTCAAATATCCCTGGGGGACCCTTATCATAGCATCCTTCATCCCTAATCCCATCCAATCTCCAAAGTAATCACCTTCCTGGGTTTTTGTGTTAACTATTTTCTTGCTTTTCTTTATTATTTTATCATGTGTGAATAAACCTCCAAGCAATCATTTAGTTTTGCCTGCTTTTATGCTTTATATATAGAATTACTCTGCCTATATGCTTCTATAATTTTATTTTTCCTCCTCAACATCTTATTTTTGTGACTCATCCATTTATTTCTTTTTCAGTGCTGTATAGTATTCCAATGTATGAATAATTCTCCATTCTCCTATAGGTATGCATGTGTATATTTTTCTTTTTGTTATAACAAACAATCTTGCTATGAGCTTTTTGGTACATGTCTACTGGTATACTCAGAAAGAGGATCTTTAAGGTCCTGACTATCAAACATTTTTTAACCACAACTCAAAGTAAGAAGTATATTTTATGTCATGAATCAGTATCTACGTACATATTACAACACACACAAAATTATTTGCCAAATTCATTATAGTAATTTATTCTTTGACCAGCAATATATAAAAAAATTATATTCCCTCCAACACATCTCAATTTGCAACAATTCCAATGATGTATGCAATGATGTATATTTTGACCTATGGGAAATTGGAAACCTTAGAGATGAAGTCATTAATTCTTCTAACATTGCTCAGTGCCTGCTCTGTGCCAACACTGTGCCAGACACTTCCTAGCACTTGAGAATTACCTCAAGGATCCCTGAGCCATCAGAGCACCCCTCCTCAATGTCCCCAGCCCTAAGCACACCAATGCATAAATAGCTGGGATAACCCTAGCAGCCCCCGCCACCTTGAATGCCCTCCAGGAGATGTCACCCAACCCTCCAGGCCTGAAATAATGGACAAGAGATTGACAAGCATGACAGGAATATATGACTTTATTTTAAGCACAGACAGCAAGGAGGAAATGGAGATTTGGGGAAGGAAGGGAAGAACAAGAGTGCAAGGGAAGGGGAAGGTCGGGCTGTCCTCTTCATGGGTCCAGGCAGCCCAGAATCCACAGAAGAAATCCACATGTCACTCCTCCCAGCAGCCTTTCTTGGCCTGGGGGAGGCAGAAGACAAGGAGTGAGGTTCTCACACAACCAGAAATGAGAAGTGACCCCAGACAGTCCGGTTCAGTGGCTAGAGCTTTAGCCCATTGGCCAAAGGGTCCCAGGTTCCATTCCAGTCAAGGACATGTACCTTGGTTGCAGGCATGATCCCCAGCCCTGGTTGGGGTGCATGCGGGAGACAGCCAATCAATGTGTCTCTCTCACATCAATGTTCCTCTCTCTGTCTCTCCCCCTCCCTTCCACACACACTAAAAATTTATGCAAAAATATATTTGGGTGAGGATTAACAGTAAATAAATAAATAATAAAATGGAAAACATGATACTTAAAAAAAAAGAAAGAAAGAAAGAAATGAGAAGTGGACAGCAGAGAAAATAGGTCAGAGTTAGATCAACCAGTTGTACCTGCCACTGGGTTGCACCTGGGTGGGTTGGGCATAAGAGCCAGCTGGGACCCTCTGGGTGGGGGGAGGGCTGGAGGCTCGGGTGTTTCCTCAAGCCCTGCCAACTTAACCCTTCTTACAGCTGCTGCTACAGGCTCCCATCCCACTGTATCTGGTGCCACAGGTACAGGCGGCAGAGAGGTCCCCAGAAACAACACTGTCCCGGGAGCTGTTCACACCTGCAAAGGGACAATAAGGATAACTCAGAACCTTTGTGGGGAGCTGGTCCCGAACAGCACCCAGACCTGGAGGAGCAGGCTGGCATGGGGGAGGGGCTGGGGTGGTCACCAGAGCAGGTACCCGCAATAGAGGAGAAATAACAACAACAACAACAATAATAATAGCAGTTAGAATTTATTGACCACCTACTATGTACCAGGCATTCTACGAATGCTTTACATACACACCTCACTTTATCCTCACCCCATCCCTGAGCAAGTTTTATGTCTTCATTCTAGACACAAAACCAACTGAGGCTCAGAGAGATGATGTAATTTTTCACCCAGATGGCGGAGCTCAGGCTTGAACCTAGTTGTATTTGATTCCAGAAACACTCTTGATCACTACACCACAGAGAAGGGGGAAAAAGTGTTTCTTAAATGGGCACATTGATATTTAAGATGTTTCATAATGATGCCTTGGGTTACCAAAACTAGACACACACACACACACACACACACACACACACACACACGTTCTCACACATACACTCCATATAGTATCGCCCATCCCTTTGGCTGGCTCCCCTCTGATCATGGCGCTCTCAGGTCAAGCACCTCCAGTGCTCAGCTTGACATTCTAAGCCCGCCCCATCCAGCCACCATATCCACCACCTAGCCCCAGCCTGCCGCCTTTCCCCCTGCCCTCTCCAGCTCCTGTTTTTCAGCTAACGTGGACTGCCAGCTATTCCTGTCACACCGATAGCCTCAGTTACTTTGTGTGGTTGCTTACATCTTTCCCCCTCTCTCACTCATCTCAGCACATTCAGTTCTTCACCATTCTTCAGGTCCAATCAAACTGTGTTCTTCTCCAAAGACCCTGCCTGACCTCTGGCCCCAAGCTCAGGAACTGAGGCTCACTCTCCCTCCAAGTCCCGCTGGCCTGGTGTTCCTCCATTAGAGCCAGACACCCTGCAGCTGTGTATCAGGGCCCTCTGTCCCTGCCTGCCCTGCCTGGGGACTGCCATCTCCTCCTTCATGCCCTGAGCCAGTTCCTCCTGAGTGCTCAGCAGGTGTTTGCACCTGCATTGAATTGGCTCCTGGACCCTCCTGGGAGGAGATGGGGGTTAAGAAGAAACCTGACAACCAAGACAGAGCATTTGCTTTTCATCAGTAGACTGATGGACTGGCGATAAAGGGGTTAGAAAATGATTTCTAGAAGAACTGGCCAAGAATAGAACAGCCCTCCTCTTCCCCAAGGAAGCAGAACTACCAACCCTCTCTGTAGGGAAATCTCTTCTTGGTGTGTCTGAATGCTCATGCTAAGCCCATCTCCTGTGCATGGGTTCCAGAATAATAAAGAGAGAGCAGGGCGCGTGTGTGTGTCCCTGAGGCTCGGTCAGAGACTGGTACTGACTCTTTGGGGGACCACTTTGTTCCAGCCGTCAGACCTTCAATTCCCTCCCCTTCAGCTTGTGTTCTGAGTGGGCACACATCAACCCGCAGCCCTCTGGTCTCTCTGGATGTTAATGCACTTAATTATCTGTGTGGACAAAGGCTGATTACGAATCTCATCAATTGTGATAGCACAGAAAGTCCTACCCATTGACCCACCAAAACCCAGAAAGAGGTCCAAGCAAGAATCACATACGTACCTCCATAGGACTAATTTAAGGCCTCCATGCTTCGGGGGTAAGTCCATTTCCTCTCAGGACGGGACACCAAAGGAAGATGTCACCAATACCACCATTCCCTGGAGAAATTTGGAGTAGGAATGCATTATCCTCAAGGCGTGAGTCACACAGCTGTGGACTCCAGCTGCAGCTGGAAGTAGGAGCACAAGACACTGGGGAGCTGGGCTCCACCTTCTACAGAGGACAGAACTAAGGCTGGGCTGAAACTCCCACTAAGCCAAGGCTGAACCAAAGGGCTTGGGCTCTTAAGGGTGTTGGAAAGGGGGCAATGGGGCACTCCCTGGAAATGGAATGCCAGGCAGCCAGAGGCAAGCACTGCAGCCATGATGACCTCTGAATTCCAGGATTTAATTACCCTTTGCACAATAATAACTCATATTTAAAAACAAAGGAAGCTAAGAATAATTTACATGTTTCTTTTTATTATTGGCTGCTGAGTTCACACGTTGGTTTCCTCTGCCCATAACTGGACACATAATCAACTTCCATTATGATAGGTTTGGCCTCCTAGAGTTGGTGGCCATGACCAAGCACCAGTTGAAGGAAAGGCGTTGGATGAGGCCGATTTCTCTAAAAAGCCCAAAGCCTAGCAGCCCCGGCCCCTGCCTCCTAGAGGACCACAACCCTCCTCAGCACCCAAAGACTCAGACCCTGGGAGCGCCCAGTGTGGGGGAGCGCTGGGAGCCACCTTTCAAGCTGACCCTCCCTCTCTATGGAGCCTTCTATGCATGACCTTAAACAAGTCACCGGGCCACTCTGGGTTCACCTTCCTAATCAGGTAAACCTCAGGAGGATGAAATAATGCATTTTAAAGCCCTTACACGCTGTAGGCACTCCATACATGCAACTCCCTCCCCTCCACCGAGCAGAATGGAGAGGGGACAGGAAACAGTTTCTCGGAGGGAAGGGTGGTGTGATACTCACAGGGAAAGGAGCCGTAAGCTGAGTTCTGATAAAAAGAGAAGAGAAAGTTTTTGCCCAAAGGGGGAGGGGGCAGGATGAATGGCAAAGCAATAACAGTAAAATAAACAGGACAAACAAACAAACAAACATTTATGGGGCATTCATTAAGCGAGAGGTAGGGCCCTAACTGCTTTCCTGTCCATTATCTCATTAGGTCCTCCCAACAACTCTCAGATGGGCACCATTACTATCCCTATTTTGCACATGAGGAAACTAGGTTCAGAAAGGTTATCCACCTTCCAGGTCATGACAAGAAAATGTTCCTCAGAGACCCCTTCCCTTCAACACACACACACACACACACACACACACACACACACACACACACACCATATGGAAATGCACAAAAAACTAAGACCAAGGCTTCCCAGCCTGAAGGGTGGTTTCGCAGGGCTGGGACCCAAAGAGGGGCCAGGTGCGCCCAGCTGCCCAGCCTGGGGATGGAGCCAAAGATCCAGCGCTACCCAGGCCGAGTCTGGCAGAGGGGTGTCGGGCCCGCCCTGAGCACAGGGCGGGCGGAGCTGACCGGGCACTTCTGGGCCCCATAAAGCCGGGCGAGGGGGCGAACGCTGTTTTATGGAGGCAGCCAGGCGGCCGGCCCGCTTTGATTCCCAGCGGGACTGGGCACCAGGGCCGACCTCCAAGCTCATAAATGCGCTGGCTGCGCGCTCCCTCCCCGGGCCAGCGGGCAGCGATATAAGACTCCACGCCGACTTCGGGGTTCAGTGCCCTTCACTGCCGCCACCGCCGCCGCACCATGTCCTGCTTCTCCACCCGCCTTGGCGGCCCCTGCGGGGTCCGCGCCTTCAGCTGCGCCTCCGCCTGCGGGCCCCGGCCCGGCCGCTGCTGCATCACCGCCGCCCCCTACCGCGGGGTCTCCTGCTACCGCGGCCTCACAGGGGGCTTTGGCAGCCAGAGCGTCTGCGGCACCTTCCGCTCTGGCTCCTGTGGACGCAGCTTCGGATACCGCTCAGGCGGCGTGTGCGGGCCCAGCCCACCCTGCATCACCACCGTGTCCGTCAATGAGAGCCTCCTCACGCCCCTCAACCTGGAGATCGACCCCAACGCGCAGTGCGTGAAGCATGAGGAGAAGGAGCAGATCAAGTGTCTCAACAGCAGGTTCGCTGCCTTCATCGACAAGGTGGGTGTCCGTTGCTGGGCTGGGCACTGGAGAGGAGTCAGGGGCAGGAGGGATGTGGTTCTGGTGAGCTCCCAGTCTGACGGAGGAGATGGACCACATCTGATGGAGACGGATCACATTGACAGAGAGCTGTGTATTGGGCAGGGGCTCCTGATTTGATAGCAATGTTATTGCAGACAACCTCTGTCCAGGCAGGCAGGGTACCCACATAGAAGGTTTGGGTGTTCTTGAGCACATCCTTCCTGATCCTGGAACTCCTGGGAGGACCTGTGATTCCCAAGCTGCCTCTTTAGAAATGGGTGATATATCTATCCAATGAGAGAGAGAGAGAGAGAGAGAGAGAGAGAGAGAGAGAGAGAGAGAGAGAGAGAGAGATGTGGAGGAGCAACATTGATCAGTTGCCTCCTGTACATGCCCGGATGGGGATGGAACCTGAAACCTAGGTATGTGCCCTGATGGGAATCAAACCCAGAACCTTTATGGTGTACTGGATGACGTTCCAACCAACTGAGCCACCCAACCAGGGCAGGAGTGCTGATATTTTATGTGATACTTTTAGTTAATACAGTAAAGCATTAAATAGCACCTGATGAGAAAATTCATCTCCTTTCACGAGTTTTTCAGTCCTTTAGGTTAAATGGAGAAAATCTTCATTGGGTGCTAATACTAGTGTGTCTTTAGCATCCCTCCAATACTTGCTACTCTCCCACTTTGATAAAGAGAGCAAGCCTTGAGGTTCAGAACTTTCTTGGGCAACAGTTTCAGCTACAATTTATGTTTTATGGTTTCCTTTTATGAATGCATAGTGATAATGGTTTTACAACTATGGTGATAATATAAAGTTACTCCTTTAATCTCATTTAAGTGTAAATGTTAAGAAAATTCATTTATAGATACATCATGAATGAAATCACACAAGGGGATGGCAACATTTTGAAGACAGCCAGCAAAGGGCTCATATTTGAGAATTGCTGCCACTCCCAGTCCAGCCCTTTGAGTGCAAACAGAATTCAAAGGAGACAGGGATATAGGGCAAGGGGCCTGCCCAAGGGCCCACCAAGAGTGGGTGGCAGAGCAGGACTCCAGCCCAGCCTCTCTCCAGCTCCCCAGGTGAGAGTCTGCCCTTCTGACCTCCCCAGCTAGGAAGGCCTCCCCACCTTGACCATCCATTCAAACAACTGCTCACCCAGCCCCAGGCTGCCACTGAGGACATAGCTAAAGGAGCCATAGGCCCTGCCCTGGAGGAGCTTGGAGTGAAAGGCTTTCGTCCTCCTGTATCCCTCCAACCCCTGCTCTACATCCTTTCCTCCAGGAAGCCTTCCCTACCTGTCACTACCCTCCACCCCTCCTTGTCCCCCCAGCCCAACTGTAATCCAGCACAGCACATATGCCCTCAGCTTCTCACTCATTCCATCCAGGGCCACCTAGACAGACCCTCGCTCAGGCCTGAACAAGCAATCATGAAGCAAGGACTCTCGTGCCTCTGCGCCCAGGAGAGCCCAGCAGGGTCCATGGCGGCCACCTCTTGCCTCTGCACAACATGGGCGCTGCCAGTTCTGTCTGACCCTGCCTGCTCTCTGAGGAGGGCTGGGGATATCGGCTCCTCCCACTGACTTTGCTCCCACCCCAAATGGCAGGTGCGCTTCCTGGAACAGCAGAACAAGCTGCTGGAGACCAAGTGGCAGTACTACCAGAACCGCAAGTGCTGCGAGAGCAACCTGGAGCCGCTGTTTGAGGGCTACATCGAGACGCTGAGGCGCGAGGCCGAGTGTGTGGAGGCCGACAGCGGGAGGCTGGCCTCAGAGCTCAACCACGTGCAGGAGGTGATGGAGGGCTACAAGAAGAAGTGAGTGCATCAGGGAGGAAGTTTTGGAGAAAGGAACTGGATTAAGTCAGAGCCGGGTAGCTCTCGGTTAGACCACAAGAACTTTCCACAAGGAAGAAGGCAGTGACAGGAAGTTTGTGGGGCTTTTTTTTTCTGGGGTGGGAATTGAAACATTGGAGAGTCTGAGCTGCTCCAGTTACCTCATTATTACATGCTTACTTCATTAATTTATCAAGCATTTGTTGAACATGTACTCTATGTTCCAGGTGTTGTGTTGGGCCCTGAGGTGACAGAGGGGTAAGAAAGGAAGGAAGAGCAGTAAGGGGGATACCAGACGAGGGCAGGGTTCCTGCCCCCTTTGGAGTTACAATCCAGAAGCAGAGAGAAGGCCTAGGAAGATGTGCATGGCACCCACCCTGGCCCACAACATGAGTGAGAATTCCTGAATCAGTAAGAGCATTGGGTGACAGGGGTTGGTTCGAGTACCAAGAGGAAAGGGATGGACAAGGTCCTTTCTAGTCCAACACTTCGATTCTATGATCACCTCCAAATGACCCAGTTCCTGGAGTCTGTTTGTGTAGGCCCTAATTTACTTTTTTTTTTCCTCTTCAAATCCCAGCCTATTGAACTTTTAGACACTGAACCTATGCTTTGTCCCAGGTATGAAGAGGAGGTGGCACTGAGGGCCACTGCTGAGAATGAATTTGTAGTTCTAAAGAAGGTGAGTGACCCCAGAATGCTCTTCCCACAACTCAGAACCAAGGGCAGAGGCAGGAGGGAGCTTTCTGTAATTCAGAGAGGCTGAGCGACACCCCCAGAATCACATAGCCCAACCTCTCCTCTATTCTTTTCCCCAAATGCCCTAATGCTCCCTGGGTGGCCCTGGACACCAGGGCACTCCGCCTACTTCAGGCAGGGCAATCTCCTCTATCTGTGGTAACTCCCACCTGGCCAGTGGCTCCCCACCTCCTTCTGCCCTGTGCCTGGCAGAGAGTAGGCACTCAATAAACATTTGTGAATGAAAAAGCACACTAAGGCTAGAGTAAATCCTCAGACCAGCCACAGTTGGGAAAGGCGTAAACAGTGCTGCTGTGCCTCACCTCTTAGACTTGACTCAGCACAAGTGCCATTGTGTAGACTCTCACCAGGTCCTTCCAACCACCTCCATATGAGGAAGGCAAGGGTCACTGTGAGGAAACTGAGGCACAGAAGTCCTGGGTCTTGCCCTGAGTCACACATGCTTGAAAGAAGCAGAATTGATCCCTGAGACCTCTTCTTTGACAAGAGATCTATATTTCTTTCCATGAGATTCCAGAGCAGAGATTGGTAGGGCATCGGTAGAATTGACCCATTTTACACTAGATCCTAAGTTTTAGTGATGGTACAAGATGTGGATCCTGGAGGCATCATCCCAGTGGGTACCAGAGGAAGTGCCTGGAAACCTCAGGGTCTCCCTCCTTTACCCAAACCTGCTCCTGACCCCTCTACCTGCATAAAGGACGTCACCAAGGCCATGAAACCAGGCACTGGGCTGAGCAGCTGAGGAGGGTCTGCAGGGAGGGTGCCCTCCCTGGTGGGAAGAGCTCTGTGTGGTCTTCCCAGTGAGACTCCTGTGCTACTCGCTGCCCTTTAGGACGTGGACTGCGCCTACCTGCGCAAATCAGACCTGGAGGCCAACGCGGAGGCCCTGACCCAGGAGATTGACTTCCTGCGGCGACTGTATGAGGAGGTGAGAGGGAGCGCAGAACAGCAGAGCAGCAAGGCTCCTCTCAGCCGTGGACTCTGGGTCTGAGGTGCATTTAGAGGCCCCAGGTTGAGGGGGCAGCTTAGAGACTGGGCCTTCAGACAGTGAGTCTTGGAGGAAGCAGAGGGAGGGAACGGGGAAGGACCATGAGGGGGACACCGCGAGCGCAGGGCTCTGGTCAAAGAAGCTCTTCCCACTCCCCTGCCCCACAGGAGATCCGTGTCCTCCACGCCCACATCTCAGACACCTCGGTCGTCGTCAAGATGGACAACAGCCGGGACCTGAACATGGACTGCGTCATTGCCGAGATCAAGGCTCAGTATGACGACATCGCCAGCCGCAGCCGGGCCGAGGCCGAGTCCTGGTACCGCAGCAAGGTGAGTGCCCCGTGCCCCCTTCCCAGCACCCTAGCAGGAGGGATGCTAAAAGGGCAAGGGAAGGGCAGGCAGCTGGGGTGGCCAATGTGCAAGCTGTGGGGCTCAGTGGAATGACATATCCGTGTCTCAGGAGCATCTCTGCTTCCCCCCAGTGCGAGGAGATGAAGGCCACAGTGATCCGTCACGGGGAGACCCTGCGCCGCACTAAGGAGGAGATCAACGAGCTGAACCGCATGGTCCAGAGGCTGACCGCCGAGGTCGAGAACGCCAAGTGCCAGGTACAGGAGCCTGGCCTACCCCTCAGTGTAGCAAGAGAAGGGGTTAAGCCCGCAGCAGGGGCACTCGGGGTTGACACCTTGCCAAAGTGTGGGAAAAGGAACAAACAGCACACATTAGCTGAATCTCTTCCATGGAAATTGCTCTCCATTCCACTGAACGGAGATGAGAGGGGAGAGTATGGGGGGAGCAGTATGGAGGAGAATGGAATGACCAGGATTCTCTTGGTCTTAGGGACATAAAGGGGCAGGAGAAATAGCACTGGTCTGAGGGGCAGGTAACTGGGGCTCTCAAACCAGCCCTGCCTCTAATTACCACATGATTTGGGGTAAACCATTTCACCTCTGTGGCCCATTGGTCTAGGTCAGCGATCACACACTCAGATGTCCCAGAGGTTAGTAAAGGCGTGGAGTAGGCTGTGCTGAAAGCACTAGAGTGTGGTAAACTAGAAAGCACAAAGGATAGAGCTAATCAGATCCAACTGAGGCAGGCCTCATGGAAATGCAGGGCCAGTGGGCCCAGAGCCTTAGATATTTTTCAAGAGAAGCCAGGAATTTGGATTTTTGTGTTACATTTCCAAAATTAAAGACACTGTGCCAACCTTCCTGGCAGCATTAATTTGCAACCCCTGAGCTCCCAAATGGGTGAGGCCCCTTCTTCCTGACAGTCAATGATCATTGGATGCCTGGCCTCTGACCCCAAATCCAGAACAGGAGCCTTAGTAAACCCCCCACCCCCACCCCACCGTGCCTTCCAGAACACCAAGCTGGAGGTCGCAGTGAAGCAGTCAGAGGAGCAGGGCGAGACAGCCGTCAGCGATGCCCGCTGCAAGCTGGCCGAGTTGGAGGCCGCCCTGCAGAAGGCCAAGCAGGACATGGCCTGCCTGCTCAAGGAGTACCAGGAGGTCATGAACTCCAAGCTGGGCCTGGACATCGAGATCGCCACCTACAGGCGCCTGCTGGAGGGCGAGGAGCAGAGGTGAGGCTCACACCTGTGGGAAGGATGCCTCTTCAATCTCCCCAAACTGTGCTTAGAGCCAGGAACATGTTTGCTTGCTGCTTTCATCGAATTTGCATCGAGATTACTTGAGAAGGGAATTTGCAAGCTTTGCTCTCCCCACTTAGTTTTTGTCTCTTTGCTCTCCCCACAGGTTGTGTGAAGGGATTGGCGCTATAAATGTCTGTAAGTAATCTATACTGTGGGTTCCAATATAAGGACTTGGGGTTCTTGTAGGGCAGACTTTTTCTTAAAGGGCCACATAGTAAATATTTTAGACAGAGGGCCATGCAGTTTCTGTCTCAACTACTCAAATCTGTCATTATAATGTGAAAGTAACCACAGCCATAAGCAATACTTAATAAACAGGTCTGGCTGGGTTCCAATAAAATTTTATTTACAAATATACAACCACAATTTAAAGACCCTGGAAGGAAGGAGAGGAATGCAGCAGTGAATGATGGAGATCACTTTAGTAGCTATTTCTGCCGATAGAGGGGCCTGGGCTAACAGTTTATCAAGGATCCATCCTTGAGGTTAGACTACAGGAGTGCCCAGGTGTGAGGCGGAAGCCAGGAATAAGAATGAGGGGCGGGGGGGGGGGGGGGGGCCTCTGAACAAGAGAAGTGGGCTCTGGTCAGCAAGCAGGACCGCTGGCCACCATCTGGCACAGGGACTAAGCCCTGTCCTCCACCCGCAGGTGTCAGCAGCTCCCGGGGTGGCGTTGTCTGCGGGGACCTCTGCGTGTCAGGCTCCAGGCCCGTGACCGGCAGCGCCTGCAGTGCCCCCTGCAGCGGGAACCTAGCGGTGAACACTGGAATGTGCGCGCCCTGCGGGCAGAGCTGTGGCAGTGGCCGCCTGGTGCGGTTTGCCTAGTGCCTCAGTCTTTGTACACACACCGCTTTGCAAGCGAGCCGGCCCAACTCCAGCCGCCGGCCCCAGCCCCAGCCCGGTGCTCTGGGAGAGCCTGGACTTGAGCTGGAAGAGCTTCGGGAAGCATCCCTGCCCTGTCCACACTGCTGCCTTCATTTCTCGCACCTCCTACCCCCCACTGCTTGTCTCTTCATTTCTTCCAGGGAGGTCAGCTCTCCGTGCTGGTGTGTCTTGGTAATTCTCCCCATCCCCAAAAGTCTGAATGACTGGTTTTCTCGAAACCCTGGGCAAAGGTCCAATCCTGACTGGCTGCCCTGGGAACTTGGACTCCTGTGGCTTCTAAGGGGTGGGTTGGCCCTGGGGCGGGTCTGGTGTGGAAGTGCTGCTGGTGCTGTGCCTCCCCTGCCCTCTAAACCTGTGCACAATGGCTGAGGTGCATCTCCCAGGGAACAGCTTTCTTCGGCTGCCTGTGCTCTCGCTCCCTTTCCCGCATGCTTGGTCTCCATGTTTCCAATAAAGCTCAGGGGTCATAAGTAATGGCTAGAGACTCCCTGCGCATCTGTGCTTCCACATGTGGGCTTCCCACCCGGTTTTCACCCCCAATGGAGGCAACAGGGGAGCTGTTCTCAGCCAGAGAGGCAGGGTGGGCTGTCTCTGGGGCACTCTACCCAGGGTGCCACACTCCTACATCCTGAAGGGTGCAGGGGCATTGGCTGGCAGCCCCAAAACCCAGGCACACAGAGGAGCTGGAAGGGAAGTGAGAAGGGCAACAGGGAGGAGCTTTAGCAAGGATGGGGTGCTGGCTCCCATGACACCTTGCGTGGGACCCCATGCTGCTGAGACACCCATGATCCACTCCCTCCACTCCCCCAAGACGCCCCCACCTCAACATGGTAAAGTTCCTGACCATGGGATCGGATATACAGACTTCCCCTTCCCCCATAAACCAACGCTCCCTGGGTAGACCCCATCCCACACACATACCACCACCACCACTCCCAGAGGGTCTCAGAGAGACCTCCCACCTCCTCCCCACTACCCATCGATGTGCTGCTGTCCATCCTGGATGGATGTCCCAAGCACAGGCCACAAAGACACCCCACACTCACAGTTACACAGACCCCGAGTCAGAGACCTGACACACAGATGCCCCATCAAGCACAGACTTAACACAGATGCTCCCTCGGGGGTTCAATACACAGACCATCCCTCACCCCACTGACTTGGGCACAGAGCCACTACCGGGGACCCAGACTCTGTTGGCCTCCTCACCTTACCCCCGCCCGTCCCCCCCCCACACACACACACACACACTAAGACTTCCTCCCACTGCCAACCCCACCCCCTACCTGTCCCCCACAGAATCCTAGACCCAAACACACACAGTCCAGGGCCTGGCAGACAAAGCACCAGGAAGGGCTGAGGGCAGCCAGTCTGAGAGTTGGCTGTTCCAGCCAGAAACAGCCTGAGGCATGTCCTCTGGCAGCAAGTGCAGGGGGGAGGGGCACACGGCCCCACCCTCAGCAGTGGAGGACTCGGCTGCCCCCTTCCTGGCAGAGCCAGAACTTCCCTGAGGTGTCTGGGCTTCTTCAGGAGAAGAGCTGGAACTGGCCCAGCCCTGGGAGAGGGCCAAGGCTTCACATTCCATAAGAGTTCCTTAGAGCAGCGCCCCCATTCTCCTGCACAAGAGGCTTCCAGTTACCAGAGTAGACCCGCTCGAGGGCTCCTCCCTCCTCACCCCCTTCTCTGCCAGCCAAATGCAGCCAGGATACCAGGTGCTGGCCATGGGCTCACCCAGGCTCAGAAAGAGACTGTTTATTGGAAGCTGTTCTCACATCATTCTGTAGACAGCTTTGCAGTCTTGGGGCCAGGGATGGGACCAGGGTGGGAATCTCTTACGACTCTGGGGGGGAAGGGATGTGGGTGTCCCCACACCTGGGGCTCAGTTGAGGACACTCCTGCGAGTGCCAGATGTGGTCCTCATGGAATAGGCCTTTTGGGTTCCACTTGAGAATCTCAGGGCATTGCTGCCCATGGTCCCCCCAAAGGCTAGCCCACTGCCACCAATGGTTCCCCCGAAGGCCAGTCCGCTGCCACCACTGGTTCCCCTGTAGGTCAGTCCGCTGCCACCACCACCGGTGGTATTCATCACAGCTGGGAAAGAAGAGAGAAGACTCCGTCAGCATGGGCCCACCACCCAGGGCCCATCCTTTCACTCCACCCACCCTCCTGCTGGGCTGCCCCTTCTCCCCCTCCACCATCACCTCCCTTTCCCACCCTACCCACCATGGGCCAACCCAGAAGGAGCCTCGGACAGTGCGGGGTGGGGTGCCCCCTGCAAGGCTTCCCTGGGCTGCTGAGGCAGCTCTAGGGCACCTGCTTGAAGCTACTGAAGGGAAGGAGGCAGGCTCCAGATCCCCACAAGTCCCGGCCCTCAGGCCCACATGCCATCCTATAGGCCCCACCCAGTCTGGAGAGCACAAGGGGTGGGCTGAAGCCAAGGACTTACAGATATTTAGGGCTCCCACTCCATCTCCGGTCAACCTGGGGGCAGAGGAGAGACCTGTGAGAGCAGCCCTTCCCTCAGCCCTGGAGGAGGCACTCCCAGGCCCCTCTGTCCAGGCCCCACACAGGACTGGTATTCTGTCCTCTGCCCCACACTTCCAGCCTTCCTTCAGCCTTGCTGCAAAATGAGCAAGGAGGAGTGGGGTGCAGGGTTCACTTAGGCCCTCGTACCTACTGGCGACATGACCTTGGGAATGTCTTAGGGCCTCCATTTCCTCATCTACAAAGAGGGCCTCACTCAGTACCAACCTCACAGGGTGGTTTGCCAGAGTTCAATGGCACAGTGTACCTAAAGCTCTGGGCACACAGGATTAGGTAAATGGTAGCTTCTCTTATTATTACATAGACAGCTGCCTCCCCTAACCAGACCATAAAATCCTCAAAGTGGGCTGTAGCTGACTGATTACTGTGTCTCCAGTCCCTGCATGAGGTCTGGCAGGTAGTCATTACTATGTGTTAAAATAATTAGTGTATTGTTGACTGAGTGAATGCAGCTCCAACAGGGACTGAGCAGGGAATGGGGAGGTAGGTGGGGTGACTTGAAGCAGCCAGTGGAGCTGAAGCACCGTCTTGCACTGGAAATTAAAAATCCGCCAAGACAGCTGGGTGTGTTTGCTCTGTGACACACAAGCCCTTGGCCTTGGGAATGAGTGTACTCTGCGGGGAGGAGGGGACACCTCGCCTTTGCGGAGGGAGTGAGGGAGCCACCTGGCCTCAGCAGCCCCAAGTCCAGGGGGCAGAGCAAAGGCCAAGGGCAAGAGATAGGTATGCTAGGAAGCTTCCAGGTCCCTTGTTAAAATGGTCCCTGCAAGTGCTGGGCATTACTGGCAGTTGGGGAGTGAGGGGAAAGCATGGTTGAAATCAGGCAACAATTCCATATAAGAATTCAATTCCTAAAGAACTCAAAGGGGAACCTAAATACCTTGGGCTCTAGTGATCTGCACGATTTTTCTTTTCTTCACCCTGTCACCCTTTTCTGGTCCTAAATAAATATTTGCTTTGTGCCTAATTTTATATTTGTAACTTTGTATTCTTAACTAAAGGCCTCCCCAAATTGGGTGAGTGGATGAGTTTCTAACCCTAGACCTGCCCCTGGGAAGGGCTGAGGGATTAAGATGGGGTGGGGACCGGTGGCCCACGGGCCATATAAGGCCTGTGAAATCATTTGGTCTGGCCCTGCCAAGGCGTTGGGGTGAGTTAATTAAATGTTTGACCAATTATAGCATACTAATTTTTAAGTTCATAATTTTGCTGGCCCATGAATGATGTTATAAACATCCAAATGGCCCTTGGCAGAAAAAAAGGTTCCTCACCCTGGATTAAGGGATAAAAATAAGGTGTCTATCTCCACGTCCTCAAGAGGTGGAGAGAGGTCACCCACCTCACCTCCTTCCTCTCTACTCCATTCACTCCCCATCTTCTCTCCCCAGCCCTCCAGAATAACGCTCAGAAAAGGAAAGGCCCTTTGTAAACTCAGCATTTTACAGGTCCAAGTTACTAGTCTCTGAGCGCTTCCTTTGCAGATGTCTTGTCTCCTCTACCCCTCTGCAAGTTCCCCGAAGGCAGAAATATGTCTTACATATTACCTATCTCTGTAGGCCAAGCCATGATGAGTTCTACTTCCAGGGCTTTGCTTACATTGTTCCTTCTCACCCTCTTCAAATCCTGACCTTCCCCCAAGACATACTCTAAAGCCTATCTAGTGACTGAATGAATCAACCAACCCATCAAGGTGAGAAGGAAGGCCCAACTTCATGGATATATATTCCATGTCTTTCATGAAGAATGCCCTATAAGACTAACCCAGCCCAGCCCAGCTGGCATGGCTCAGTGGTTGAGTATCGACCTATGAACCAGGAGGTCACGGTTCCATTCCCGGTCAGGGCACATGCCTGGGTTGGGGGCTTGATTCCCAGTGTGGGGCATGCAGGAGGCAGCCAATCAATGCTTCTCTCTCTTCCTCTCCCTTCCTCTCTGGAATCAATAAAAATAAATAAATAGACCAATATCAACCCCTCCCAGCCCCCTCTCAGGCTGCAGGTAAGTATGAAAATATCTCTGGGGACAGGGAGAAATGAACTCCTCCAGCACATTCAGTCAATACCTCATGACTTAGCACTTTACATAGTGAGAAGCAGCCTGGGGTTATAGAAGATGCTTAAACCAGGAATCAGCAGAGCTTGACTGCACACCAACCCTGTCCCCTCAGTTAATAAAACTGAACCACAGCTTCTCTCTGTATTAACAATACCTGACCTGTTTACCTGAATGTGTTCTAAGGATCAAATAAGATGGCCCTGTTAATGGCCACCTACATGAAGTCATTACTTCAACTTCTCCAATGAGCTTTACACCACATGGTCTTTCCTTCTAGGTCATCTCAGGGGCAAAGAAGTGGGCCTCAGCTGTACCCCCTGCACTCCCACCTCCAGTGCCCTGCATAAGAGGGTGCATAGGACATGCTTCTCTATGGATAAAGGTCAAGCCCCAGGCCCTACTGAGCCCCAGAAGGATCCCTTTCTCAGTTTCTGTGACCTCACCGGCCCTCCTCGCCCTCCAGCAGCTTGCGGTAGGTGGCAATCTCGATGTCCAAGGCCAGCTTGATGTTCATGAGCTCCTGGTACTCCCGGAGCTGCCGGGCCATGTCCTGCCTGGCTCGCTGCAGGGCAGCCTCCAGTTCCTCCTGCTTGGCACGTGCATCCTTGAGTGCCATCTCCCCACGGTCCTCAGCCTCAGCAATGGCAGCCTCCAACTTGGCACGCTGTGGGCAATAGAGGAGCTGTGAGGTGGGGGCAGGTCTCACCAGTCACTGCCTTCCTGCCTCCCCATCCTGAGGTGAGCACCTGGGCAACTTGCTGGCCAACTGGGCTTCACTGGCACCAGCCTACTTCCCCAAGCACCAGAGGATCCCAGGGGTTAAAAACATGGGTTCTGATACCCAATACCTAGGTTCTAATTCTGTCTCTGCCACTTACGAGCTATGTGATCTTGGATGAATCAACCTTTCTAAGCCAAAGTCTCCTCTTCTCTAAAATAGCAATAATCCTGGTGTCTACCTCATAAGGACATTGTGAGCATTAAATGAAGTAATATACAAACTGGGTGGTGTCCAGTAGAGAGCATGCACTTAACAAATGCTATTAGGATTATTATTATTAATAAATCCTAATACGATTCGCAAATGCCCAGCTCCCCGTGGCTGGAGGACCTCCAAAGCTATGGGATCCTAGTTAAATTCCCAAATGTCAGGCGGCGGATAGAACCAAAACCACCTTCAAAACTGGAAGCAGTTTGGAACAGGCCGGGAGCAGGACTTGGAGCAGACACACTGCTTGGAGCCCCCAGGTTCGGGAGGGGTGATCAGTTTCATGATGGACCTGAGCAATAGCTGCCACTTCCTGCCGAGCTATGGCGTTCCCTCTGCTTGTGGAGGAGTCTATCTAGCGTCAGGCCTCATCTTGTCAGCGAGAGGGCCACCATCCCAGGCCCTAACCAGTGCTCCTTCTCTTTCCTTCTCGCCCACCACTGTCTGTCCCCAAATCCCCTCTCCTTAGCTCATGCACTCTGCCCTCTGCCCAGCCCCCCAATCCTCCCCAGGAGGCCCTCTGACACTCTCTGCCCCTCACTCACCTGTCAGTGCCCTTACCTGTCACACTGGTGCCCCCTTGGCGAGGCCCACCCCACTACCTCTGGGCCCCTTGATGGTGGCAGACACCCCAACTCTGGGGCCTGGTTCTGCCCTATAGTGTGAGAGGAGACCCGGATGCAGCATAAGCTGCAGGGTTTGGGCAGCCGCCATTCGTTATGCTGTGCCTCCCCCACTGGCCTGGAAGCTGGCCCGCTTCACCGGTGACTCATGGCCCTGCATCTGTGCCAGAGGCCTCCGCCCTCATGTCAACAGGCCTGCAGGGCTCCGAGAGGAAGACATTTCTGGGCAAACCACCCCCACATCCTATCCTCCCAGCTCCTCTGGAAGTTAGCTCTCTGAAGCTGCTGCACTGGTCACCTTCCCTCCCTCCCCGCTGCAGACACCTGCTCAGGTTTAGCTGCCCCTCCCACCTCTGTGGCTGTGCCAGGTGCTGGGAAGGGAGGAGCAGTGAACCATACAAATGGGGCCCCTGCTCTAAGGCAGCATTTTTTATATTCCAGTGGATGTGGGGGACAGTCAATATATAATTAATGAGACAGAACATTTCAGAGAGTGACAGGTGCTTCATTCGGACAGACTGCTCATAGGTAGTTGAAAAAGCCATCCCTGAGATCTCTTGTTCTAAACCCCAGGGATAGGAAAGGGGCAGCCATGTATGGAGCTGGGAGAACCACATTCCAGGTAGAGGCAACACCAAGTGCAAAGGCCCTGAAGCATGAAGATGCCTGGCAATAAATGCAAGGTACAGGAAGCGGGCTAGTGTGGCCGGAGCATAGCCAGCGAGGGAGTGGTGGAAAGTGAGGTCAGGATTGAGACGGAGCCTGTGAGCCACAGTAAGGACTTCTCCTGGCCACTGTCCTCCACCCCCCACCCTCCACCACTGTGAGCTCCCAGGCACGCATACTGCACCCACAGCTGGGTGCAAGGAGAGTGCTCATACCAAGATGGTAACAAATGGTGGTTCCTCTCTGGCCAGCCAGCCCAAGGCTTCTTCCACAGGCTCTATGCCCAGCTAGGCTCCTCGTCTCCCTTTGGCCCGAGCCTAAAGCTGGCCAAGAATATTCCGTCCTGGAGCTCTCACAAGTGGGCCTGAGCTGCACCAGCCTCAGCCAGGCCCGGGTTGGGCAGTGGGTGGGAGGCAGGGGCAGGCTGACACTGCCCCCCCGCCCCCCCTCCCCCCGCTCCACCAGCCTCCTTCTCCTCACTGTCAGCTGGTTGCCCTGCACACACCCTAACAAATAGGGAGGAGCAAGGAGGAAGGTTTGTGCCCACCTGGTTCTTGATGTTGTCAATCTCAGCCTGCAGCCTCTGCATGGCCCGGTTCATCTCCGCAATCTCATTCCGGGTGTTCCGGAGGTCCGCCCCATGCTTTCCGGCCTGGGCCTGCAGGGTCTCTAACTGGAACAGCCACACAGAGAAGTATGACAAGGTGTGAGCAATGATTACAGGCAACTCGTCCCTCTCCCCACCCAAGGAAGGCCCAAGATTCTGAATGGCAAACCCTCTCAGCTTATCTTCCCAAGGAGGGAAAGTCTGACTCCCGGCAACCTTCACCCAATGCCAAGAGGCCGACATAGGGCAGTGGGTGGCTCAGAGGCTCAGTTTCCTCCCAGACGAGACAGAGAGGACCAGGATGGCTCCCGGGGCCCACCCCACTGATCCTGAGGCTCTGCCCATCCGCATCACATCACAGTGCTGGAGGATCCCTGGAAGTCTGAGGTCCCAACCTATCATGCATCCCCCTCCTCAGCACCACCCATTACACAGATGAGGAGAGTGAATCCCAGAGAATGAAGGCACTGCTCAAGGATCACACAGCAAATCTGAGCCCAGGTCTCCTTGTGGGCGTACCTGTATTCTCACCTGTGCACCATGGATGACTCCCTATCCCTGCAGAGACAGCCTTCTGTGCTGCTTTAACCCCTGCCTCAGGCTCCCTCCCCCGGAACCCCGACCCATTCCCTCAGCACCTTCACAGTCAGCTGTACCGCCTCCCTACAGTGCCTGGTCTGCAGCCTAGGACCCTGCTTTTCCATCTGTCAGCTGTGTGGAGTTAGGCAAATTACTAAACCTTTCTGTGCTTCAGTTTCCTCATCTGTAAAATGGGGATAATACAGTGCCTACCTAATAGGGCTGTTCTGTGATTTAAATGAGTCAATACAGGTTAAAACATCTGAAACACTGCCTAACACTATGAATACTTGCCACATTTTAACTATTAAAATTATTAAACCATGTCCACTTCCTCTGCCCTGCTCCTGCATCAGGGCAGGGCCTGTCCTTTGCAATCCTCTTTTTCCCAGGACGCTGGCGAGCACCACAGACTTACACGGCGTCCTGCCAGAACAGCAGGGCCAGGCCCTAAAGGCTTGAAACCAAGTGAGTAAGGAAAACTGCCACCAAGGACCCTGCAGGAGGAGGAAATGTGTCCCCAGTGGCTGCACACCTTGGTCTGGTACGCGGTCTCGGCCTCAGCCCGGCTGCGGTTGGCCATCTCCTCGTACTGGGTCTTGACCTCCGCGATGATGCTGTCCAGGTCCAGGGAGCGGCTGTTGTCCATGGACAGCACCACAGACGTGTCAGAGATCTGGGACCGCAGCTCTGACAGCTCCTGTAGGGACCAAACAGAACATGGGGACCTGGGGCATGACACACCCATGCCCATCCTGGGAATCCCCACACACCAGGGAAAGAAAAAGGGAGAAGAGGCCAGAGTGGGTGTGAGTCACCAGGCAGGAAGAAGGTACAGGCCACCATCTGCTAAATAGTTCCACCCACCCTGGCTCCCTGAAGAGCCCCTTAGCAACTTCTCAACTAAGCGTCTGACAGGGTGTGGTGGGCTGTGACGGCTCCTGCCATGAGGCGCTGCCAGGCGTGAGCTCTACTCTGGAGGGGAGCACTAGGGGGTGAGTAAAATAAACCATGGTCTATAACAAAGCACTCTGCAGCTTCTAAATCTGATGACATGGCTGTGTTTACAAACAGGAAAATGTACCCGTGACATACTGTTATATGGAAAAAGTATGGTTCTGTTTTTATTAAAATACTTAAAAATTTGTGCACTTGGGGTGGTCCCTCAGCCCGGCCTGTGCCCTCTCGCAGTCTGGGACCCCTCGGGGGATGTCCACCTGCTGGTTAGGCTCGCTCCCTGGGGGATTGGGCCTAAGCTGGCAGTCAGACATCCCTCTGGCAGCCCAGTAGCTCTTGGGGGATGTACAGTTGCCAGTGGGGAGCAGGCCTAAGCTACAGTCAGACATCCTCAGCACTGCTGAGGAGGTGGGAGAGGCTCCCGCCACCACCGCTGTGCTGGCAGCCATCAGCCTGGCTTACGGCTGAGCAGATCTCCTCCTGTGGGAGCGCACTGACCACCAGGGGGCAGCTCCTACATTGAGCGTCTGCCCCCTGGTAGTCAATGTGTGCCATAGTGACCAGTCATTCCCAGTCATTCTGCTGTTAGGGTCAATTTACATATTACAATTTTATTATATAGGATAGAGGCCTGGTGCATGGGTGGGGGCTGGCTGGTTTGCCCTGAAGGGTGTCCCAGTTCAGGGTGGGGGTCCCACTGGGGTGCCTGGCCAGCCTGGGTAAGGGGCTAATGGCTGTTTTCAGTCTGGCCACGCCCCCTGGCAACCCAAGCTCCCAGCCTCTCCTTTTATTCTTTTTCTTTTTTTCTGGGATTTATTTATTTTCTAAAATTGAAACTTTGTAGCCTTGAGCGGAACCAAGGGCCAGCCAAGACAGGCGGAAAGCTTGGCTTCCTCCATTGCCAGGGGCAACCCAAGCCTCCTGCTCGCTCCAGCTCTGTAGCTGCCGCCATCTTAGTTGGGTTAATTTGCATACTCACTCCTGATTGGCTGGTGGGCGTGGCTTGAGCATAGCAGAGGGACGGTTAATTTGCATGTTTCTCTTTTATTATATAGGATATATTTCTATATCTCTATATGTATATATGCACAAAAAATGTCTGGAAAAGTAGATACCAAGATGATAAGAGCAGGTATAGGTGACCTGTTTTCAATTTTATGCTTTATTTAATTTTCTGGATTTTTTGCAATGAGTACCTATTTCATAATGAGAAGAACATAATTATGTATACATATATAATACACACAGATATATATATGTATATATATAATCATGTGACAGATATATGAATACCTGCACTAAGATTAAAAATGCCTAAAGAAAGCCTCAAGGATCCATCCCCTGAAATTAACACATGGAAATTCACTCTAAGGGCCTAATGGAGGCTGAATATTCAGGCACAGACTAGACTGAAATGAGAAATGAGAACTGTATGTAGGTTAACATGAAATTATGTCTCAGACCAGTCCTGCCAGATGACTAGCCACCCTGCCCTCTGCCTAAGGCCAGAGCCTCACACAGATGGCAGTGGAAAGGATTTTAGGTCCCATGAGGGAAAGAGCTGGAAGCCCAGCACAGGGCAAGAGTGAGTAGGAAAGAATGAGGTGGGAGGGTGAACAGAGTGGCCAGTTGGTGGGCAGCCTCACCCAGTTCCTCTGGGTGGAAACTCTCAGGTATTCATCTCTCCTGATTTCAGCTCCCTGGCCTGTCCCACCCAGCCCACCACTGAACTCCATCACAGCCTGGGATCCCTTGACATCCTCCTAGCTCCTTCAGCCCTCCCTATCCCACTTCCAGAAAAATGGTCATTCCATGTCTCTGAAAGGCCAATCCTGATGGACCCTACCAATCTTCTCTGATAAGGCCAGCTCCTCCCGAACTCCCCGTCCATTGAGATTCCTAAGTCCAAAAAGGATAAAGGTACCCCACACAGTCAACTCACACCAGACTAGCCCAGAGGTGGGGGTGGACCAGATGGCCCCCTGGTTAGGACATGTAGGACATGACATGTCTCCCACTCCTGAGGTTCTCACCATCTCATAGAAGGTCCTGAGGAAGTCGATGTCCTCATTCAGGGCATTCACCTTGGCTTCCAACTCCACTTTGCTCATGTAGGCAACATCCACATCCTGGGAGAAGTGGTGAGAAGTACACAGACCATTTAGCAGGGGTGGGAGTCAGCTAGCACTGCCCAACCTACAGGGCCAACACCACTGCCCTACCAAGAAGCATACAGTTTCTCCAGCTGCCTGACATGCCCACGGATGAAGTTTCCTCTACTCGATTCTCCCAGGCTGCATGATTGAAATCTCCATGAAAGCCCCAGGACCGGAGGTACTATCTCTGTTCTGGCAGCCCAGAGCAGTCTAAAGCCCCAAACCCAACACTTTACCTGTTCCTAAAGGCTTTGGTGGTTTAGACACTCAGGGGAAATCCTTTCCACCTACTAACTATGAGCCTCAACTTCTGATCAGTCAAATAAGAGAGCATAAAACCATTCAGACTCCAGGGCACCACTCTCAGACATGGAACATCTCCAGCCTGAGTGTTTAACTAGCAGCATGGGTGGTCTGGCACAGGTGGGCCACAGATAGCACCACAGGTCCAAATGATGTCTGGATCCCTTCTAGCCACACTTTCCCGTGGTTAAACTCCTATGGATAGTGCATCCCTGAATCTTCAAGGGCCCAGCACTGGGGGATGGGGGGGGGGGGGGGCAGCTGCATGTATGTGGATGGTCCTGGAAAACTCAGCTGCTCAGTGACTATGCATTGAATCAGAACCTTAAATCAAACCCCTGTACGATATTTCTAAGACCTTCCAAGTTCGGCTTGCACATCTCCAGGGATGAGGAACTTACTCTGCCTCGAGGCAGCCCATTCCATTCATTCAGCAGGTATTTCCAGCCTGCCATGTGCCACCCTTGTCTGTACTAAAATGTTCTGACTGTGCTAGAACACTTCCTTATTTGGTGTTGGAATCTCCCCTTCTAACTTTCATCCTTTGATATTAATTCTAACCCCTCCAGTCCCAGAAACAAGTCTAGTGACTAATCAGACACACACAAATAAATACACACACACACACACAAGTGCATGTGCGCACACAAACACAAGACAGGCTATGCTATAGTGGCCTGACTTCCAGATCTCTCCTTCTCCAAGCCCATCATTCCCTTCTTTAGTCCCTAGAGCAGACCTTGGTCACAGGTCTCTATTGGTTGCTCAGGTGAGAGGGCCATGTGGTCCCCTATCCCCTGTGTTCAGACAACATCCCCCATCCTTCCTATCTGCCCCCCTCACCTTTTTCAGCACCACAAACTCATTCTCAGCAGCTGTGCGCCGGTTAATTTCCTCTTCATACCTGCAGTAGAAGAGAAAGGCATGGTGTTGGTGCAGGTTTGCCTCCAACTCCCTCAGATGCAGGTGTGAAAATCTACCCTGCATCACCCTCACCCTCTCCTTAATGACCCCCTGAAAAAACAGGTGTCAGCCAATGCCCCCAACTTTTCCATATGGTGGTTCCTAAGGCTTTGAGTCTTGGCATGGGATAGGCGAGGGGGCGGGGGGGGGGGGGAGGGTGGCGGGATGGTGCAGGGAACATGTGAACTAAAAGACAAAGGCTGCATATGCTGGGAGAAAGCAAAGAATAAAAGCCATGCTTACAGACCGCTTCATATGGAGCCTACACTGTTATATGCTAGCTATGCATTAGCTCATTTAATCCTCACAACAAACTTTTTTAAATCTTCACCCAAGGAGATTTTATTAAAGGGAGAGAGGGAAGGGAAGGGAAGGGGAGGGGAGGGGAGGGGAGGGGAGGGGAGGGGAGGGAAGGGAAGGGAAGGGAAGGGAAGGGAAGGGAAGGGAAGGGAAGGGAAGGGAAGGGAAACAGAGAAACATCCATGCGCTGAAGATCAAACCCGCAACCTAGATTTGTGCCCTGACAGGGAACCAAGCATGCAACTCTGTTGGTGTACGGGACAATGCTCAACCTACTGAGCCACCCAGCTGGGCAATCCCCACACCAATCTTACAACAATGGTACGAGATTAGCAGGGCAGGGAACAGAGGCACAGACAGGCAGAGTGATTTGTCCAGTCACTAAGCTGTCAAGTGGCAAAGCCCAGATTTGAAACCTGGCAGTCTGACTCCAGGCCCATGCCTTAACCACTACCTGATCCTACCCCCTGTGGGGGATGGAGGGGCCTGAAAGGGAGGAACCTTGTGGAATCAGAAAGGGGCTGCATACATTCCTGGAATAACCAGGCCCCAACTAGGTGGCCCAGTCCCCCTCCGCCCTCCCATCCCTCTTTGTCCCAAAGAGCCAGCCCCATCCATCGGAGGACATGAGCAAAGCAGGGCACAGAGCAAGAGAGCAGGTGGGCTTACCCGAGTATTTATTGGGAAACGTAAATAAAAAGGGTCAGAAACAGGAACAACTGTGGTGGGGAGCAGGATGTTTGGGCAGGCAAACAGCCTCCAGGAACCCGACTCTCATGCTCCCGCTCCCTCAGGCCCTATGAGTAGTTATGGAAACATCCCTGAGGCGCTCTGTCCACCCTGCCTGGGCAAAGCCAAGCGCTGCTGGGCCTGAGAGCGTGCAGATGGGAGCTTCTGGGCAGCAACACCCAGGGCCCTCCCTGTGCCTCCTTCAGCCCCAGCCCGGAGCTCAGCCTGACTCCACAGGAAAGCTCTGTGGGCTTTGGGGTGAGGGCAAGTATGTGTGCCCACAAATTCAAATGCACATAACAAAGGAGCTCACTAAAAATAAGACAAAAGGGGCTCGCTGGTTGCCCCAGGCCTTCCCTGCCTTGCACCTGCCTGTTCCACCTGCTGTGGGGTTTATCCTGTTGACTGTTGCCCTAGGGAAATAGGGGGTGAGCACTCTCCTCAGAGGCCTTTGTTTGTTCTACTTCCAGTCAGAGCCAGTGGCCCTGCTCTGGCTTTGTCATGCACCCCCAGGCAGGGAACAGAGCACACTCACTACCCCAATGCCCACTGTGCAGACATGCAAGGGTGGGGCAGCCCAAGCCTCAAGCTTTGGCTTCTACTCAATGAGAAAACTTAGTGGACACCTCAAAGGCCTGTCCCTAAATCCCCAGCCTTCCTGGACCCTGGACTCCCTGCCCCTTCTCACAGCACCCTTTCTGGTTCCTGCCCTGATCACACCCACCCCTCAGCCTCTGCAACCTCTCTCCTAGCTCACAATGATGATTCTCTCTCCTTGCTTCTTTCCAGACCAAGTTGGTTCCATTTCTCCTCCAGGGAACCAGGGGCCCAAAATTCAAGTCCCAGCTCTCCAGTGATCTGCTATATGATCTTGATCAAGTCCCTGAACTCTCTTGTCTCTAATTTCTCACCTGAACGAAATGAGGGTTGTGCAAATTTGAAGCACGTCTGTCATACCTTCTGCCCTACCCTCTCTTGGGGTCTTGGTCAGGCACCCAAAAGGAAAGGGCAGGGCAGGGCTGGGCAGAGATATTTTCCTGGGAGTAATTCAGGATAAAAAGACCAGAAGGACTTGGAAACAGCCCTCAGGGACAAAGAAGGACTAGGCTAGGCAGGGAATGTGTTAGTCAAGACCACTCAGGGTTATTGTACTGTGCAGCTTCACCCTCTGACCCCTAACCCAGAGGGGACTTGCAGAGGGCCAGCTGACTGGGTGCACATCCGAACCCTCATACCCCACAGTTCACACTGGGAGCCAATACTTATTCTTGAAGTCTTCCACCACGTCCTGTGTGCTCCGAAGCTCCATCTCCAAGCGACTCCCATCCATCTGCAGGGCCTCAAGCTGCTTCCGCAGGCCAGCAATATAGGCTTCGAAGATGCCTGGGACGCAGCTGCTCTTGACCGACTTCTGCTCCTGCAGTAGAGCCCATTTGGTCTCCAACAGCTTGTTCTGCTGCTCCAGAAACCGCACCTAGAATGGAAATGGAGGAGGAAACTGATGAGGAGCAGACGGTGCTGCCCACAGTGGGACTGGAATGGTCCCCAGCCACCCCGCAGAACCCATACTCCCACTGGCTGTTCCCCCAGCCTGGGCCCCCAGCCCTTGGCCCTCTCCTCTGGGAAAATAACCCTGAACAAGCCTCTTCTCCAGGACTCTCAGTCTCGAGTGTCTTAGACTGTGACCCAGGGGTCAAGTGTACCTGGTTCACCAGGGTGTCTGGGCACTGTGCTAAAGTTAAGGTCTCTTCCCACCTGTGCACCCCACTGAATTATGGGTACTCTCCACCTCCCTCTCTGAAGGGGTTCTCCTTGTCAGTGTCCTGGGCCTCATGGCCTCCTCCCTGCAGGCTGGGACCTGCCTGTCCTCCCTGAGTATCCTCTCTCCCCTTTCCCTTTCCTCCAACAAGGCCTCAGGACAGAGTGCTACAGGCATCAATGTAAAATGAGCATCTATTATGTGCTCAGCCCTGGGGCCCAAAAGGGCCCTAAGGAGCACCTAATATGACTGGGAGTGGAAAGCAAGCCTTCTCAGAACCAGCAACTCAGGGCAGCAGGACATGGGGGTTGTGGACAGTGAGACAGAGCAGCTCAACAGCAGGGAAGGAACTTGGGCCTGAAGGACATGCACGGTCTGAATGGTGAAGGAGAAGAGGGCACTGGAGGCGGGGGAGGTGGAGAGGTAGGAGAGGGAAGGCCTGGTCTACACCTGAGGGAGGAGACCCTGGTCAGTGGGCCCAGCTGGCTTAGCCCTTAGTTCTTGGGTCCAGCCCCACTTTGCCCGGCATCAGTCAAGCCTGCCCCCCTCCCTTCCATCCCCAACTCTCACTTCCCACCCCAGCCCCACCCCTCTGGAAAAACACCTCCCAAATGTCCCTTCCCCTTCCCTGTCCCCAAATGGGCTGTCTCCAAAGGCAGTTCCAACCTCATTCACTTCCTACCACCAAAGGGCAGCTAGAGGACCAGGTAGGGCGTGGTGGGCGTGGTGGGTGTGGCGGGAGCCTCCCTACCTCCCTCCAGCCCTTTATTTTCAGCATCTGCCTTAGGGTAGACAGAGGGGCTAAGGGGGACCTCCCTAGCTGGGAACGGCGTTTCACCCCTACCCCACTTCTGACTCCACACAGCCCCCTCGCAGAGAAAGGGGCCCAGAAAGAGAGCCACCCCTGTCCCCGGCCTGGGGCTCCCGATACTGGGGGAAAGGGAGGCTAGCTCTCCCAGCGCCAACCCGCGCGCAGTCAGGGCTGAGTGGCCGCGGCAGCCTGGAGCGTGGCGTACTCGGCAGGTTGCAGCGGCTCACCTTGTCGATGAAGGACGCGAACTTGTTGTTGAGGATCTTGATCTGCTCACGCTCCTCCTGGCGCACCTGCTGGATGGAGGGGTCAATGTCCACCTGCATCGGGGCCAGCAGGCTCTGATTGATGGTGACCTGGTGGATGCCGGCGCCCACCGGCCCCCCGTAGGCGGAGTGCATGGCCGCGCGCGGCCGCGGGGCTCCCAGGCCGTAGAGGCTGCTGCTGCGGGAGCCGCCGGCGCGCGCCGAGCTCAGGCGCACCTGCGCCCCGCGCCCCGGGAAGGTGGCGGAGCGCGAGCTGAAGACCTGGGAGCTGAAGTGGGTGGACATGCTGGCGGCACCGGGCTGGATTTAGCAGTGGGCGAGAGGGAGCCAAACTCGCTGACCTTCGGACAAACCTGGCCGCTTTTATCCGCTAGGCGCCGGCCCAGCGGCTTACACAGGTAGGGGCGGGGCTGGCCGCGGGCCACCTTTCTCTGCGCCCCCCCCACCCCGCCCTTCCCCGGGCCGCGCTTCCGCCCTCGCCCTCCGCACCGCCCACCCGGCAGGGGCCAGGCTTTCAGTCTGAACCAGAACCGTCCGGAGTGAGAGGGCGGTAGTCCCCGAGAGAGCCGTGGGAAACAGCGGTCCGAGCCGGACCCAGCCAGGGAAGGCTTCTTGTAGGGGCTAAGGGAGTGAGTGAAGATCCGCTCCTGAGGCCAGAGCAGGGCCATCAAGCCGTCAAAGATTGGCGGAAGAGGTGGACAGAAAAGCTGTAGTCCAGGAGTCAGCTCCCACCCAGCGCACCCCCCGCCCCAATACTACTGATAACCAGAAAAGCACTCCCTAACGCCCCCTCCAGGCGCTGCGTGACAGATCAGCTCAGTGTTTTCCCCTCCGTGACAGATCAGCTCAGTTCTTGAGGTATTTGACCCCAGGGTGGGCCTGGCCTAGCTGGTTTCCCTGGCCGCATGCCACTACACCGCATTTCCGTGGAGAAACTACGCCAAGTGGGGCATGACCGCCCTTCTCCCCCCTCTCCTCCTCACTCCAGTAGGCATGTGAGGCCCAGAGCCGGGGGGGGGGGGGGGGGGGGGGGGGGGGGGATGGTTACCCTGGGCCTGAGTTCCCCCACCCCCACCCCTAAATCACAGTCCTGTCCCCTTATTTGTCTCTGATGAGGAAGGGGACGCCTGTGTGTATTTGGAACACTTTGTGGATGTCTGTTCACTTCCATGGGGCTTCTCTGCATGCACACTCTAGACATATGCTTTGTGCATGTCTGACATTCTTATACACGTGGGAGTCCAGGTCCAGGGGGAAGGAGTGTCTGGGGCAGCACTTTTGTATCTATGTCTGTGGGTGTGCTTGCATCTGCATTCAGACTCTCCTCCCATCCCCCGACCCTGCCATCTTCCTGTTTAAAACAGTGGTTCTTAACCTGTGGTTCCCGACCCGTTTGGGGGTCGCCTGAGACCATCGGAAAACACATATGTAATTACATATTGTTTTTGTGATTAATCACTATGCTTTAATTATGTTCAATTTGTAACAATGAAATTGGGGGTCACCACAACATGAGGAACTGTATTAAAGGGTCGCGGCATGAGGAAGGTTGAGAACCACTGGTTTAAAGGTTCCCAGGAGTTTCAAACCCAGCCCTAGAGAAGGATAAACATTGGGTTAGAACAGGGAACAAGGGACACAGAGACAGCTAAGCACCCGCCTGCTTTCCCAGTAGCCTCCTGCCACACAGGCCACACCCTCTCCACTGCCCTGTTCTCCAGACCCAGCTTTGAGGGGGTAGAGGGGAGCTCTGCCCTCAGGGAAACAGCAACTGTTTCCATCTTCATGGATGTTTCAACATCGCCGGCTCCTTTGGAAAAGACCACTGAGAGCCTGTTGTCACCTTTAGCCCACCTCTAGCCCCTCCCAATGAGCTGGCCAGGTTTTCACCTCAGACCCAGCCCTTTCCTGGCCCAGGCTCAGCCTCCCCTAGAGCAGCACTTCCCCATTCCAGGGCCTGCCCCGTGTCCGCCTCCATCCCCTCCCTGAAGCATTCCTGGTGCTCCAGGCTTTGCCTTCCTCCTCCTGTCTGTATGCTCACGGGCTGGCCAGCATCATGAGCCCACACAGTGCCAGGATGCACACATAAACACCCTCTGGAGGGCTTCACAAGCAGCTATTAACTCAGAGGCCGAGGACCGATTCCTGCTCTGTAAGAGTGCGCAGCCCAATGGTTCATCTAGACTCAGGCTCCCACCGGCCTCACAGAGACCAGCTTGAAGATTCCCTGCAGAATCCAGAGCCCAGTTAATCCCACAAAGCCTTTGGCCTTCCCCAAAGACTCACTCCCACCTCTGTAATGTTCTGTCACTCACACACACCAAGCACACACTCACTTCCTCCCCAGCTGGCTTTCCCAGAACCCCCTGGACCCAGCTATGAACAAACAAGCAACCCCCAGGTCCTCAGCCCGGCTTGGCTTCTCTAAACCTGCCTGGACCTGGGGTCCCACAGTCCTCACAGGCAGAACTGGCTACTGTTCCCTGGAGAGGAGCGAAGACATTCTTTTTGGCTCCCTCCTGCACGTTCAGAACTATTGCTCATTGTCCATCCCCTAATATACAGCCTCTGGTTTCTAAAGAAAAAAAAAGGCATGATTTGTTTTTATTATCTTGGAATTCAAATACTTGTAATCATAACAAAAACCTGAGGAGGAGAAGAAGGAAGAAATAAAATGGAGTTGCTATGGTCAAGCTGCTAAATTATTAAAATCAAATAGGTTTAGGCATGAAGAAATTATTCTAATCTTGCTTTAACTAGCGTGAAACTTAAACTTTTGACTTTTCAGTGGTGTGCCAGTGCCTGGATATACCTAAATTTTATAGATAAACCTCTGAAGAACCTCAAGAATGTCCGTGTGCTGTAGATACATACATCTCTTATAGAGAACCACGTGTCATGTTAAAGAAAGAATATTTCATTATCCAGACCACCTGACACCCATTATGCAGACCACCGGACATCTGGAAGATGGCCATCCTTAGCCAATCCATAGGCTCATGATGCAGGATTGACTTTTTTTTCAAATATGTGCTATTTATTATACAAACTCTCACATTTTTCTTTCTCCTTTGGAAAATTTTGGGAATTGCCTAATTGTGTTTACAATTTTCAAACCTTAAGACCCTGGAATAAATCTTTGTCATTTATTTCTAGCCAAAGTCTGACTCTTTTGAGCTTGTTTGACAAGAGTCATTCAACATTTCTTCATGGAATGTACTACTTTTTTTAAAAAAGTCAAATAATGAAAGACAAGGAAGCAACATATATGTCAGCCAACAAGCTACTTTCCTAAATAGATGAATCCATAAGAAAATGACAATCCTATATAATAAAAGGCCAATATGCAAACGGTAGTCATGCCCTCATGTGTAAGGACCAATTAGCAGGACACTTCGTGCGCAGCGAGGCATATGCAGGTGGGCGGGGCTGTATGTGTGACCGATCACCAGGAAATGCATGGAGTGCCTCTCGGTCTCTCCCCCCACCCCCCGGCTCCTGCGGGTGGCAGTGGCAGCTCCCTCCGGCCTCTAATGGAAGCAGCACTTCCACTGGCTCCTTCAGGCCCGCTGTGGCTCCCGCCGGCTCCTGCAGAAGCGGCAGACAGCCTATTAATGTGATTTCATGCACTGGGCCACTAGTATTATTATATTTAAAATCTTTTTTCTTGAAATGTTAATGTTTATTGCATATAAATGGCTAATTATTTTGATCTACAATCTGGTAATAAATTTATTTTGTATATTGTAAAAAATAAATTTAAAAAAGAAAAAGATAAACAACTGCAACAGAAAAGTGAACAACAGGCATGAAGAATATGAGCTATTGTCAAGATATGGAAGCAACTCAAGTGCCCCTCAATAGACTAGTGGATAAAACAATTGTGATAGATATATACAAAGGAATATTACTCAGCCACACAAAAAAGAATGAATCTGACCATTTGTGATAGCATGGGTAGACCTGGCTGCTAAGTGAAATAAATCAGTCAAAGAAAGACAAATACCATATGATTCCAGTTATACCTGTAATCTAAATAGCAATATTAACAAATGAACAAAATAGAAACAGACTCATAGATAGAAAGAACAGACTAGTTGCCAGAGGGGAGGGAGCTTGGGGGACTGGGTGAAAAAGGTGAAGTAATTAAGAAGTACAAATTGGTAGTTACAAAATAGTTACAGGGATGTAAAGTACAGCATAGGAAATATAGTCAACAATCTATACTAGTATATATAAAAAACCAGCAACCAGAATGCCGGAATGACCGGAATGACTGTTGCTATGATGCCCACTGCAGCCAGCCAAACTGCCCAATGAGGGGGATGGCCGGCAGCCAACCTCCCACCATCTCCTCCTCCCAACAGGCCCAGACCCGATCCGCCGATTGGGGCCAGGCTGGCTAGACCCCACCCATGCACGAATTTGTGCACTGGGTCTCTAGTATTGTAATAACTATGTATGGTGCCAACTGGGTACTGGAAATATTGGAGGAACACTTTGTAAAGTATATGATTGTCTAACCACTATGATACACACTTGAAACTAATATAAAATAATGTTGACTGTAAACTGTAGTTGAAAATAAGATTTAAATTTTAAAAAAAAGAATATGAGCTACTGGTTACATAGTGCTTACTTTACATGTGTTTGGCAGTGTTTTAAGCACTTTGCATCTCTTCACACATTTAATTCTCACACTTGCCCTGACTGGTTTGGCTCAGTGGATAGAGCGTCGGCCTGCGGAGTCAAGGGTTCCAGGTTCGATTCCAGTCAAGGGCATGTACATTGGTTGCGGGCACATCCTCAGTAGGGGGTGTGCAGGAGGCAGCTGACCAATGTTTCTCTCTCATCGATGTTTCTAGCTCTCTATCCCTCTCCCTTCCTCTCTGTAAAAAAATCAATAAAATATATTTTAAAAAAAAAAAAAAAAAAAAAAAAAAAAAATTCTCACACTAACCCTATGGCATAGAACCCATGGGATAGACACTATTTCTTCCCCATTTTACAGAAGAAGAAACTGAGTCCCACAGAGGTTAGAATGTGGGTGACAGAGAGTTTTGTCCTTTGTTCATGGGGTCATCGACTGGCTCATCCTCTGTCAAAATTGAAGACATTTGTTCTTATCTAAACAAAATGGATGCACGTGTGTGTTTTGTTTTGTTTTGTTTTGTTTTGTTTAGAGAGAGGACAGGAGAGAAAGAGAAACATGCACCCTTGACTGGGGATCAAACCCACCACCTTTTAGTGTTCGGATGACACTCCAACCAACTGAGCCACACCAGCCAGGGCGAATACACTTGTCCTTAACCAAGTATTTCCTATGGGGATCCCTGTTCGTGGCGTCAGATATGGGGGGAATGGCATTCTCTCTTCTTGTGACCAGTGCAGAGAGAAAGAACGCAGGGGTTGATGAAATCTTGAATAGAACTCGATGAGGTTTTAAGGAAAAATGAGTAAAACAAGACTGAGGCCCTAGCCGGTTTGGCTCATTGGATAGAGCGTCGGCCTGGGGACTGAAGGGCCCCAGGTTCGATTCCTGTCAAGGGCATGTACCTTGGTTGCGGGCACATCCCCAGTGGGAGGTGTGCAGGAGGCAGCTGATCAATGTTTCTCTCTCATCGATGTTTCTAACTCTCTATCCCTCTCCCTTCCTCTCTATAAAAAATCAATAAAATATAGATTTTTTTAAAAAAAAAAAAAAGACTGAGACAGAAATAGAGGGAAGCTGGGACCCAGTGTGGCGTCTGCTCTCTGATAGATGAACAGGACCCAGAGCCATCGCAGCAACTTTTATTTATAGCCAAATACCGGGAAGTTTTACTAAGGGTAAATAGAAGGGGGAATGTGTGCATTCTTGTGGCTTCCTCGTAAATAGACACCTCCGGGTGGGTCCGAATCCCTGGTGCTTGACTAGATTTAGGTAAGAACCCATTTCCCGGCACCTGGCTTTGAAGGTCAATGAGGCATTCCCACCTCTTGGTTAGATATGCCCCCAAGATAAGGCTCTGCCTTCATCATGGGTTCAGTTGACATGAATTTAAAAAAAAGCCAGCGCCTTCCCTGGCAGGGGGCCTTCCACATTTCCACTGCCAGGGACTTATCCTATAGATGTTCTCATCAAAAGTGCACATGCACATGTGGTCTCTGCTGCCATTATTTTATATCAGTGAGAAACAGAAACAACATAAATGCCCTTCTATGGGAAGTGATTAAATCTATTGAGCTGCATACATTCAGAGGAATGCTATTCATTGAAAAGAATAAAATCCCTTACATAGTGATAGTGTTTTTACCTTTATATACTGATTGCATAAGTCACTGTAACTTTTTTAAAGTCCTACAAAGTTCATGCCATCCACTTATCCCACATCTACCTCCTCTTCTGTAGCTGGTCCCTGCTGAGCTCACAGTCACTTCCTGACCTCCTGCCACGCCCTCACCCTCAGCAGGGATGCTGGCCCCTGGTTCCTGCTGCTCCTCCCCAACCGGCACCCTCATCCTCCATGTGGATGACCTCCCGGCATCTTAGCCTGATCGTTCCTTAGCTCTGCAATTCTGCTGACTTTCACTTCCATCCTTTTCTCTTTTCTCTGCCCATTGCCACACTCTAGACCAGCGGTTCTCAACCTGTGGGTCGCGACCCCTTTGGGGGTCGAACAACCCTTTCACAGGGGTCGCCTAAGACCATCAGAAAACACCTTTATATAATTACATATTGTTTTGTGATTGATCACTATGCTTTAATCATGTTCAATTTGTAACAATGAAATTGCGGGTCACCACAGCATGAGGAACTGTATTAAAGGGCCGCGGCATTGGGAAGGTTGAGAACCGCTGCTCTAGACCCTACACGGCTTTACTCTGAAGCCTTTCACACACAGGGCTGTTCGTAGCTCTCAGTCTCAGCAAACGTGTTCCTCAGCCACACAGCAGCCTCAGTCCTTATCCCGACTGTGACATTTCTCCCCGCCAACCACCTTCCTTCAGACTTTCTTCCCAGCTTGGACCCTCCCTCTCTGACCCCGCAGCCTTCAGTCTCCTCCAAGAGGAAAAACCCCCAGGCCTATTCAGCCTAAACACTGAATTTCTCTGCGAGCGCTAACCTGCAGAGCATGGGCAAAGAAAACCGTCTCCTGCAGATCTGGTGCCACCACCAAATCAGATCCTCAGGCTCCGCTGCACCCTCTTTGCGACTGGGCACTTCCCTCTGCCTTTGCTCAGCAACCTCTCCCAGCTGTCCTGGTTGCTACTGTAAAGCCTCTCTACTCTCTATGCCACCCTATACCCTGCACCTGCACTCTCAAAAGGTTCAGAGCAAAAAATAAATAAACTAAAAAAAATTAAAGTATCAGCGCATTCTTTCTCACTGAGAAAATCAAGGCAAAAACTCCCTTACTTTCCTTCCCCCACCCAAACTTACCTCCCACCCTCTCCTTCCCCCTCCCTCGGGCTCTGAGGATTGGCTCTCTCCACCTGTGTCCTGGTCACCAGCCTCTCTGGGCTCCTCAGATGCAGCATTCCATTCCGCTGATTGGTCACCACTTTCTAGTCCTCTGTCACCCTGTCTTGCTCCCCTCCCTCTGGCCGCCTTCTCATTTGTCTGCATGCACTATCATTGGAGCTGTGGGAGTATAAACCAGTCATCAGCAGGCTGAGGTTTCAATGGGGTGAGGACATGGAAACATGGAGTGCCAACTACAATTTCTCATGAAGTTTGACAGTAAAGGAAAATGAGATGAGAAGTTAACTTGAATGGAAAGCAAGCTAAAGGAAAAAGTTATTGTAGCATAAATAGATTTGAGCATGTGGCTTGGCAGTGGAAAGGGGGCTAGACCATAGGGAGAGATGTTAAATATGAGCGGGGGGCTAACTTATGGAGCAGGGAGGAGGGTTGGAGGGTGAGTTTAAGAGTCCAGGTGAGGCCAGCTTGTTGCAGAGGAGAAAGGCCTCTACGTTGACAGCAAGAAGGAACCAAGGATGGACAAGGCTATTCAAAGGTGGGCAAGAAGGCTAGTTAGCCAGAGAAGGTTCTACAGACTCAATTAGAATGGCTATTTCTCATAGATAAAGACATGTTGTGGGGCAGTTCTGACCTATCCCTACACCCTGCATGCATGATAGTAACTCTCCCTAACAGATCAGCCATCCCCGGGACACCCTGCAGCACCCGGATGAAGGTGTGGACTCCGATTCTACTTAGACTGCCACTTCCCCCTGCACAATCTTGTAGCTAACCTCTGTGGGACTCAGTTTCTCCTTCTGTAAAACAGGGAATTAATAGTGTCTATCCCATGGGTTCTTTTAAGTATTGAAGAAGACAATGTTATAAAATATACTTGGAGGCTCAGTAAATGGGAGCTGTTTCTGGTGTTGAAGTTATTGCTGTGGCAGGTGACTGCTGGAGCATGCTCATGGCGTCCTGTCTTCTCCTTGCTGGTAAGAGCCCAAGGAGACTGGGAGTCGAGCTCTCACTTCCCCCAGCTCATCCCTCACCTGATGACTGCACTCCTAGGAGGTCTACAGAATCGTACATTACCACCCGCATCCCTCTCCCAGTCCCCCATCCCTGTGTTCTGGGCTCTATTTCCTGCACACTGGCAGTCCTCACCCACCTTCTCTTTCTGGCCGTCCGCATCCTGGCATTCCCCATGTACCTGCTGAACTTTCTGGGCTTGTGGAACGGGATATGCAAACAAATACTTCCCCTACTTCTGGTTGAGGTTCATCTCAATGTACCACAAGCAGATGGCGAGCCAGAAGCGGGAGCTCTTCAGCAGCCTGCAGGAGCACGGGAGCCCGTCGGGGGAGCTCTGCCTGCTGGAGCTGGGCTGTGGCACCGGGGCCAACTTCAGGTTCTATCCGCCCGGATGCAGGGTGACCTGTGTAGACCCCAACCCCAACTTTGAGAAGTTCTTGATCAAGAGCATCGCTGAGAACCGACACGTGCAGTTTGAGCGCTTCGTGGTGGCCGCCGGGGAGAACACGCACCCGGTGGCCGATGGCTCCGTGGACGCAGTGGTCTGCACCCTGGTCCTGTGCTCCGTGGAGAACCAGGAGCGCATCCTCCAGGAGGTGTGCAGAGTGCTGAGGGGTGGGGGGAAGGGAGGTAGGAGGGACCCATCTTCACTGTGTGTTAAGCTAGATACTTGTAGGCTTCCACTAAGGGTCACCTCAGACAAGTTACTTCATTCATTTATTTATTCATTCTCCATAAAATAAGCATTTAGGGAATGTTGATTAAGAGCAGGATCACAGTATTTCTGTGGTGAGAAGTCAGCTTCAGAGAGGTTAGATGACTTGCACAAAAGCATGTAGCCCAGTGGTTCTCAACCTGTGGGTCGCGACCCCTTTGGGGGTCGAACGACCCTTTCACAGGGGTCACCTAAGACCATCAGAAAACACATATATAATTACATATTGTTTTTGTGATTAATCACTATGCTTTAATTATGTTCAATTTGTAACAATGAAAATACATCCTGCATATCAGATATTCACATTACGATTCATAACAGTAGCAAAATTACAAATATGAAGTAGCAACGAAAATAATTTTATGGTTGGGGGTCACCACCACATGAGGAACTGTATTAAGGATCGCGGCGTTACGAAGGTTGCGAACCACTGATGTAGCCCATACAAACGGCAGGGACAAAACTAAAATGAGGTGCCTTAACTCCTAGGTTAAGAAGATCTACTAGGCCATGCCACTGCGCTGGTGGCTTCTAGGCCCATCACAGAGTCCAATTTTCTAAAGTTGAGAACAGTGCATCCCCCATAGGGCATGTCAGAACACCTCTTCTCAATAAAGGGGAACTTGTAAGTACACAGATAGACATCTTCATTTATGGCATAATTCTTTAGCTTTTACTTTGAACATAAAAGTCGTGTCAGAAGTTAGCCACATACTTTTCTCCAGCCCTTTTCTCCAGTAATAATCATTACTCATTACTGGGGGGGGGGGGGGGGGGGGGGGCGGAGGGTGTGTGCAGGGAAAGAAAGGAGTTTCTCCAAAGACATTGCCAATGGCATCACCTTTGCATCTTTGAAGAGTGGTGACTTTTCAGTGTTTCTTACTTTATTGTCTATAATTATAAGGCAATGAATCAATGCATCCTAATTGTTTAAAAGAATTCAAAACTTAGAGAAGAACAAAGAAGGGGAAAAAATGAAAGTTCTCCTTTCACTTCTCTAAATCCCACCTTCCTTACCTGACCCCATAGGTCTCTACTATTATGGGTATCCTTCCAGTTTTTTTCTGTTTTAAATTAAATGTTTCCCTTCCTGGTATTTAGAAGTTTTTCTATCCATCTCAAGTTCACTAACATTTACTAAATTTAAAACTCAATAGAGGAAGTGAAAAGTAGAATAAATACTGCTGGATGATAGAGATATTGAAATTCATATTTCTGTTTATAATTAAATTCATATTCTATTTCTATTTGATAATTCGCTACCAACATACCAAAATTATATAGTTATATGGCTCCCTTTAACTCAGCACAATCCTATAGCACTTTTTATTCCCTCATGCTCATCACCTCTTTCCTCTCAACCACATCAGCCTCTTCATCCCATATCCTAGTTTGATTGAAATAATCTGTACTTTTAATTTCAACCTATTACTAAGGATTTCCCCCTTGCCTTCTATTTCAAAAATCCTTTCTAATGTAGAACATAGTGTAAAAATTAGTTTATCATCATCCATTTATTTACTATAAATTTTACTAGATCTATTGCTCTCCACTGTTTCATATGCTCTTTGTCTTCCCCTATCTTGAGATGTGTGGGTTTTTTTCAAATTTAATTTTATTTATCTAAAACTAACTCTTGAATAATTTACTGAAAAATGGTACATAGATCCTTAGAGATCTGAAAATTTCTGTCTTCTACTCTTACACTTAATAACCTTTGGCCAAGATTCTTGGATCTGAGTTCTTTCCCCTGGAAGCTGTTGGGATCATTTAATGATCATAGGGCTTTCCACATTGCAAATGAGATCTCCAGTGCCTGTCTGATTCTCTTTCCCTTTCAGGTAAACTGTTTTTGTTGTTGATTGTTTTATGTCTGGAAGTTTTTAGGATTTTTACTTTTTTTTTTTTTTTTGAAGTTCTGAAATTTCACCAAAAGATGACTAGGTGTGTATCTTGTTTTTATTATTAATCTTGCTAGGCATTTGAAGAACCCTTTTTATGTTAATGCTCAAGTCTTTCTTTAGCTCAGAAAAGTTTTCTTCTATTGTTTATTTCTTTATTGGTTCTCCTCTATTTGTTCTTTTCTCCTGCCTTCTGAAACAAATATTATTCAGATATAAGATCTCCTAGCTTTAGCATTCTCTTATCTTCTCACTCATAATTTCCATTTCTTTGTAATTTGTTCCATGTTGCAAGATAGTTCCTCCATCTGATCTCCTGAATGACTTTCTCTATCATCCAGTAGTATTTATTCTACTTTTCACTTCCTCTATTGAGTTTTAAATTCAGTACTTTTTAATTGCCAAAACCTCTTTTCTTATTCCAAGACTAAGGGCCCAGTGCACAAATTCGTGCACCTTGAAAGGAACTGTGGGCACCAAGGCTGTGGTGGGCACTCGGCCCATCCTCCACGCCCCCGCCGAGCCCCTCCTGCTGTGGGCCCTGGTCCCCTGTCTGCAAGCAGCCCCACTCACAGATGGCACCAGCCCCTGCTCGCACCCACTAACAGTGCAGAGCAATTGGGGCCAGCACCAGCAGTGGCTCCAGTGCTGGCTGCGGGTGAGAGTGGAGCCATCGCCGGCAGTGGGTGTGCGAGGCGGCTGCTGGGCCCCGATCACCACTCAGGAGCAGGGGAAGGTGGAGAAGCCCTGAGGGGTGATTGGGGCTGGCAGCCACCGCTCGCACCCACTGATGGCACTGAGCAATTGGGCCAGTGCTGGGCCCCAGCAGCATATGCGAATGCCTGGAGGGGATCGCAGCAAGCAGGAGCAAAGAATTTTCAGTAACCACCAGAGGCTCACCCCATGACAGTGACCGGTGCCCCCACTTAGTCTGGCACCCCCACTCACCTGCTCCACCATTCCACTGCAGCCGATGCCTGCCATGTTCTGCGCTCTGTCTCCTGCTGCCGACGCCTGCCATGTTCTGCGCGCACGCCCTGGTGATCAGCACACATCATAGCAACTGGTTGTTTGGTTGTTCAGTTGTTCCATCATTCGGTCTACTTGCGTATTAGGGTTTTATATATATAGATCATTCCTTAGCAATAAATTGTTGAATCACCATAGAAGTATTTTTGTTGTACATTATTTTTAATTTCTATCTCATTTGTTCCATGAAATTTTCCTCAGTATGAGGCACTTGTTCTGATTGTTCAAATTGGTGTTCTCCCTTCAGGCTGGCAGCAAATGGGCTGGCATGCAGGACTCTTGTCTGAAGAATGGGGAGAGCTTGGGGCTTTTTGGCTGCTCCAGGTATGAACCCATCTCAGGCAAACAGGATGGGTTCCTTGTAGGGCAGCTACTGTCAGTAAGTTTAGGGAACTTCTCTCCAGACCTCACAGAGGTTCAAGGCTGAGTCCTTTCCTTGTCCTGAGGGAGTGGCTCTACTCCCTCAGTGTCTCAGGGAGCCTTGACTTTCCTAGACAAACAAGCTTTCCCCAGGCCTTTGATCCCAGGTTTCTAAGAACTCAAAGCTTCTGATGTGCCTACTCTGGGCTCCAGCAGACACCAGACTTTCACATCTACCCTCATTAGCTGATTAGCTTTTTATCCTATTGGTTGAGCATATCAACAGAACAAAGGGGGAAGGAGTCAGCCTTCTCCACTTCAGCCACCATTTTCACAATGGTCCCCAAATATAAATGGATGGATGGATAGATAGATAGATAGATAGATAGATAGATAGATAGATAGATAGGTGACAGATAGATAGACAGATAGATTTTTATCAGTTATTCATACACATAGTTTAAAGAGACAAACCACAAGCTTATGATGAAAAATAGCAGCTCTCAGGCATACATGATTTCTGCTCCCAAAAGGCTGTCATTCAAGTTTTAAACTTTTATTTTTTAAATGTATATACATATCTCTAAGTGGTATATTTATACTACTCTTTCTTGTCTTTTCAGGTTTAGGTGTTAATATTAACTTCCCATTCTGGAAAGTGATAATTCACCTCTTTCACAACCACCCCACAGCCACCACATTTCTCATCTCCCTTCTTCCTGATGGAACTATGTCTTTAATTGGTATTTACAACTGAGCCATGCAGTATACTTCACTCATTCTTTGAACTATGTAATATACTTTCTTACTTTTGGTTTTTCCAGAGTTAATAATGATCTGTATCATTATCACATATATGGATATGGATATGAATATAGATATAGATATAGATATAGATATAGATATAGATATAGATATAGATATAGATATAGATATAGATCCCTAAATCATCCCAGACCCTCCTTCACTTGCCTAAACCTCTCACTATGGTCAAACATGTCAAATATTTCTATCAGTTTCATCACCTGGGGCCATTTTTCCCAGGCTCTCTCCCAGTTTCCCACCTGGACTGGGTGCTCTCTAGACCTGCTGCATTGCTTTCATCTTGGGATCTCCCTTTACCTCTTCCAAGGAACCCCCTTCTTTTCTCCTTTGCACTGTACTCCCTGTTTCCTGCATTCTATCTCTTCCTCTTTCTTAGTTTACTAGTTTTGGCAGAGCATAGCCTGCAGCAGCCTTCTGAGAAAGGTGATACAAATATATTGAGAAAATGCATGTCTGAATAGTCTTTATTCTCAAAACAATTGATAGTTTGCACAGCTGTAGAATTCTGAGTTGGAAAATGGTTCCCCTCTAAATTTTGAAGGTATGCACTGTCTTCTATCTGCCAATATTACTGCTGAGAAGCCTGAGTCCATTCTGACTTTAGATCCTTTATATGAAACCTTTTTTCTCCTCTCTAGAAGTTCATGTAATCTTTTCTATTCCCAGTGGAATGAATTAATGGTATCTGTTGGGGATTTAGTGTGCCATTTCCAAGTACAAATTCATGTCCTTCAAGTCTGGAAATTTTTCTGGAATTATTTCTTTGAAATATCTTCTCTTTGAAAATATTAATAAAAGGGAGGGTTTTTTTCTTTTAATAGTTTAATCTCTCTAGTTAGTCTTTGCTTCCTCCAGATTCTTTTGTTGTTGTTGTTGTCTGAGCTCCAGTTTTCATGTTGGAAGTTCTTGGCTAACTACTCACATTTCCAGAGGTAACACTAAAACTGGGTTGGGAGTTCATGAGCATAGATGAGGCATGTCAATGCTGGACTCACTGTAGCATGAGACAGCTGAACTGTTCACCTGAAGAAATCCCATTGTCAGCCTTTTGGGTCTTTTCTTTGCAGTTGGGTCTATCTCTGGATCCTACCATTCCATTGATCTATATGTTTATCCTTTACCAATATTACACACTCCTGATTACTGCAGTTTTATAGTAAGTCTTGGGATTTGGTAGCATAGTCCTCCAATATTAAGCTCTGGTGAGGCGAGTCTAGAGTAGTCTTTACTCTGGACTAATTTAGCCCATTCACTAGGGCATCACCCTTCTGGGGTCTCTGCTGAATTCCCCAGGTGCTCACTGGGGACTCCCCTCTCTCATTGGTAGTAACTTGAATGAGCTCTGAAAATTGTTCAGCTTACAACTCCCGGTCATTCTTTCCCCAGCGTCACTCTACACACCCGAGACTCATTATTCAACAATGTGCTCAGGAGAACCCGTGCAGGTTGCTGAAGCTCTCTGTGGCTCCCTTCTTTCTCATAGCTGGCTTAATAGTCAACTTTCTTAGGTCTAAGTTAGTGTGTTAAAAATCCACAGTTCTCTTTCCGCATGTCTCCTTTACTACTCACACAGAATGCTCACTTCTGACATTTCCGGGATTTCTCCACCAGGCAATTCTGTGACACCAGCTAGGCATCCAATACTTGAACTCAATTCTGACACTGTCTACCTGGATATAACCTCAGATCCCACAGGTTAAGGGCTCAGTCCCCCACTCCACTGGGAGTCCAAGCTGTCACCTGTGCTTCTGAGCAGTTATTCATAAATCTGAGGTCCCCACAACCCCCTCCTTGGGTTCTATTAATTTGCTAGAGCAACTCATAGAATTCAGGAAACACGGTTATCAGTTTATCAAAGGATATGATAAAGGACACAGATGAACAGCCAGATGAAGAGATACATACGGTGAGGTTGGGAAGGTCCCCAGTGCAGGAGCTTCTGTCCCTGTGGAGTTGGGGTACATCACCTTCCCACTGTGGATGTGTTCACCAACCTGGAAGCTCTCTGAACCCCATACTATTGGGATTTTATGGAGGCTTCGTCACAAAGGTATGATCAATTATTAAGTCCATTTCCAGCCCCTCTCTCCTCTCTTGAGGTTGGAGGGTGGGGCTAAAAATTTCAAGTTTCTAATCATGACTTGGTCTTTCTGGTAACCAGCCCCTATTCTTGAACACAGCCAAAGTTGCCTCAATAGAACAAAAGATGATTCTAGTGCTCTTTATCACTTAGGAATTTACAAGGGTTTTTAGGGGCCCTGTGTCAGACACGGGGGCAAAGACAAATATTAGGACAAGAAATGTTCCTAGCACTCTTACCACTTAGGAATTTACAAGGGTTTTTAAGAGCCCCGTGCCCGGAGCGAAGGGCAGAGACCGATATATGTGTTTTCTATTATTTCACAGTTAGTTACAATTTGTCCCACTTTCTAGCTTCAGAAGCATTTTGCAGTCATCTCCCTTGCTGTTTTCTTTGTCTTAGGCTTAGTCAGCTCTTCTATAACATATGCATTCCTGAAAATCACAATACTATGCAACAAAACCACAAGGCTTATGGGGGGGCGGGGGGGGGGGGAATGGGGTTAGGGACACAACACTCAAAACTTCATCAGTGACACATTAAAAAAGATAGGAACCTAATAAAAACAGTAGCACAGTTTTACACATATTACATGGTTAAGAAATACATAACAAAAATGTCTAAACACTGTTGTACTCCTGGAACTAATATAATATTGTATGTCAACTGTAATTGAGATTTTTTTAAAAATCTTTTTTGTATAAATTTTATTGATTTTTTACAGAGAGGAAGGGAGAGGGATAGAGAGTTAGAAACATCAATGCGAGAGAAATATCCATCAGCTGCCTCCTGCACACCTCCTACTGGGTAGTGCCCGCAACCAAGGTACATGCCCTTGACCGGAATCAAACCTGGGACCTTTCAGTCTGCAGGCCGACGCTCTATCCACTGAGCCAAACCGGTTAGGGGGATTTTTTTTTTTTAATTTTTAAAAAAGGAAAGAAATACATAATGACTGCAGTAAATAAGGCATTTTACTTGGGGGGAAAAAAGACTTAAAGTTTGCTTGTGGACATGGGCATTAGAAGGATTGTAACTTGTGAGTTATTGTGACCTGGCGGAAAGGGAGGGTTACCTGAGAGTCCACAAAAAGTTGTAACGCCGGATGTGGCTGGGTGTGGGTAATGAACTGAGGCCGCTGGGGATGTTTGAGTTGTGCGTTTTGTATATCCCTACGTGGCTCAGTCAGAAGGGGTGCAGTTTTCTGCGTTCACCCGTGTTCTGACCCTGATAGGTGCTCACTAATGCTTGTTGCATAGAGTTGAAATGAAAGTTGTTCTGTGGCCCTTTAATGCCTCAAACGGACAAAATATTTATGTGGATTTATGAAGACCAACTATTTTGAACGGATTCCCATCTCCAGGAGATCCCTTGACTTCCTGGAACATGCAGCTGCCAGGCATCTAGCTGGAATTTCTCCAGTCAACAAGTCCTCAGCCCAGCTAGACACTTCCTACTCAACACCTGGCAAGAGGAGCCAGAACGCTCTGGGAAAGGCTGCGTTCTCTCAGCCAGCTCTGCAGCTCCTACGGGCCCGCTGGCCAGGTTCCAATAAGGACACAATAGTCTCACCAGGTATTTGAACAGAGAGGATTCAATGTAAAGAATTGTGAACTAGGCATAGAGTTGTTAACTGGGACGTTGAAAGAGTAAAAAGAAAACCCTGGGATATCATGGGACGGGCGGAAGCAGCTGCCATAACTAGGGCTGAGGGAACAAAGGGAAGAGGTTGGAACTGTTAACACTTGGACACTGAGAGGAGGGGATCTGACGCACAGAACTCTGAGGAGGGAGCTGGGGCTGGCTGGCACGCGGGAGGACCTCGGATTAGAAGGGCCCAGTGAAGCTGATACTCCTAGTGTTGGGAAAACTGCCAAATGGATTCAGCTGCTGCTACAGGAAGGCTCTGTTGGCAGGGAGAAGACCCATTGCCAGGCAGAGCTCACCAGAACAGCAAGCAGAAAGGAAACCCACAGACAGCAAAGGCCTTGCAGGCTCCCTCTGGCACCCCCTATTGGCAGATCCTAACAGAACCAGTTGGCAAAGCCAACTCCACACCACAAAGCAGAACATGTAAGTGAGGGTTTGGCGCTAAGACACAACTGTCACACCCAACACCTGGGAACCCCATCTACCCCACATCACATCTTTCCTGAGCTGACTGAGCCAACCCATTGTCTTGGCATTTGCCCCCACATCACCCCCTGCATTTCAATCAAGGCCTCACTGGCACAGCCCTTAAAACAGTCACCTTGGTGTTGGATTTCTGAAGACTTATACAATAAAAATAACTTTGTATCTTCCATTCCTGCCATCATTCCTGGTATACAGCAGGTAACCCTTAAGTGTTTCTTGAATAAGACAGAACATATATTCAAATATATGCTAATTAAATCAAAATACTTTTTGTGTCAGTTATTTTTAAAATAATACTATGCCAACGCTGTTTGAGTGTAGTACTCAAATTAAGTCAACCCTTGCCCTGGCTGGGTGGATCAGTTGGTTGGAGCGTCATCCTGTACACCAAAAGGTTGTGGGTTCAATTCCTGGTCAGGGCACATACCTCAGTTGCAGGTTCCATCCCCAGTCGGGCCCATATGAGAGGCAATGGATCAATGTTTCTCCTACATCAATGTCTCTCTCCCTCTCTCTCAAAATCAATAAAAAGATACTCTTGGGTGAGGATTAAAAAATAAAACCAAATTAGGCCAACCCTTTGGAAAACAATTCATGGAAAAACATATCCATGAAGATGTTCACCATGCATTCTTTACAGAGCGAGAGGAAGCAGCCCACATAGCCCACAGCAGGGGCATAGTTGAAATAGTGCCAGTAAGTTATGAAACATTCTGTTCTTGGCTTTAGAGTCAGGAAATCACTGACAGCATCTCAAAATCCCTGAGCATACCTTGATTTCTACATGCCATTCTCCACTACGAGAAACTAAGTTTCCTGAGAGAAATGGCTAATTCCAGGGCTGGGACAGAGAAATCACACGGTGGGCCAGAGCATCTCGTTCCAGAAAGTCAGGAAGTGCTTAAAGAGTGGAGAGAATGTATCAAACACAGACGCTAGCTTGAAAGGACTCCCAGAGCCAATACGCCTGCATTTAAAATCAGAGTTATGGAGACAGTGCTGTATTGTGGGAGACTGGTTATACTTATCTTCAGGGAGGTCAGATAGTGAGCCAGACTTTGGAGTCAGAGATACGTGGGTTCCCGCACTAGCTCTAGCACTTACCAGAAGTGCCATTTTGGATAGCTTCCCTGAGCTTCCATTTCTTTAGCTCTAATGTCAGGAAAATACCTACTTTGCAATATTATGTTAAGGTTTAAATGAGAAAGAGAAAGCAACCTATACAGAGCTGGGCACATACGAGGAATTCATAAGCAGTGAATGTGTTCATTGTTTCCTCAAGCAAATGGGCAGGTTGGAAAGGTGTAGCAACTTTACAGCTCTAAGTATATTTCAAAGAAAACAGATGCACTGGGGAGAGGGGACTAAAAGGAGATGCACTAAAACGCTAAACAAAGGCTGTATTCAAATTATGGATAACTTTTCCCTTCCTGTGTTTTCAAATATAATTCACATAGTCTGGTATTTCAAGAATAGCAAAGCATATATCATTTTTTTAAGGGCAAGTTTTGAGCAAAACCTTCCAAAGATCAGAAAATTATTTATTGGTCGTTAAAAATGTCCAAAATGTTACCTGCCTACCTGCCTGCCTTCCTCCCTGCATAATTCAGTCCCAAATATATTATAGGGCCAAGGAAAGTAGGCACCCAAGTCTGGGCACAGTGTGCATGCAGTGGGGTGACTTGTCCATCACAGAAGAGGACATCTGAGCTGGGGCAGTGGCTACAGGGGAGGTTGGTTTTACACACAGAAATGATGGAAGGGAAACTAGAATGAACTGTGTGGTATGGAATTGTTATTGAAGGTAAGTGTGAACTCACGGTCTTCAAGATAGGCAGACAGAGAGATAAAATACACATGTTTAAATTATGTGTGTATAGATTACACATATACATATACACATGATGTATATCCCCTCTTTCCACATCCATATAGATTAGATGTCTTAGATTCTAGAAAATTTCATGTTTACTGAATAAATATATATTTCCACTAAAATCTCATTTTCTTCATGTTGTCCTCCACCTGAGCAGGTTTTAGAATCACTGGTCTAGAATCTTAAAGCTTAAAGGCAACGTTCTGTTCCTGGCTTACCAGTCGGAAAAATCACTGACATTTCGAAAGCTATGCACATACCTAGTGCTGAGATCTTGGTTTCTAAATACCATTCTCCACTTAAAGGAACTAAGTTGCCTTGGAGAAATGACTAATTCCATGGCAGGGGCAGAGAAATCACAAGATGAGTGAGTCATGACCCTCTTGTTCAGAAAAGTCAGGAAGTCTTAAAGAATGGAGGGAATGTATCAAATACAGAAGCCAGCTTGAAGGGACTCCCACAGGCCAAAGTTGGGACAATCTGAGCATCAAAATAAATCCTATATAATAAAAGCCTAATATGCAAATTGTCCCCTCAGACGGTCATTCGACCATGAGTTCAAACAGGAGACCAGTTCAACTGCTCACTATGACATGCACTGACCACCAGGGGGCAGCACAGAACATGGCGGGCATCAGCAACACTGTGCTGGCAGCAGGTGGCAGTAGAGGTGCTGCCGGCCTGATGGGCCCTGATGAGAGCAGGACTGTAGCAAGATGGTGGAGCAGGTAAGCGGGTGGCGCCAGGCCAAGGCGGGTGTGAGCGAGGGCCTGATTGCCCTGCCAACTGCCCCACAGATGGTAACCAGCAGCAGCAGTGGGGGCCAGGCCCCGATCAATTGCGCCACAGGCGGGATAGTGGAGTAGGTGAGGGGGTGGTGCCAGGCCAAGGCAGGGCTGCAGGGGTGTGAGCTGGGGCCCAATCCATGCAGGCCACCCTGAGGAACCCAACCTGTGCACGAATTCATGCACCGGGCCTCTAGTAATGAATAAAATAGAAGGAATCTCTGAGTCTATATAATCCTATATAATAAAGAGCTAATATGCAAATGGCTGTCATGCCCTTGTGCCCTTGCGCCCTCATACCCTCGTGCCCTAGTGCCAGGGCCAGGGCACATGAGGCTGGGCAGGGGGACCTGAGGCTGCACTCCCTGCCTTGCAGGGCTTGACGGGGGTGGGGCTGGCTGGGTCTGAGTCTTGCACGATTTTGAGGTGCATGCAGGTGGGCGGAGACTTGACTCTGGGTCCCACGGCGCACCCCAGACTCTAAAAGGAGGGAGATTTTCATATACATTTCATATACATTTTACTAATTTTCTTTCATCTCTGACACTTCTATTATAAAGAAGGGGAAAATAGCAATATTGAAATATTTCCTCTAATTAATTCCCTTTTAATGTGCACAAATTTTGTGCACTGGGCCACTAGTATAATATGAATAAATAAATCTATCTATATAAAAGCCTAAGCAACTAACGGCCAGTCGCTATGACACACACTGGCCACTAGGGGGCAAACATTCAACGCAGGAACTGCCCCCTGGTGGTCAGTGTGTTCCCACAGCCAACCTCCTGCAGCTGGCCAACCTCCCCCAGTCGCTCCCCCTGGCCAGCAGGCCCCAATTGGCCTTGATCCAGACTGGGCAAGATGGCCCAAATGGGCCTCAATCACTGGCCAGGCCAAGGGACCCCACCCATGCACGATTTCATTTACCAGGCCTCTAGTGAATAAATAAATGTGAAGATGATAAAGGGGAGGGGGGGTTCCCATACAGAAGATACCAAGTAATAAATGTAGAGGTAATAATGTATTTGGCAACCATAGCAATAATTAAGCCAAGATACATCAGTGAGGATAGAACTAGTGGAGAAAATTTGATGGAGATCCAGATATTTCCATGGTCTCAAAATATCTCTCCACAAAACGCATTTTCATTACAAAGAGGAAAAAAGTAACTCACAGGGGAGAAACCTAGCAGACATCATCTCAAGTCACCAAAGTTAACATCACCAGTGATGGAAGAAATTGAAATTGTGCCCTGCCTGACAGGATACACTAGAAAGAGCACAGCACCGCTTCTGTGGTCTTCCTGCCAGAAATGTACAACCTGAATCTAATCATGAGGAAACATCAGATAAACTCAAAGTGAGGAGCATACTGTAAGACAACTGGCTTATCGTCCTCAAAAGTGTCCAGGTCACAAAACTGAGGCACGGTTACAGACTAAAGGAGACTAAGAAGACACGACCACCAAAGGCGATAGATAGCACAGGATTCTGAACCGATGCTTTGGCTGTGAAGGGCATTATTGAGACAAACGGCAAAACTCGAATGGGGTCTGAGGGTTAGATGGCAGTCACATGTCAATGTTAATCTGATTTTGATGACTGTAATGTGGTTGAGAGAGAATGTGTCCTTGTTTGTAGGGAATACACATTAAAGTACGGGGTTGGGGGACAGCAAATGGTTCTCCAAAAAGTTCTTTGTACTCTTTTTGCCACTTTTCCATAAGTTAAAAACAATTCAAGAGAAAATAAAGTCCAAAAGGTTTATTTCAGCTGTGGCCAAAGCTCTGACTCTTTATCTCACTGAAAACAAAGGCTGCTGCCAGTTTGGTCAGCCAAACCTGTTCGTCCTGACAGTCAGGGACAGACTGCCAGGTGTGGGCTGGGCAAACAGCTCTGTCCAGGGGATCAGAGGCCAGGCCGGAGGGCCGGAGTGCAGGCTGAGGGCCACGGCTTCCACCTCAGCACTGAGCACTTAGGAGGAGTTGAAAGCTTTCGGCCCCTGGGGCCTGGGGCAGGAGGAAAAGCAACCCAGGACTCTTCCCACACCCCAGGAGCCCCAAGAGAACCAGGAAAGGGCTGCCCTGGAAGCCAGGCTTATGAGGTTTGGTTTCCTTCCCTCCCGGCCAAGCTGCTGCTTCATTTTCTGCACATTTTAACAGGTTTCATGTTTTCCCTGAGAGTCCTGCAAATTTCAAGCATGGAAAGGAATCAATGTTTGTTGACACCTATGTCCGCTGCACAGCTGTGAGCTGCTACAAGACAAGAGCCGTGCGGCAGACCTCGTGTCACAGTCTCACCCACTCCTCCCAGTGCCTAATAAGGGCTGGTCGCAGCAGGTGACTTCTGTGTGTGTCTGACTTTTCTGCATGTCTGGGCAGCAAAGATAAGCCCCCATCACCACACCGTTGCCCTCCACTTTCCTACCTGCAAAGGCCCACTGAGGCACCTCTTCCTAAATCACGTCACCCATATGAATATCCAGAATGGTGTGCTTAGTTATCTGTCCTAAGAAGCCAATAAGTTCCTGGCTTCCGAGAAGACAAGGCTCCTAGAAATAAGAAGTCAGGCTTTGGAGATACGTGTGCTGTGGCTAAAATTTTGGCCATTGCAAGGCACGGAGACCCTCATCCCCACTTTGGCCCACCCCAGGCATGAGTGCTGTCCATTGTGCTGAGCAGTCACAATTTACAGCAATGGGAAAGGACAGACCCCTGCCCAGAGTCAGGGTGTGGGAGGGTTCAGAGTAGGCATTTCCATGTCTCAGATGTTCACCAAAGCCTGGAAAAGCTCATCTGAGTCCTCACTGGAGACCACTGGGATCTAGATGAATGAGAGGTTCTCAGGAACCAGACAGGTACCTGGGCCTGGCAAGCTGGCTTCAGGAGCTCGAATGAAGAAGAAGGAGTCCCCAAGTTGGGCCCAGGCCCAGGGCTAGAGGTCCTGCCCCGGCAGCAGCAGCAGCAGCAGCAGCAAGGCCTTCTAGGTCATCCCTGGGCCCTTTCAGGCTATTCTATCTGAAAAGCATCTCGATATCACAGAGCCTGTGTCAACAACGCTGCACCCCACAGGCCTGGGGGTGCTCAGTTCCACATCGGAGGCTCCCCTTCCCACCTCCTGAGATCCAGCTACTGGAACAGGGTAGCGTGATACGGTGGCAACCAGGCATGTGTCTGCTCTTACCTGGGTCCAGCATCTGACCCCAGTGTGAACACCCCCTGTCCTGACCTGGGTCTGACTCATGCTTCTAGAATGGACCCTGAGGATCCCTGCTGCCCTGCAGTAGCTGACTCACAGCTGGTCCAGGTGTAGCTACAGAAAGGGCTCCAAGCATCCCTCAGGGAGGAGTTACCTGTGGTTCCGAGAACTCAGCACGTGTATCAGGCACGCCGCCACATTTCATTGGTATCATGACCCTGTGAGGGATTTCTGCTCTTTTCTAGAAAGAAGGAACGGGAAGTTCAGAGAGAATCATGCAGAGGTGAAGTCAAAGACCAATCCCCCAGCACTAAGCACAGCACCACTTACTCTCAGGGAACCCCCTGGGCCAGACAGCACCGCTCTGGGGAACCGGCCTTTGTTCACTTATTCCTCCAGGCAGCATTTATCGAGGGCTTCCTGCACTCTGCTTAGTGCCTGCTTAGTCCTGGAGAGAAGCCTGCAGGAAGCCCACTCAGCTCTCCTGAAGGAGCCAGGCTTAGCTGGGAAAGGGGGCACCCAGGCCCACCAAGGCAGAGACAGCTGCTCCACTGCCTCTGGCACGTGGCCTCGGTGGCTGGGGAGGGGTCTGTGGCTGGACGGGGGCATCCATTGGGCAGTGTGCCCCTGCACCCAGCAGGAGCTTCAGGGCAAGAGGTGTGCGTGCTCGCCACTGGCCTCGGCCTCCGGTGGGTGGGCAGGTGAGGGAGGCAGCCTCCTCTCGTTGCTGTGGCTTCAGGTGTCTGGCTGATGTCAGACCTGAAGAATGCATGGCACTCACTGTGTCTGGGGCCCAACTGGGGGCTGAGGCATTTCTTTAAAAGCTTATAAATCACCAACTACTTCCACTTTCAGCCCCGCCCCACCCCTGGCCTAGAAAGACTTCGTCTCCACACGTACACAAAAACAGCTTCCCCCAGGCCCTCTGTGCTACTCGCATGTGACCATGGCATTGCAGATCCAAATGGTCACCCTCCTGGGGGTCTCCTACCCCCCACACTACAGTGAAAACATGTGTACACATGAGCCTGTCATGGCAGGGAGAGCGCCATGCACACACTCACAGCCCTTCACCCCTTCACACACACAGCCAGTTGTCTTCATGCTATTCCCTGCTCACTGGTGTCCCCAGGTGCAGATAAGCTGCTACTTAGCAGAGCCCTCAGGCTCCTCCCGGTACCCCCAGAAGCATGTGCCTTTCCACTATCACAGGCGCTCTCATGTGTACACACTCACAGGTGCACAAAGGATTTACACACAGGCAAAAGCCTGCAGAGCCCACATGCCATTCACACACTCGTGTGTGCACTCTACACCCACACAGTAACAGACATGGATACCGGCAGGATGTACATACTCAAATCACACACCCACACCAGACACTCACATGTGCGCATGCATGACATACTATGCCCTAGTGTCCACACACCATTCACACACTCATGCAACTAGGTGGGACCTGCAGGGTGCCTGGGCTGAGAAGATGAGCAGGGAGGCAGGGGCTGACAGGAAGCTGCAATCCCCAGCCTCACCTCCAGGGGCCGCTGCCCAGCCCGCAGTCCCAACCTGGGCTCTGAAGGGCAGTCCTTGGGCACAGTCTTCCCACCACCTGAGGCAGTAGGTGGCACCATGAGGCCTCTGGCTGGGCCCCTGCCAGTCTTCAGGAAGAGACTCCCTGCAGTGGATGGGATGACCTGCTCCAAGAGGGGAGAATGGGCGGCTCTGAGTGGGGGCCAGTGAGTGAAAGAGAACCAAAGGGAAGATGAGGAGGTACTGGGGGGAAAACAGAGGGGATGGGAAGGAATGGGGGGAAGGAGAAGAAAGAAATGGGGGGAGATGGAAAAGACAGTGCCCGAGATGGAAGGGAAACTTTAGAGGGAAGAAGGATGGGAGGGAGGGAGAGAGGAGGCAGAAGAGCAGGGGAGAGAGGATGCACGGAGGCAGTATGAGCCCCAGTAAGCGCCTTTTCCAGTCACAGGAACCCATAGGGGTGGGCAGGGGCTTGAGGGGGAAACCCTTTCCCTCTGTCTCCTGGGCTGTCTGAACCACCCGCCACCCTGCCCCCACTGGCAGCAATCCCCTGAGGGATGTCCTCGACCTCAGCACCCTGGCCAGCCCCAACCTGACACCTACCTGGCACCCACATGAGGACAGTTTCCAACAAGACCCAGGTGGCAGGTGCCGGGAGCAGAAGGCGGCCACTGGGGCCTGAGCATCTCTCTTCCCGCTCACTCAGCTCCTGGGCCTACTGCCCCTGTCCAGGGCTCTGTGGAATTGGAAGATGGGCTGTGGAAGGCAAAGATGTAGAGACTCTCAGAGCTTGGTGAGTCCAGGGTTCTCACCCTTTTGTGCCTAAGCCATCACCCACCTTCCCTTCCTTCCAGCCCTGGGGCCTGGTCCCATTCTCACAGCACTGGGACAGGATTGGATGGTAAGCCTGGTGAGCTGAAATGTTCTAAGAGCAGGTTACAGAGGAGATGAGGGGGCCTTGGGCCCAGGACCTTGTCCAGCGGCTCTTCACCCTGGATACACTCCCCAAACCCCGGCCCTCCAGCCCCTCCCAGAGCCATCCCAGAGCTTGGTCATCATGCCCACAGCCCCCTCGAGCCATTCTGTGGCCAGTGGGGGCCTGTTGGGCCACAGGCTCTGCCTCTCCTGGTTTCCTTGTCCCAGACCTCAGGCCCGGATGGGGAAACAGTGAGTGTCCCTTAACGGATCACTGAGGGCCTATCCTGTATGCGGGCCTGTGGAGCTGACCAGACTTTGAGGCCTAAAGGGAGGAGTTGGCGGAGCCAAGGCCACAGTCAAACCCCTGGCCTGCTCTTCCTTCAGCACCGCCCTGTGCCTCGCCTCCCCCTGCAGCCGAGCGCTGACTCAGGCCTGCCCTGTATCCCACCTACACACCCACCGGGGCTCCAAACCTCCTCCCAGTGGAGTCCCAGCCCTCTCGCCCGGCAGGACCCCTTCTCTTGCAGCTCCAGAATCACACACCCACTCCTCAGTCAACCCCCTCTCCTTCCCCAGAGGCATGCCAGCCCCCTCATCACGGAGTCAGACACGCCCTTCTTCATCCCCACGGCACTGCAGCCCCTGCATCTGACCGCGTCTCTCCGCTGCTTAAAACCCTTCAGTGGTCCCACCGCCCCGGAGACAGTGCACACTCCTCACTGTGGCATTCAAGACCCCTGTGTACTCTTCTGGCCTCATCTCCGCCCAACACTCCCAAAACCGCCCACCCAGTGTCTGCTCTCCAGCACAAAACTGCTTTCAGGTCCTTCAGGTCCCCAAACGGGCCGAGCGCAGCCCTCAGAGTTCCCATCATTCCCAGTGCGCCCCCCTCAAGCCCTCCAAATGCCTGTCTGAACCCCCTCCATGCAGGCAGGACCAGTCAATCTTTGCCAATTGATTACCCTCAGCCCCTGACAACTGCTGAGCTCCTAGTAGGTGTTTTATAAACATCATCTAATAATTATTAGATTCTAACTCCTTTTTTAACCCTCCCCAGAGGATATGTTTTATTTTCATTGACTTTTTAGAAAGGGGTGGGGGGAGAGAGAGAGAAATGTCAATTTGAGAGAAACATCCATCAGTTGCCTCCCATACACATCCCAACTGGGAATTGAACCCACAGCCTTTTGGTTATGGGATGATACTCCAACCAACTCAGGCACCTGACCAGAATTAGACTCTAACGCTTTCATTGATAGGGTGTCTGGCTCCCTCTCCACCAGTGCTGGCCAAGGAGACCCTCAGTGGGTGGCTGGAGCTCAGCTCCCCCTCAGCCCTCATTCTCTTGCTCCTTCCCTGCCCCTCTTCACGGGGTTCACAAGCAGCAGAAGGGTCACCACAGCACCTGAGGCCCCAAGACTATCCCTGGGAGAGTTGGCTTGACAGCCCAGCTAGAAGAGTGGGGGCACTCTTTGTTGACACAGAGCTCCCTGCATGCCTAATCCCCTCGGACAACGTAAGGCCAATGGTCAGTCAAGAAGGCCTGGCCACCCTAACCAGTTTGGCTCAGTGGATAGAGCGTCGGCCTGCGGACTGAAAGGTCCCAGGTTTGATTCCGGTCATGGACATGTACCTTGGTTGCAGGCAAATCACCAGTAGGGGGTGTGCGGGAGGCAGCTGATTGATGTTTCTCTCTCCTCGATGTTTCTAACTTTCTATCCCTCTCCCTTCCTCTCTGTAAAAATCAATAAAATATATTTTTTTTAAAAAAGAAGAAGAAGGAGGCCTGGACCTCTCCCCCGCCCCCCCACCCCCACCCCCACCCCCGCACCACCACCACCACTACCACCACTCCCACCGCCTGCCTGCAGGTCTCTGGAGCTTCTGAAGAGCCACCCAGCTACCCAAAGCATGACATTACTCTCTTCTCAACAGCTTTCCCAACTCCTTCACTTCCTGGCACAGCTAGAGCAGGGGAATGAGGCATGAGCAGAGAATGGGCCCTGCCCTTGGAAAGTGAGGAATGAGCCTGTCACTCAGGGCCCAGACAAACCCAGGGACACAGTCAGGCCAAGAGGCAGGCAGGTGGATGTTCCTGGATGATAGGAGTGACCCGGTAATAATGGCTACCCCTCATTAAGCACTTACTAAGTACAAGACTCCAAGCTAAGCTATTTATAGACGCTTTCTCAGCTCATCCTTCCCATAAGTCCATGGGGGTAGATATAATCTTTATTTTACAAATTGAAAAAGGAAGCTCAGAGAGCTGTAGCAAGCTGTGCGGCATCACACTGCTAACCAGTGATGGAGCTGAAATGCAAGTCCCGATCTGCCGGCTCCAGAACCCATACCCTTCCCACCCCATTTCCTGACCACTCCAAACTCTGGGTGAGGGCTTATTACTTGCATTCCAAAAATGCCTTGAGGGATCCTCATTGCCAATAGCATAACCTCTCCCATCTGAGGCCCCCCACCATCTGGCCCCTGCCTGCCATTTAGCTGTCACCCCCATCCACACCACCACGCCTCAAATTTCAATCTCACCACTTTCCAAGTCGAGCCCTCTGAGCTCAGCTTCTGCTGTTCACTCAGTCTCAAATGACGGCCCCATTTTACAGATGAGAAACACAGAGGATTAAGAATGCTAAGTAGGTAGCCCAAGGTCATGCAGCAATTGAGCCTGGTTAGAACCCAGGTCATTAGAGCATCAAGTAATAAAGCATTAATTTGTGTTACAGACAATTAGGGAATGGGAATTAGCAGAACATGCTGTTAATGGTGCAGAAGAAGGTAGAGGAGAGGAATCAGGTAGGTTCTGGAGTGGAGGAGGGCCGGGCTAGGCCTTGAGGAATAGCAAGGCCTGGACTGGTGAACTTGAGAGAGGGAAGCATGAGAAAAGTACAGAAACAAGAGAAAAAAGTGAGGGAGAGAGAGGCTTGTCAATATGTTACGATGGAAAGGGCTGTGGAACAGGGGTCAAGAGACTCACAGTGTCCCCAAAATATTGAGTGATCTTGGGCAAGGCCTCTCCTCTCAGTGGGCGCCTTGTCTGTAAATGAAAGGTCTGAGCCTGGATGGTCTTGGGAGTTCCCTACAGCACTGACATCCCAGGATTCCGTATGTGTTGCCACCGCATCTGGAAACATGGGATCTGACCCCAGACCCACTGACATGGGCAGTGGCTTGCACGCCCAGATCGGACAGGAGCCAGCAGTCAGTGTGGCACCTGACAGGTCACACCCAAGGGCTGGCCCCGGTTACATGCCAGGAGTCACCACGCATCCCTCGTCTCCACGCATTCTTGCTATAAGCATGCGGCGACTTGCTACAGTGGGTCCAGTCCTGCAGAAGCTGGGACACAGAGGTGAATGAGTCAAGGGGGGAGTGTGGGCTCACAGACAAGGAATGGCATATGCCCACCACTAGCTAAAATCCTAGACCCAGTTCATCCTCAGAAACGGGGAAGGGAATGGGAGTCCTTGGATTAATGGCAGAGGAAATGTCCTGTGAGTAAAAGTGGGGATAGCAGGACTAGATAAGTGGTCTGTCTGCCAAATTAGCAGACATTTGGGAAATAAGAAGGGTCCTCCAATCAAGACGGCATTGCACCCACATAGAGAGTACCTTCCAGACCATCAGTAAGGTAGCCCGTGGGTGCCTATGGTACAACAACACAGGTGCAGCCGAAGAGCTCAGAGCCAACTGGGCGCAGAAAGTGCATCTCGAGAGCCTGGACACACATAGGTGTGCACCTGCACACACACACACACACACACACACACACACACACCTGCACGAAGACCCCCAAATGAGGTGGTCCACCTCCCCACCTCCAGACTGAGCCCTTCAACCACTCTCCCTCTCGAGGAACATGCCCTTCCTGTGACACACAGCGGAAGTCACAGGTCTTGCTGCCTCACCTTGCTGCTCGCATTGCCGTTCTGATGTGCTTGCTTCCTTCCTGACTCAGGATGTGTCAAACAGAAGCAAGCCCACCCACCCTGCGTGATGGACTCCCACCCCCGGAACAGGAACTCAACTCTTACCGTTTCTGCCTGTTTAACCTCCAACTCTTGCCCTCAAGCACCCGATCTTATTCACCCCTGAACCCTAAATGAAGGTGTGAGGAAGCACCCCAGGGGCCCAACCTCCCTGGACTTGAAGATTGATGCCAAGCTGGAGGCTCAGTTGCAGGTACCAGCTTCCCTGCTTACTGGCTGCCAAGACTTTGCCTGAGTTCCATGCTCTGCAAGGTCATGGTGAAGATCACAAGGAAGCTGCCTACAGAGCCCTTCGCACAGAACGGGACACAGAGGAAGCCCTCCATGCAGAGAGCTGCAGTTATCACTAACATGTGTCCTTAATTTCAGCTCCCCTCCCCTTACCCCACCATCCCATCCCTTGAGTAGGAAATCCTTCTTGACGTCTAATCTCAGCCTTCCTTCCATGACACTCGGCGGTGTCCCACCTTTGTTGAAATCTGGGGACTGAGGTGGCTGAGACCACACCGGCTGGTTGGAGAAGCTGCCTCGCTGGAAGCGGCCAGGAGGGAGATTACAGAGGCGCCAGGCCTGGGCTCTGCCATGCACCTGCCGCGGCTCCAGCGGAGATGGGGGGCCGGCCAACTTACCCCGCCCCATGATCTCATGGCTGCGTTTGCCAGGTGCTGGCTCAGGGAGCAGGTGCTGACAGCGAGGCCTGGGCACGGAGCCCAAGAACGAGATGTGAGGGCCAACAACACAAGTTGTCCCCACAGGGCTCTGACCTCCACGTATGGTCTCTGGCTAGGATCTAGGTTCCTGCACCAGGCCCCTTCATGCTACCCAATAGCCCCCTCCCCCCACCCCCCGCTGTGTACTGCTCCCCAAAGGACAATGAATGAGGGGAGGAAGGGCTCCCTCTCATTCTCCAAGGATCAGTCTCTGCCTTCCCATCCCTTCCAGCGTCTCTCTCCTCCAAACTGCTGGCCCTGAAGGATGCTGTTGTGGCGAGTTTGCCAGGCGGGAGATGAATGACCAAATGCTGTCATTCCTGAGGCTGCTGCAGACACGCATCTAAGTGTCAGTTATAAAATGACTCTGAGTCTCAAAGAGACACCTCTGTCCCAGTTTCAGGGCGTCCCTAGAGGTGAGGACAGACCAGGAGTCAACCCCAGCCCCAAAGTTCTCCTGTGTGCTGGTCCTTAACCCCTCCCCACCTCACTCTCTCCCCATCACATAAACTCTGTCCTCCCCTCCTGACTCCCAGCCCCCAAGTCCCTGCCTGAAGGAAGCAGAGCGTTCTGAGCACCCAAGGTTTCTCTCCGCTGCTCAGCCCCGGGCCCAGCCCCGCAGTAGCCAAGCACAGGACAGGCCAACTGTGGGCCCGCCGTCCACCCTATCGGCACCCTGACCCCCTTCTAGGGAGGCACTCGGCCTTACTAGCATCCCCCCCATTTCTCCCAATCTCCAACTGCCCCTAGCTGCCCCCCCCACACACACATACTCCTCCCTGATCTCTTTCCCCTGACAGCCCACAGAGAAGACACCTGGAAGGACCACGTGCCAAACTGGGCCAAACTCCCTGGAGAGGAAGACCTGTCCCAAGGCTGCACCACATTCCCATGTCATCACCAAGGGGCACCAAGGGGTTAGGCAGATGTGCGGCGGGACAGCCCCCGCCCAGGAGGCAGGGCACATTCCCAGGGTGCCAGGTCACTGAGCCAGGGACCAGGAATGCTTCCGCCGGGATGTAGGTGCCTGCTGCTCCCCTCCTGCCCCCACCCCACTGAAACCTGTCCCTCCCCATCCTGCTCCACACCCCCTGCTCCGGGAAGCCTTCCCCAGCCAACCCCACCCAGTTCTTCCCACCGCTTGCCCAGCGTCCCCTCGGCGCTTGGGTCCAACGTTTTCCCCATATTCCTGTGCCCTTGTTTATATGTTGTTTTGCACATGTTCTCATAAAGCCGCATCTCCCATGGTCATCGCAGGTCGTGAGTCCCCAGTGTTAATGAGACCCATTTTGCTAGAGGATTAGTCCCTGCCCTTAAGGAGTGCCAAGAAGGCTCTGGAATCTAAGTCACATCTCTCTTCCTGCATTTTTTTTTTTCCTCTTGATAATCAAGCAACTGAAGAAACTCCCAACGGTAAGCAAGCGTCTCATGTTCTAGTACCCACCTGGCTGCCAGGGAGGCCCCAGATAAGGACGTATCAGGGCAGGAGTCTCTGGGGAGTGCGTGCCTGGACGAGGCAAGCTTCTCTTCGAGGGAAGCTTCTCCCTTTGGAGCACTGCAGACCCTTCTGAGACCAGGTGCCCTCTTCCCAGCCTCTGCAACCAGTGTCAATGCCGTGTCCTCAGCCTTTCCCTCAGACACCGCAGCAGGATGCGGGGAGAGATGGGCCTGGGGTTGAGCCTCAGCTCTCACACTTCCTAACTGTGTGGGCACAACTAAGTGCTCTGGACCTTGATCCCCTGTCTGTGAAATGGGCACAATAAGGAAACCACTTGAAGAGAGTGGGAAGGGCTGGAGTTGGTGTATGTAAGTCAGCCTGAAGCAGGCACTGCTGCATCCCCATTCTGCAGAACGGACACGGCAAGTCACTTCAAGGTCACACAGCTAGTTCCAAGGGCGCATTCCTTAACCCAGAAAGCCTTCCGTGAGTCCCTGATGAACCAGGTGGATACCAGGCTTATCTGCTTATCTAGATAAGCTTAGGGGAGGAGGAGGCAGGCCTGTGAGTGGGAAACAACAGTAGGACGGAGCAGGTTCAAAGCTACGAGAGGCTGAACAAATTGCTTCGGACTCATAGGAAGGGGCCAGCAGCCCCTCCCCAGCTCCTCCCTTCCTAGTCGAGAAGACGGATGTAACTGCATTTCAATAATAAAAGACGTGTTTGTGGTGTCCATGTAAGAGGCTTCAGTGGTGGGACTCCACACAAGGTGGCTTGTCCTGGACTCTGTGAACTCCTGGGCTGCCCAGACGCCCTCAGCTCCAAACCAGGGCAGCCCAGGCGCAGCTGCCCAGCTGCAGGGAGATGGAAGCAGGGCCCAGACCGCGGGCTCCCGCCCAGGAAGGCCACCAGCCAGCTGAAATTCCCAGCCCACCCGGAGGGCTGTGGGGGAGGGTGGGATTTATGGGTCTCCTCACCCGCAGCGGGAAATGTGTTGAGCTCAACAACATCTCTCTGGCCACAGGCCCCAGTGCTCCTGTGGCTCTAAATGATGGGGCAGAAGCCGGGTCATTAGGCAAGAGAGACTGTCATTAGTGCAGGTGATGCCACCGCTGACAGACAATGGCAAACAGTCATTAGCAGCTGTGTCACAGGGTGAGGCAATGCTGGCGGGCGCAGGGATCCGGCTCACCCCCCTCAGGCTGGCGGAGCACATGCTCGCCCTCACATGCTTACATACACAGATGAGAAAGCACACACTCTCCCACACTCACCTGTCTTCACACTCACACACAGAAGTGGAAGTAGATATACATTCACACACTCACACACACACTCACACACACAGAGGCTGAACAGACACACTGCCCAAAGACCCCATACAGGCAGGGGAGCAGGGCCCCTGGGTCCTTCCACAACCAGGTACCCAGACACTCAGACATCCCCCCTGCCCTGAAAGAGACATGCAGACCCTCGAGGGCCTTGGAACAAAAAGACTCTCAGATGCCCCCTCCCATCCCACCCACTCCCTTTTCAAAGATCCAGCACCAGGAGAAAGATACCACGCTAAGTGCAGGAGCAGGAAGGCTGTGCCTGCCCTGAAAGAGGGACAACATTGGTTTTAACACTTTAGCCCCCTCCGCACCCCCAGCCCTAACGGCTGGCACATGCCCTGCCTCCCTTGACACCTCACCCCCCAAGAAACGGGTTGCTGGAAGCATGTTTCTAAGGACTCTTGAACCCCAGTAGGGGAGAGACAGAAGGGAGGCTGAGGTCAGAGGAGGAGAGTTCCTGAAATCTACCCTCTGCTCCAGTTTTGAATCTTCCCTCCCACCCTCGACTTCCAGCTCAGAAAATGTGGGCAGGGCACAGGAAGAGAGGCAGCCTGGAGTGGTGAGCACAGCATAGTCGTCAGGCGGGTAAGGACGAAGGGAGCGGAATAAAGCCTGAGTCCTCAGCTCCGGTCCTACTTCTGCCACGAGCTGGGTGTATTCGTTCCCTGTTGCTGCTATAACAAATCACCATGAACTTAGTGGTTTAGAATAAGAGTTGCATTATCTTACCGTTTGGAGGTCAGAAGCCCAAAGGCATCTCAATGAGCTAAAATCAAGGTGCCCGCAGGGGTGTGCTCCTTCTGCAGGTACTAGCAGAAGATCATTTCCCCACCTTTTCCAGCTTCTAGAAGCCACCCCCCTTCCTAGGCCCCCTTCCACCTTCAAGGCCAGTGATGGCCAGTGGAGACTTCGCACGTCGCATCACTCTTCTGCCTCCCTCTCCTAGATGTGAAGGACCCTTGTGATCACACTGGGCCCACCCAGATAATTCAGGATAATCTCTTCATCTCGAGATCTTTAGCTCCATCACATCAGCAAAGTCCCTTTCGCCGTGTCAGGTAACAGTCATAGGTCCTGAGGATTAGGACATGGACATTTTGGGAGGTCCGTTGTTCTGCTTACCACAGTAGGTGAACTTGGACAAGTCATTTAACCTCCCAGAGACTCAGCATCCTCAACTGTAACCTAAAAATAATGCCCACCACATGAGCGGTCACATGGATTTAGGAAGCCCCCTGAGCACGGAGCACTGTGCCTCACACTTGGAGGTGGAGTGGGGTCCTGGATCAAGGGTACTGCCTTCCCCTTGAGGAAGGTGGGTGAGGGGCGGCAGAGGTGGTCTCTTTGGGCTTGGGCAGGGTTGGCAGTTGAGGACAGTAAGGACTGGGAGAGGGTGTGGGTATCTGTAAGGATCCCTGGATCTGGGCAGCAGCGAGGCCCTGGCCTGCGGAGTGCCATCCGCATGGCTGTGGGCACACACACCCGCAGTGACCTGAGATAAGGAAGCAGGTGGGGCCAGGGCATGCTGCTCCTGCTTCTCCCTGACTTCCTCTCCCTCATCTGCTGCCATCTGTTTGCAGGCCCCGGGGCCAGAGGGTGGGCAGAAGCCGCAGACCAGGCTGCTATTACCCTGCTAAGTGCAGACTGCGGAACGATGACCCAGGGAGATAGACCGCACATAGAGGAATCGCCCTCTGGAAAACACTCATTAGCCCCCAGTCTCGCCCGGCACTGTTTGCCCACTCGGGAGGCAACAGTGGCACCTCCGAGAGGAGCTGAGGTAGTCAGATTCCCACTGGCCGGTCTGCTCCATGCAGCGCCCAGGCCAGCGGCCCAGCCCTGAGCCCTGCTCCCCTGCTCCTCACCCACCCGCTGTGGCTTCCTGTCCCTGGCCCATCCCCACCCCAACTCTTCTCTCATCTCCCAGCCCGAGCTCCTCCCAGCTTCTCCCAAAACCTTGACTGTGGGCTGAGACTCTAATCCACATGAGGAAGCCTGGGCTGGGGGCTGTGCTTGGAGGTAGAAGATCAGGTGCAAATCCCACACGTCTTGAGAAATGGGGGTGCAGGGTGCCCGGCCCGTTGAGCAGCGTTGGGGAGATGAAATCAGGTCCCTGTCTGAGCGCTTTTTGTGAGCCTGGGTACTAATTTGGGTTATGGGGACACATGCAAGGACTTCCTCCTCCCTTTGTCCCTAAGACACAGCGAGCAGGGCTGGCCCGGGATCCGCCTTCCGTGGCCTCCTCGGAGACTGCCCACATCTCGCTGCATCAGGAGACCCCCAACAGGTGCTGGAGGAGGGAGCCAGAGGGATGGGGAGAGAGTGGATCCAGCTACCTGCATATGTAGGTCCCGAAAATGGTGCTGAGTGCATGAAGTTCCACCACTGAGCTCCTCCTGTATGCCAGGCACCAGGCTCGGTGCTAGGGATACAAAGACGAATGAACCATAAGCCACCGTAGCTCATGTTTTAGTTCCAGAGATCTGTCCTGAGTGCCGCCTGCGTGCCCTGTATGGGCACTGAGAACCCCTGGGGGATAGGACGTCCCTGTGTGCGGGGTGGTCTGCAGGCTGGTGGCTACCCACCTGGCTGAGGCATCCCAGGGCTGGCTGCCCCATGTCAGCGGGCACAGTGCCCAGCACCACCCTGGGCTGCTGCTATCCTGGCAGACTCGCAGAGGCCGGGCACTGATTATTCAACAGGGAGCAGAATATGGTTTCGGTCTATTATCAGGGCAGATAAAGGCAGTGGCTAAAGCTTGGGGAGCGGTTTGGGCTTATAAATAAGAATCTCCCAAAGCCCTACCACTCCCCTGCCCTGCCTTTGTCTGCCACCCTGCCTTCCAGTCCCTCCTTGTTCCTCTCTGCAAGCAGCCCCAGGGAGGGCTCAGCTCCTTAAGAGCCATGTGCAGTGCCAGGAACGGGAGGCTGAGGACACTGGGACCAGGGGCGGCTGGCCTGGAGGCAGAGGCTGGATGGGAAGAGATCCCAGAGTTCAGAAAGCACTGCACTGGGAGGCAGAGGTAGCCCGGAATGCAGGGAGAACACCAGTCACCACCTTGCCTCCTTTATCCTTGTATTTGCCCCACAGCCCAGTCCCCAGGATCAGGCACCCAGAAGAGATGCAGAAAGCATTTCCTGAATGAAGGCACCAATGCCAGGGTAGGCAAGATTGGCCGGTTTCTCCAGTGGCCAGGATTCCAGGCCTGGGGGCGCTCGGAGGAGGGGAAACAGGGTCCCCAGCCCTGTCTAGTGGGGGAGGGTAGTAGAGAAAAGAGACTTTGACTAAGGGATCCACAGAAACAAGTGCTAAATAATAGCGGGCACACGGCACCTTAATTCAACAACTATTTCCTGCCCACCTACTATGTGCCAGTGGCGATAGAGCAGTGAACAAAACAAAGCCCCCCCTGTCATCCTGGGTGCTGCTTTTAAGAGCTCTCCTGCTCAAAGGACACGTGCGGGCTATTTGGGGAAACTTCCTGCAGGGAGGGGCAGGCGGAGCAGGCTGAGTGGCCCACGCGAAGGCTCAGAGGCAGACAGGAGGTGGTGCCTGTGGGCGGAAGGGGAGACCCGAGTGTTTGTCTCCTGGCTGAGAAATGAGGGTTGTTGGAAGAAGCCTTCCTTATGGGTTGAGCAGCCAGGCACAACGAGTGGGGTGGGAAGTGGCAGGAGGCCACTGAGAGCCCTGTGGCTGGGACCTGGAATTTCCTCTGGAGGAAGGAAGCAGATGGGAAGGTCCGGAGTGTCCCAGGAGCAAGGGGCTTGTGCTACCCCCTAGTCCCGCCTGGGAGGCGGTGAGCCACCAGAGGAAGTGGGGCCCTGTTTCGAGTTTCCCTTTGTGCAATTCTTCTTCCTGCTCTCTCCACCCAGAAGCAGGCCTGGCAACCATGCCAAATGCCACTGACATGAGCCCAGCACCCACCTAGCCAGCCATGGGCTGGGGTTCCCTCGGTCGGCTGGGCCTACCCTACACCTGGATCAGGGAGACCAACCCCCATGTGCTTCATCCACAGGCAGGACATCTAAGGAGAGGGGCTGGGGGCTTATGGCTGGGTCCCTGCCCTGTCCTAAATGCATGCCTGGCCAAACCCTAGGCCTAAGGGCCTTCAGCAGCGTAAGGAGCCTTCCTCTGCCTGTTTCTTTTTCAGGGAGGACCATCAGTCTTCTCGCCCACCTACGGCATTTGGCCAGGGAAGGAGGTTGTCAGAGCTCCCACCCAAAGCTGAGCGGGAACTGATGCCAGGCCTCTGGGAGTCGACCGGTGGTGGTGTGTGTGACACCCTGGGCAGAGGACCCAATGTCGGCCACAGGCCCGTCCTCGTCAGCCCAGCACAGCCTGGCAGGGAAGCAGCCAGGTCCTGTGGGGCAGGCTCCAGAGCCCCCTCCAGCGGTGCCGGGGACACCCCATCCTGACCTTCCTCCAGCCCACCTGGGGTCTGTCCACCTACACCATCCAAAGCTCTTTTAAAATATATATATTTTCATTGATTTCAGAGAGGAAGGGAGAGGGAGAGAGAGATAGAAACATCAATGATGAGAGAGAATGATTGATCGGCTGCCTCCTGCAGGCCCCACACTGGGCATGTGCCCTGACCGGGAATTGAACTGTGACCTCCTGGTTCATAGGTCGCCACTCAACCACTGAGCCACACCGGCCGGGCCATGCGAAGCTCTTGATGTCTCCTGTCAGCACACAGAGAACAAGTGGCCTGGGTGAAAGGGTGGCTGGCCTCTTCCTCGTTCCAGAAAGAAATGGTCAGAAGCACCTAACGGGCATCAGGAACTGTGCCAGGCGCTGGGACACGGGGGCAGCACAGCACCACGTGGGCCTGGTGCCCACAGAGCTGCAAAGGGGAGGAGGACAAGCACACAACCAACAACAAATGACTACAAATTGGGCTCCGTGCTCTGAAGGCAGGAAAGTGCAGTTAGCCTCTGCTCACCTCCCTGTTCCCGCGCCTGCTCTCATTACAGAATGCCCACACCGGCCCAGCCTCCCCGCACGCTGCTGGCCCAGGAACCGCGTTCCCCCGGCGTAGCGAGGGGGTTGGCAACAGTGTGAGAAACACTGATGAGCTGAACTGGAAAACAAAATTTAAATTAAAATAAAAACAACAACAATTATCCAGGTGGCTCTTACAATCTAATTTTACAAACCGCGGAGGCCCAGAGAGGCCAAGCATTTGGCCCCAGACCTCACAGCTGGTGAGTGGCAGAGCCCAGACCTGAACACAGGTCTCCCGTCCAGAGCTCTGCCATGACCCCGTGCTGCCCTGCTAGTCCCTCCTGAGCACTTCCCAGCCTGCAGGAACCTGCCGCCTCCTGGCCCGTCTCAGATCCTGCCTCGTAGAGGGACCAGCACTGTCAACGGAACAGCCTGCGACGATGGCAGTGTTCCATGTCTGCGCTGTCCAACACGGGCACGTGGTCATTCAGTGGGTTCAGAGAAACCGGGTCAGTTTGGTGGGGGTGGAAATCGGCAGGGGATGTGGAAGGAGAGAGGGTATCGAGGAGCTGAAACCCAGAGAGAAAGAAGGGCAACAGGTGCAAAGGATCTTGTTTGATGTTCCAAGAAATCTTCTAGACTTTATCCCAAAGTCCTCAGGGAGCCGCTGAAGGACTTTACGTGAAGTAACGAAATGCTTTGATTGTATCCTCCCCGGGCCCGGAGCAGTCCCAGCTACTCTGACACTCTGGTGACATGGGCTGTCGTAATGGTCACCATCCCACACAAACAGCTTCTCGCCCCCACAAGTATCTTCGCCTGAAACACACTTCTGCCTCCTGGTCAGCACTCCCTCTTCCTTCAAGCCTTGGCTCACTGGCCCCACTGGGAAGGCATCGCAGACACCCTCACGGGGTCGGTGCCTCTCCGTGTCTCCATAGCCTTGCCTGGCATGTGGCTTAATAGACACTGTCTTAACTTCTCTATTCTCGCCGTGAGTTCCCCTTTCTTAGCCCTCTCTCATCCCAAATCTACTTTCAGCGCCCCTGCCCCCAGCTCTGAGGCCCTCAGAAGTGTTTTCCACGCAGCCATAGGTGGCTCAAGACCCTCAGCCCCGGGCCTAGGCCATCCCATCCCCAGAACTTAGCCACTGGGCAGAGCCTCCCTCCTGCAGCCTCAGGACAGGCCTTCTCAAAGAGACAGTCCAGAGAAAGGAGGCCAATTGTCCAGCCTCGTCACGTCAGGGAGCAGGCCCTGACCCAGGGAGCCTGGACGGGGAGGTGCATTTAGAGGAGAGGAGGGGAGATGGACAGGAACCCAAGCAGGCTCCTCCGGGAAGGCTTCCTGAAGGAGTGTCCTGACCTTGCCATCATGCCCTGAGCCTAGGATTCTTCCCAGCCAGTCTCTCCCAGGGCCCTGTCCTGCGCCAGGGCCCCAGCCAGGCTGGGATGTGCTCACTGAGACATTCATCCAACAACTATGCATCGCTGCCCTGCATTGTCCCAGGATCCAGGCCAAAGGGAGCAAGGCACCGAGGAGGTGCTGAAACTGTGACACAGGGATGCCGTGCCTAGAATGCCATCCACCCGGCGGCGGGGGCTGCCCAGACGCCTCCCGCCCCAGGGCTGAGACAGAGGCGCCCTGGGCCAGGGCTCTGAGTGGGCAGGACACTGAGAGGGACAGGTAGACAGGGAGGCAAGAGAGAAGAGGTGGGTGAGAATGAGAGGGAGAAGATCAGAGGTGTGGGAAGGAGAGAGGTGAAGAGGGAAACAGAAGGCAGGAGGAAGCAGAGCAAATGGGAAAACCCCCTTGCTTCTTTGAGGACCAACTTCAGGAGGCTCCCGGCAGCCCGGCCTGAGCCTCCCCCACTCCTTACCTCTGGCCAGCCCTGCCCCTCCCACCTTTTCTCTGCCTCCTGAGAGATCAGGATCGCATCCTGTCACCAGCTCAGGGGACCAGAGGCAAAGCGGGGAGACTTGAGGAGGAGGAAGAGGAGGAGGAGGAGGAGGAGGAGGAGGAGGAGGAGGAGGAGGAGGAGGAGGAGGGAGGGGGTGCTGTGGTTTCTGCCCCTGGACTATGTAAGCAACAACCAGGACAGGCCTCCAGGGTCCCAGAGGGGCTTCCTCACTGATGCTGCTCTGCCCCTGGGGTCACCCAAGCTCATGCCCCACAGGAAGGCTCAGCTTTGTGTGGGAGTACTCTCAGGGGGAGTTTGGAGACTGCCCAGGTACCTCAACGTCCCCAAAGAGACTGAAAATGTTACTCACTCTCCATCTTCCCTCCCCCATCTTTGCCAGGCATCCTGCTCCCTGAACCCCTAAGTGCTCCAGGCTCCATATCTAGGCAGGAGAGGGTCGTGTTAGGTCTTCCATGGGGGTGGAAACAAAGAGGCCTGGACACTTCACCGGGAACAATGACCCGGGGGGAGGGGGGGCTAGGGGAGAGATGGGGAGGAAAGGGGAGGGCTAGGTGTTTCCATGGAGCTGTGTTTGTTTGGGGCCTTTTGACTGCTCTTCCTGTTTGGCAGCCACAGCTGACAGTCAAGACAGCTCTCTGACTGCTCCCAGGAGAGACGGCCGGGCAGGGAGGAAGCAGCAGTGGGATCCACGTCCCAGCCAGTCCCAGCTTGTCCCAGCCCAGGGCCAGAGCCCCAGGGAGCATGCCTTCCATGCCTTCAAGAGGCCAGGCCACCCTCAAGAGGGCCGCCCCGTGCTCAGGCCTCAGGGACCGCCCTGCAATGCCAGCCTCGAAGCCAGGGACTCAGCAATTAACTGTGACCTATCTGAACTCAGGGGCTGACAGAGGCACTTTGAAGAATTGGGCCTCCAACTTAAAGAAAATTAGAAGGGCCCTGGCCAGGTGGCTCAGTTGGTTGGAGCATCATCCTATGCACCAAAAGGTTTTGGGCTTAATTCCCGGTTGGGGCACATACATCTGTTGTGGGCTCAATCCCTAGTGGGGGTGCATACAGGAGGCACCAATCAATGTTTCTCTCTCACATCGATGTTTCTCTCTCTGTCCTTTCCTCTCTCTCTAAAAATCAATTTAAAAAATGTATCACCCAGTGGATGAGCATTCACCTATGAACTAGAAGGTCACAGTTCGATTCCGGGTCAGGGCACATGCCCAGGTTGCGGGCTCAATCCCCAGTGTGGGGCGTATAGAAGGTAGCTTATCATTGATTCTCTCTCATCACTGATGTTTCTGTCTCTCTCTCCCTCTCCCTTCCTCTCTGAAATCAATAAAAATATATATTTTTTAAAAACGTATCTTCAGGTGAGGATCAAAGAATTTAAAAAGAAGAAGATTACAGCAGAATCTCTCTGGAGATCCAGACCAGAACTTGGCTGGAGATCCTGGCTGGAGATCCTGGCTAGGCTGCTGATCAACTGAACACTGTCTCCGTGTCCTTCCTTCTTCGCCAACTCCGTCTACGCCTTTGGGAACCCCTGGACCTGCTGGGGTTGGGCCCCGGCAATTCAATACATATTCATGGAATGAATGAATGAATGAATGAATCATTTCTACTTTATGAAAGATTTTGTACTTATGTAGTTTTTTTACTAAGCATGTATTCATTTCTCATCTCTATTATAAAAATCTTAAATCCTATATTAATATCACTACTCTGGCTTATAACGAGTACACATTAATGTTTGGGAAATGAAGGAGTAGACAATCAATATATATCTGTTAAAAATATACTCATAGCCTGCCCAGGCCGTTTGCTCAGTGGTTAGAGTATTGGCTAGTGAACCAAGGGGTCATGGGTTTGATTCTTGGTCGAGGGCACCTACTTTGGTTGCAGGTGCCCAGCCTGGATGGTGGGGCACATGCGGGAAGCAACCAATCAATGTGCCTCTCACATCGATGTTTTTTTCTCTCTCTCCCCCTCCTTCCTCCCTTTCACTCTCTGTAGAAATAAATGGAAAGAAGATCCTTGGGTGAAAAAAAAAAGAAGAAGAAGAAGATTAGAAGGTAGAGCTGAATCCCACACAGTAAGAAGAGAGCTTCCCTTTTTATCCACTGCCCCTTCCAGGGGTCGTCGGGTTCAGAGGCTAAGATGAGAGGAAGGGCCCGTAGCTCCAACTGTCTGGACTCAAATCCAGCACCAGGACCTTAGACAGTCACTTAACTCCTCTGAGACGCAGTCTCCGCCTCTGTAAACCCAGCTGGTGAGAAGGAAAGCATCTACCTCAAATGAGGATTAAGGAAGCTAATCCATGCAACGCATTTGGGACATATCTGACCTGCCAGCTGTCACCCAATGCCATTGCCTGCCCTCCGCTTTCCCACAGGGTACAGGGGCAGCTGGGTGGGGAGGGCAGGGTGCTGAGTCTGACCACATGCCATCCAGATACCAGGTCAGGGACACTGGGCTGGGCCCTGCAGGTGTGTGCCCAACGTGGCAGCGGAGTCAGAAGTGGAAACAGTCCCCAGTGCAGTGACCCCGTCACTCATCCCCCAGCATCAGAGCCTGGGATGCAGCCTCGGGATCGGCTCCTGCCCTTGGTACAGATTCCTGCGCCTTAGTGAGCCAGAAACGCCCCGTGTGGGAAGGAGGTCTGGCCCAGGCGGCGGGAGGCCTGGAATGAGCAATGTGCCTCTCTTCCTCCAGTTCCAGAGGGGCTGAGAGCCCTTCTACCCCTGACTCTCTCTCAGACACACTCTCTCCACGGTGACCCTCCACCCAGGGTGGTGTGCCTGGTCCAAGGAGGGCACACGGAGCCAGCCAGCCAGGGAGGGAGCATCCAGGACATCAGGCCAGGGAGGGAGGAAGAGGCAGGCCCAGGAGGGGAAGAGTGGAGGGTGAAAAGTGAGCCTCTGGAACTTCAGGAAGGTGGGAGGGAGTGCAGGGCGGGGGGGGGGGGGGGGCGGGGGGGAGGGAAGAGACTGAGCCTTCCCCTGCCCCATCAGAGGCTCTGTAGGAGCAAATTGCTGTCTTTCTATTTTTACTTCATATTTAAAATGAAACAGGGGAAGGAGATGCAGAAGTGAGAACGGAGGAATGGGAATGGGGGAGGCAGGGGCACATTCTCATGGCCCTTGAGGCAGGGCAACATTGGGCCATAACTGTCTCCCCCACCAGACTCAGCTCCCAGAAGGCAGGCACTGGTCTTAGCACCGTTTCCTGGGGCTTTGCGCCAGCCCCCACTAAGTTCTCTGCATACACCACCTCCTGTGGGATTGGTAGTTCCATACGCATCTCACACCCGAGGACAGAAATCAAGTAACCTGCCTGAGGTCACACCAGTGGTGAGCCGCCAAGCTGAGTCTTAAACCCACGTCTCACATGTCTAAAGCCAAAGGCTCTTGGCCTGGACCATCTATTTTTCTCTCCAGCCTCTGAAACAGTGGGATGCACAGAGTAGGTGCTTCATAAATGGGAGATCAAAGGAAGGAAGGGGGCGGGGAGGGAGGAAGAATGGCAGAGGAGAAGATAAGCCGGGGAGACTCTCGGGCAGCTGGAAAATAAATAATAAAGGTGTTGTTTTCCAAGGCTAGGCTGGCACGGCGCCCAGCATGGCAGCCCTACACTCAGGGAGATGCCCTGTACTCGGGAGGGAGCCCAGGGCCTGCGCTTGCCTCATCCTTTCCAGAAGTATGTGGGCCTGGATACGTCAGCCTTCAGGTATGCAGCGAGGTCTGCGGTGAGAGGCAGGCGCACACTCTCTCTCTCCTCTCCTTCCTTGCTGAATCGCCCCTTCCTCTTGCCGCCTCCCACCCCTACCCAGCCAGCTCAGACTCGACCCCTCCCTGGAGCCAGGCCCTGCTGGGCTGGGGGCTGTGACCTGCCCCCTCAGCAAGGCAGATCCCGGGCCTGGAGGAGTGGTGCGGGGGGAGGGGCCGGGGCACCACATCATGTAACCATCTAACAGGTTGGTCGGGCTGGGAGGTGCCCGCCCTCCTGCAGCTAATGAGCACTGTACGACAGGTGTTTGCTCCTCAGTCCCCAGCCTGCCCGACCTGCGACGGGAGCCAACTGCCAACGCCGCCCCACAGAGGTTCCCTCGCTCATCCCTGCACCCGCCCCGCTCCAGGCCCGGGGGCCGCGATGGCCTGCCGCTCCTGCGTCGTTGGCTTCAGCAGCCTGAGCAGCTGTGAGGTGACTCCAGCGGGCGGCCCCCGGCCTGGGACCTCGGAATGGGGCAGCTGCGAAGCCCCGAGGCCCGGCTTCAGCTCTCACAGCCTCACTGGCTGCTGGTCAGCTGGCACCATCCCCAAGGTGACGGTGAACCCCAGCCTGCTGGTGCCCCTGGACTTCAAGGTGGACCCAGCCATCCAGCAGCAGAAGAACCAAGAAAAGGAGGAGATGAAGGTTCTCAATGATAAATTTGCCTCCCTGATTGGCAAGGTAAGTGAGCGTGGGAAGAGGGTCCAGAGAGGTAAGGACTGGCAGGTGGCTGAATTCTTTATTCCTCGAGCATCATGCCCCACCCCTGCCCCCAGCCAATGGGGAGCCGGCATTCCTAGCTCCGTAAGCTCTGAGCAGAGATGTGGAGGGACGTCCCCGGGATGGAGGGAGAAAGAGACCCCAGGAGGGCCTCTGAGAGAGGTCTGGGGAATAATGTGCTGTGTGGCCTGGGGTCACCTTCCCCCCAGGCAGGGGCTAGGGAGGAGCTCTGAGGATGGCCAAGAGAATGCCCTCTCGTGGGAATAGCTGAAGGCATGGTCTGCGGTCCGACTCCAGAGCAGAGGGACAGTGGCAATGACCTCCCAGGGGTCCAGCCTCCTGCCCAGCCCTCGGGCTCTGCTCAGCTTCCTGGAGTCAGGAGCACCCCGGAGCCTAGGGGGCGTGTGGGGTTCCGGAAGGAAGGAGGCCGCTGAGTGGGGTGCAGCGGAGGAGTCAAGAGATAGGAATGCAGGGGATGGATGCTCGAGTCAGAGACAGGCAGCCAGCCAGGCCCCCACCTGAGCAGACGGACCGAGTGCCCGGAGCCCTGACTTCCGAGAGCCGATGCCGCGGCCGCATGCTGGTCTGGGTGCTCGTGTCCCCTCTGCCCCTGGGCAAGGGCTTCCGGAGCTCTGAGGAAGCCCTGTCCACTTCCCCAGCCTGCTCCTCCCTCGCCTCTTCCAGAAACCTCTCCTGACCAGCCCTCAGCTCTGCTCCCTCCGGCCCTGCCCAAGAGTAATAGTCACAACAGTGAGAGCTGCTGTTACTTAATTGCTTATTACATGCTGGGCACTGTGCTGCGTGCTTCCATGTTTATCTCTCTTTCCTTCAACAGCCTTAGGAAAGAAGTCATTTTATGCCCATTTTTCCGATAAGGAAAACTCCACCTTCTTGCAGCCCCCCCCCCCCCCCACAGGAGACCAGAGCCACCCCTCTGCCCTGACTCATTCTCGCCTGCGCCTTGCTCTCCCTGCCTCTGGGCTCCTCTGTCTGCTGTTGCTCGTGTCCCCAGGAGGCGGGTGCTCCCAGAGAGGGGCCCAGGGAAGAGAGCAGCCGGTTTAGAGCATCGCTTGTGCCTGGCTCTCTGTGGGAACCTAGCAGATGCGTGTCGTTTAGCCCACACACAACACCCCCAGGCCTGGTTCCCTCGCTATGCACACGAGGAAACGGCCCATCCTGAGCCTGCGTGCCTTGCCCAAGTCACACAACCAGCAAATCTACAGGCTGGACTTGAACTCGGGTCTGTGAGACACAAAGCCAGTAGCCTTTGTGATGGGAACCATTTCTTTCTCCCGTTCACGTGCCCGGACCAGCATTCCTGCCTCCATACCTGGAGTGCCTGGGTGGGGGGTGGGGGGTGGGGAGCCCTGGCTGGCTGCAGTGCCCTGCACTGAGGGCTGTTGGCCTAGGAGCAGACTAGCCTGCTGCCCTGGGGAGGCAGGTCCCTGCAGAGCCACCTCCTCTCCTAACCCAGATTAATCCCTTAAAAGGAATGCTTCATGAGCTATGTAATTTGGCTCAGATGGGCGGCTTGTTCCCTGAACTCCAGAGCTGATATTACTCTGTGCCTCTGCCGGGGGGGGGGCGGGGGGGGGGGGCGGGGGGTGGTGACAAGAGGGTGAGCAGGTACAGGGAGGGGCCTGAGGGGTTGGGGTCCTGTGCCCAGGAGCCAAGGCAATGCCCTTGAAGGTCTTTAGCAGGACTGGAGCCTCCCGACCCTCAAGCTTGGACCTTGAGACAGGTGCTCCTCAGGGTGGACGCAGGGAGCCCTGGGTGCCGGCCTCCAGGGGCCTGGTTGCTAGGGCTCTGCCTGAGGAGTCTCGGCTGACCCACCCGTTCTGAGGCGATCTGTTAGCCCAAGTCCCTCTCTGTCCCCTTGTAAAGGCCACGAGGGCCTGACTGGAAGCAGGTAGCAGTTAAGCGTGTGCAATCTGGAGCCAAATTACTGGGTTTGAATCCCGGCTCCACCTCTGACCAGGAAAATTCTTTAACCTCCCTGTGCCTCGGTACACATCCGTGTAATGGGCTTGTCATAATCAAATGGGATCATTTTTGAAAAAAATGCATAAAGCACTTACCATGCCCCAGGTGTGCTGTTTGTCCTATCAGAAACACCATCATGGGCCCCGCCCACCAGCCCCTTCCAGGCAGGAGCCTGAGAAGAGGGGGTGGGTAGGAGTGCAGCCAGTGTAGGGGTGGGGCTCTAGGCAAAGAGAAGGGACAGGCGAGGGCCCTCTGGCTTCACATCCCCTCTGTCCCTCTGCGGCATGGAGAGAAATCAGGGAGCCTGTGAGGAGGCTCTGGCCTCTGGGATGTCTGGGAATAACATGCTGTGTGGGCTGGGGTCACACACACACACACACACACACATACACACACACATACACACATACACACACATACACATACACACCCCACACACACATACACATGCACACACACACCCCACACACACACACACACACACACACACACACACACACACATGCACACCCCACACACACATACACACACACACCCCACACACACATACACACACACATACACCCTCCATCGGCTAGGGAGGCGCTCTGAGTATGGCCAAGAGGATACCCCCTCATAGGAATGGCTGGTGAAGGCATGGCCTGCAGTCCTACTCCGAAGTAGATGGCCAGTAGGGATGACCTCCCAAGAGTTCCACCTTCCTGTCCAGCCCTCTGGCCCTGACTCACAATCCCATGGGGAAGATCTGTCAGCTCCAGTCCCTCTCTATCTCCTGTAAAGGCCACGAGGGCCTTGCTCGTGGAGAAGGAGAAGAGGGGGTGAAGGGGTATTGGGGAAGGCCACCAGGAGTTGGCAAGAGGCCCTGGAGCAGTGCTGGCTCCTCCACTCGCAGGCTGTGCCTCCTGGGTAAGCCACTTGCCCCTCTGTAGTTCCTGTGCCTCCTGCTCTGAGGGAGGCCCTGAGAGCATGCCAGTGGGAAGGCTGGTCCAGCCGCAGCCACGGGAGGAGGGCGTGAGCAGGAGCAGCAGCAGGAGAGGAGGCTGAGGGAGGCAGGGAGGGCCATGTCACCACCCCGCAGAGGCCGCTGGCGGGCAGCTCACCTTCACATGCAGACCACAGAGGGGAGGGAGATGGGGCAGGAGAAAGGGGCCAGCAGTCAGCCTGAGTGGGGAACTAAGAGGGGTGGTGACATGCCTGGAGACAGAGGGTGGCACCATGTCTTCCCCAAGGCCTGTGTGACCTCTGGAAGTCCCCAGAGCCGTGCCCTGCCTGCACGCAGGAGGCAGATACCAGCCCTTCCTGACCAAGAGGCCCACGGGCTCCCTGGGCAAAGCCAACGTCTGGCTGAAGGCAGGGGATCTGACAAACCCCTCACCTGAGGAATAGGACCTGCGTGCCCAAGGACACCACCCTGTCGGCTCACCTGCCTGGAGCCCATGGGCTGGGGACCTGGGCTGCTCAGTTTCCTCATCTGTACAGTGGGAGGCAGGTTTGCTCTCTGAGGTCCCTCCTAGAACTGCCACCCAGTGATCTAAGAGCAGGGGGGTCAGCCAGATGGGGAGGAAGGGGAAGGAGAGGTGAGTGCTCAGCAGTCTGGGAGGATGGTGACAATTAACCTGGCACCTCCCTAGGCCTTTGTGCAGAGAGGGAGGAGCCTGTCTGTGGGAAGGTACTGGGAGGGGGTTCCGTGCCATCCCCAACCACTGAGACAACAGGCAGCTCCCCCAGGGGCAGCAGGGGTGGGGGCTGCTCCCATCCCCCATCCCCCAGAGCCAGAATGCCCTCTGGCTGCACTGGCTGGCCAAACGCACCCCCTCTCCAGAGGCTAGTGCTGCACATAGGGCGTTGGAGTCAGACTACGGGAAGAACTGCCTGGCGTGAAGGGTTTTCTGCTGCTCATGGGTGGAGAAAGGAGCCTCACTTCTCTCCTCGCACCCCACCCTCACTGTAAACACGGCTCCTGCTTGTCAAAACGGAGCAAAGGTGGGGCGAGCGGATACCTCCCCTCCAACAACCCTCTCACACTCACACACACACACAAGTACGACAGAAACCCTCTTGACTTCCATCCCCACGGAACCTGTTTGGCTGCGACTACCGCAGACACAGACGGTAGGCTTAGGTCAGCTTCAAGCAGGACTTCCCAGTGCCGGTGGGACTGAGCGTTGTCACTGGAATGCCAAGGGGGACTTCCCAAGGGCATCAGACTGCCTGGGATGTGAGCAGGGCAGAGAAAGAGAGAGGAGGCCCACCAGGCACCCAAATTCAGGAGGAACAGGGAACCCCTGACCGTCCAGAGTAGGCAGCCACCATCAGATGGGCAGGTCTGGGAAGCTGGGCCACCAAGTTGCTGTGTGACACTGGACACGTCACCTGACTGCCCTGAGCCCCCGTCTCCTCCTCTGTAAGTGAAGGGTACGGACCAAGGCTCCTGGCTGTGATTCTGGGAGCTGGTGCCCGCAGTGGGCAGCAAGGGGCCCAGCTACTCGCCTGCGGTCACAGGGAACACCATGGGGCTGTCATCACAACATCCTCATGACCACGACAGCCCACACTGTCCAGAAGCCAGGCCCAGCCACCCCTCCTGCCTCTGTGGTCTATCCCTGTCCCGGCGCCAAGGGGTTAGGGACCCCAAGAAGGGAGCAGATGGCTGTCAGTCTGATGGGAGGGTGGTAGGTCCAGACAAGTGAGGAGCAGATAAACTGAGGGCCTCATACTGAGGGAATGGGGCGGAGCGGGGGGGGGGGGGGGGGGGACGGAGGGAGCGGTGGCAGGTGGGGAGATGGGGGCACATCTGGGCTGGGGAGGGACTGGAGTGGTGGGAAGGGTATGCCCCAAGAAGGCTGGAGCCTGGAGAGGACAGGCAGGGTGGGGAAGAGGCAGGGGAGCCCAGGCTGGCTGGCCTGGACTGGGTGAGGGAAGGAGAGGATGCAGGAGGGACGCTGGCGGCCTGCTGGTAGCTGAGGAGTAAGCTGAGGGTGCCCGTGTAGCAGTCTGAGCAGGAGAGTGTGAAGGAGGCGGAGGTTGAGAGGAGCAGCTGAGCTCAGAGCCCCCAGCCTCTATCCTCAAGGCGCACCTGGCCTAGCTAGAGGCAGAAGCCAGCGCAGAAGGGCAGGTGGGCGCAGGGCCCACGGTGGCCCAGCAGCAGACAGGAGGCATAGGTTGCAGTGGTTAAAAGATCCTAAACCCAAACTCACTGGAGTCCACACCTGCTCTACCACCTGCTAATCCTGTGACCCTGGGCAAGTTCATCTCTCTGTGCCGCCTTTCCTCACGGGCAGATGCAACTCATAACAATACCCCTTTGGGTTGTGGTGGGGATTGAATGAGTTAAGCATGTGAAGCATTAGAACAGGCCTGATGCCCAGAAGGAGCCACAGAAGCATTTGCTCTTGTTTCTATTTCAAAGTACATCCCAGGCTCTCCTCCCAACAGCCCACAGAGGTGGGAAGGGCAGGTGACATTATCCCCAACTTCCAGCTGGGGAAACTGAGGCTTGGCAAGGCTACAAGCCCATGGTTGCCAGGAGGATTAGCACTTAAGTAGTAACCAGGCCCTACCCTGCTGGGTTTCCAAGGCAAAATGAGACCAGGCTTGTCGAGGGGGGTGTCAGATGGGCCTCTGACACCTCAGGTTCCCTGGGGTCTCCCACCCAAGCCCCAGGCGGCACGAAGAGCCCTCACACTCACACCCTGGCCCCTTCCTTCATCTAGCTGGCCCCACGCCTCCCCTAGGAAACCTTTGCTAATTGGCTCCACCTCTCTCAGATCCCTCCTTATCTCACCATCTTCAGTTGGAACAATCAGCCGTTGGAGGTGCCATCTGAGTGCTGAGTGAGGGCCCCAGAGAGGCGCAGGGAGCCGATGAGCTGCCACTTCCCAGGGGAGCCCCAGAGGGGGTGCGATGGCGGTCCTGGGGCCTCCGGGCCTGACCCTGGCCCTGTCACCGAAGCCTTCCTGCTCTCCCAGGTGCAGGCCCTGGAGCAGCGAAACCAGCTGCTGGAGACGCGCTGGAGCTTCCTGCAGAGCCAGGGCTCCACTGCCTTTGACCTTGGGCACCTCTACCAGAAGTACGAGGGCCGGCTGCAGGAGGAGCTGCGCACAGTGAGCCAGGAGCGGGGGCAGCTGGAGGCCAACCTGCTGCAGATGCTGGAGAAGGTAGAGGAGTCTCGGATCAGGTAACGTGCGCCCTCGGGGGCGGTGGGCAGGGACTGGGGGTGGGGACCAACCTGCCCTCAGGAACAAGGTCCGGGGCACTCAAGCCAGAAAAAGAGGAAGCTTCTTTAAGAAGCATTTCTTTACTCCAGACATACTTACGGAGGACCTACTATGTGCCGGGCAGTATTCTAGGTTTCAAGGGAATATAGCAGTGAACCCACAGCTCCCCACCCCCAGATAGTGACTCTTACACTAGGTCAGGCTTGTGATTGACAGCTAACCCCTGGGCACCATCACAGCCATTGTCCCCTGTCCCCTCCCCTTGTGTCCATAAACACTCTTGCTCTCCGCTCACGTCCCACTGGCAGTGGGAAGTCCTGATGGGCTTGGATGGGCTGCCAGGGAAGGGAGCGGGTGCAGGCAGAAGACAGAAGCAGTGGGTTTTGTTGGAATTGAGAAGCAATCATCTATAGGTGGTGTGTGCCGACCTCAGTGGGGTCCAGAGAGATGGGGGAGACACAGCCCCAGCCTGCACTATGCTTTTAGGACTTTGGGGGACAAGCTGGCAGGCAGGAAGCTCAGTGGTTAAAGACCTAGCCTAGGTATAGACTGAAAGGGACTTACTCCCTGCCCCCTCCCACCCTAGCTTTGTGACCTCTGTCCAGTTGTTTAACAGGCGAACCTCAGTTTCCTCCTGTGTGGGTTGATACCAGCTGGGGCTGGTGTGAGGAGCAAGTGGAGAGTTCAGTGTGGCGATGAGTGGCCACCCTCCTACCCCTAGAAGGCTGAAGTGCCCGCACACAGGGCCGTCCCTGACGCACGCAGGCTTGCTGGGCTGAACTGGACAGTCTAGAAAGGCAGACCACGCACATGGGTGGCTCAGAGGAGAGAGGACCCTCTCTGATCAGACAGTGGCCAGGGCTTCACGGACACGGAGGCTGGGCAGGGCAGAGAGGCCCTGCCCCTGCACGCCCCCTTCACCCCCTTCTCAGGTCTGGTTTCCAGCCAGGGTGAGGGGTGGACAGGCTGAGGCACAACCCCCTCTCCACCTCCGGTGTTTGGGTCCTGCCCCAAGCCCCGCTGACCTGAGCAGCTAGCAGACAGGGATGGAGGGTGTGGGCAGCCTGTCCAGGGACCTGGGTTGGGGCTTAGCTTGCCCGTCGCCTCTCCGCATCACCTCTGTTCAGGCCACAGTCAGAGGGCATGGTCACCAGGACGCTCCCCCCACTCTGGGGCCTCGGTTTCCTCACCTGTGAGTCTGCCAGGAACTTTCCAGCCAACAGGCGTGATCTGCAGCCCTGGCCAGGACTGGTCCTTATGGCTGGGCCCCTCCCTGGCCTGGAGGTCTCCTCTACTCCAGCCCTTCTCTCCCAGGTCCTAGATAAACACATAAGGAATCTGATTGCCCATTCTGACCGTAATGGGGGAAGTTATGACTCATTTCACTGGTATCTAGTAGGTCTTTGGCCCTCAAAGGATCAGAGAATGGCAGAGCTGGTGGGAGGACATAGGTTACATGCGGAAGGAATCACAGGCCCAGAGAGGACAGGGGCTGGTCCGCAGTCACAGAGCCATGCGTGCTAAAACCCATCCCAGCTAAAACCCATCCCAGCCCATGTCATCCAGGGTGAGAGGCTGCGCCCATGAGCCCAGCCAGATCGCATCTGCGGAGATACTTTGTAACTGGAAGTTCTGTACAAACACTACTTGTTCTGATCTGGCTCAGCCCCCTCATTTGGCCTGCCGCCTGGTTTCTATCTGCCGCCTGATTTTACATTTAGGCTCAGGGCTTCCCATCCTCTCTCCAGGTAGGGAACCCGCCTGAGTTGGGGGGAGTGAGGCCAGAGGGCTTCCGGGTCTGCACGCCAGAGCCCGGGAAGCTGCCGCCTGGCCTTCCAAAGCCCGGGGCCCCCAGGAGCCGGGAGACGCCAGCCCAAGCCCTGACAGGGAGGGGTGTGCCCTGCCTCCTCAAGGCCGATGAGATCAGCTTCCCTCCTAGATATAAACAAGCTGGGCAGAGAGGGGGGTGTGGGTGTGACGAGCTGAGAGGGCTGAGAACGGGTTTGAGAGTGGTGACTGGCAGAGATTGGAGGTGAAATGGGGGGCATGGCAAACCTCAGCCTCTATAGAGATGGAGACTTCCCAAAGCTTGGACGTAGCCGGGACCCCAGGGACCAGCTAGCCAACCCGTCTACTTACTAAAAGTGAAGCAGAGTCCCTGCTAGAGGCACCGCCTGCTCAAGGCCATGGCGAGCGCCTCAGGTCCATGGGAGACAGCTGTGCAGTCTGTTCCCTTCACAAGAGCACCCAGCTGAGGGGTGACCTGGGGCCCAAACCCAGCGGAGCCCATGGGGAGGGAGGAGGAAGGCTGCACAGAGGATGGGAAAGGCAGGGAGGGATAAAGAGGAGCTTGGCACCACAGAGGCCCCAACTGGACAGCCCTCCCAGGCGGGCAGAGCTCCCCTATCCAGGGGGGAGGGGAGAAGGGGAAAGGTTTGACCCCCAGGCTTGTGTGGGGAGGGCCAGGCCATAAGGGGCTGCTCAGATCTGGGCTCCCCCCAATTCCAGAGGGAGGCCTGTTCAAGTCAGCCTGGCCCGGAGGGTTTGTAAAGGCCGTGCGGAGAGAACCTCCTGTGCTCTCTCTCTGCCATGAGGCCTCCCCCGTTTCTCTCCGAAAATGCTGGAGGCTGAGTCAGAGGGGCCAAGGGCCTGGCTGGCGTTGGAGAGAACGGAGCGTAGGTGGTCAGAGTAGCAGTAGGTTTAGCAGGCGCCACGCACTGCGGTGAGCACGTCATGTTTTTGCTTATTTCATCCTCACGACATCACCGTTGTCGGGAGTGAGGCACACACAAGTAGCTTATGCAAGGTCGCCTGGCTGGTGAGCAAGGAAGCAAGACTGGAGCCCACCTGGCCTGGCTCTGGGCCCGGGCTTGACCAGCACACCCCACGTGCCTCCGGGCCCTTCTCTGGGCCTCCACTTCCCCATCTGTGAAATGGGACCAGCAGCCTGCCTGGCTGAGGACTCTAAGGTAAAGCTTCTTGGGCATTTCATCCACCCTGGCAAGTCCCTGACCCGCCCTCCGCCCGCCACCGTGACCTGCAGCCTAGGAGCCCCTTGCAGACGCTGGAAGCCCAGGCAGTGACCAGGCAGCACACTGAGTTTCAGACCCAGCGCCCTGAGGGCTCTCACCCCTGGGTCTGTCCCCTCCGCTCCTCGGAAAGGCGGGCGGGAAAGAAGGCCTGAGGGCGCAGGTCCAGCAGCTGATGTGGGCGAGGGGTGACGCTGCCCGGCTGGGAGGTCAGGGGCTGGGCAGGCGGCTGTAATTAGAGCCCCAGTGATTCAGGTATTCCCTGGGGAGGAGGGAAGCACACAGGAAGCAACAGAACCCCCACATCCCCGGGGCAGGCAGGGCTGGGGGGATGCGGGGGGCAGGAAGGCTGGCCAACACCCCCCCCCCCCCGGGAGCCAAGACAGACGTGTGGACTAGAGAAAGAGGGTAAGATCAGGGATGCAGGGACCCATCTCCCCTCCCAACAGTGTCCTTGTTCCAAACACAAGGTGGACTTGAGCAAAGAAGGCAAAGCTGAGGAGAGAGGGTACTGACTGTGCACGTCTGTCATTGTGTCAGGAGGGGACTTCATCGGCCCCAGGCACACACACACACATGCAAGCACACATGCACACGTGCACACAGGCACACCCCTGGTAGACCAGGGATTCAAGGAAGGAGGGATGGCGTTTCCTGCCCAAAACCACACTGAGGGTTCGTCTGACTGTGGAGTCCACATTCTTCCTGCCCTCCCTCTGGAGGGAACACGATGGATGGTGTCCTGCCATCCAGCAGAAGGGAGGAGGGAGGGGCTGCAGGGAAGGGGAGAGGTGGGAGAGGGCGAGGGGTAAGCAGGATGCTCGGTTCAGGCCTGGCCAAGGGCACAGCTTTTTGAAACTGAGACTCCTAGGGGAGGAACTAGGGAAAAGATGAGGGAATAAAGTGTCAGGGTGAAAGGGCTACCAATCAGGAGAGGCTTCCTGGAGGAGGCGAATGTGGAGCACAGCCAGCAAGGGGGCAGACGCCAGCAGGAGAGGACTGGTGAGAGTCAGGAAGGAGAACGGGTGGCCTGCCTCCCCGGAGCCAACACTAGGGTGTCACGGGGGAGTAGGGCTGTGCCATAGAAGAAGAGGGCCTCCATCCACCTGAAGGAAGGACTACTCTCTGCTCATTGTCACAAGGCACCAAATGAGACAGCAAAAGCCCTAAGCCCCGCCCAGGGAGGGCTAACCAAACCCCAAGCTCCCACCACATCCAGCTGAGCGCTCTCTCTCTCTCTCTCTCTCTCTCTCTCTCTCTCTCTCTCTCTCCCTCCTTCCCTCCCAGGTACGAAGACGAGATCTCCAAGCGCACAGACATGGAGTTCACCTTCGTCCAGCTGAAGAAGGTAGCCTGCCCGGGCTCCTTCCTCGGGGACCCTCTGCCCGCTTTCCCTCCAGATCCCCCAGCAAAGCCCTCAGAGGCTTGAGTCCCAAGACCACAGAGATAGATACCTGCCCCACCTGCTCCTCCTCCAGGCTCTGAGTCAGGTCTCCCCTGGGACTCGCCCCCCTCTGACCCAGGAAGCAAAGACCCCCACCCCACTCCCACCCTGGGACCCCCGACTCCCTCTCCCATCACTCACCACTGCTCCCACCCCCAGGACCTGGACACAGAGTGTCTTCGACGGACCGAACTGGAGACCAAGTTGAAAAGCCTGCAGAGCTTCGTGGACCTGATGAAAACTGTCTACGAGCAGGTGAGGAGACAGGGCGGTGTCCTGCCGAGCCACGAGCTGACTGGTCCACGGCTAGGGGTGCAGGGGAGGGAAGGACGTCCAGTGGGGTGTGGAACCTTCACAGTCACTCGCTGTTTCTGGCCACAGCTGTAACGGTTTCCTAGCCCCTTCTTGCACGGCTGTCAATCATCCAACATCCAACCTGTCCCTCATCACGTATTTCATGGAGCTGGGGCAGGTAGGGTCCCCAAAGGCCTCTCTCAGGGAGCACCCGTGCCCTCCTTGTGCTGAGGGCACGCGAGGACCAGGTGCATATGGACAAGGGTCAGGAGGCGGCCTCAGAGCAGGGAGCCAGGGGGCCTTGAGCAGCCACTCCTACTGGACGATCTCCCTCTGTCCCGGCAGCCTGATTGCAGGTACCCGCTTCCAGCTCTGATGGCCACGCGCTTCACCCTTCCCTGTTCTGAGCCAAGGCAGGGAAGGCTTGGAGTCAGGTTCTCTGGTTACAAGACAATACCAGCTTCTACCAAACAAAAATGACCCAGTAAATGCAGACAGAGAGCCTCCAGACACACTGTCGTTTGTCCCTAAGTCCCCAGCTGAGCCTGGGGGGACAATGGCCCAGCAAGGCCTAGCGCAGAGTCAGTGCAGTCAGCAGACGGGCCCTGCTGCTGGCTTCTGGGCGCTGCCCCTCCTCGCCACTCTGCCTCCTGGCATCCTATGGGATATGTGTTCTCCTCTCCACACCTCCTGTTTCAGGGGTGAGAAGTTGCAGGGGTGATGCTTCCATTGAGCTATGAGCAGGCAGCACCACTGCTGGGGATGACAGGACGTGGCAGCCTGCATACTGCAAACAGCTGGTGCCAAGCTATGGCAACGCAGCCAAGGCCAGAGCAGGGATCAAAGGCACCACAGTTAGAAAGTTCTGCTAAGATGGTCCTAGGGGCTGCTGACCACAGCTTCACGACCTCCTCCTGTGGAGAGGGGGGAGGTATCAGAGCTACACAACTCTCGGCCCAAATTCACTGTGGGTGCAGCCGAGGCAGGCATCACAGGGCCAGTGTTTCTGAATCTGACCTCCCTGCTGCTCACCCCAGAGCCCAAACTCGGAGCCAGGCCGGAGGTCCTACAAGTATGGAGCTATGGCTGGAGGAAGGCCAGGCATAACCAGACGTATATCTGAGCTGAGCATTGCAGAACTGCTTGGCTCCTGTCCCATTTAGACGTTGCAGCCCTTGGACCCCAAGCCTGACTCTTGCTCCTTACCATTTCTATGACTTTGGACAAGTTATTTCTTCGCTCTGTGCCTCGGTTTCCTCACCTGTAAAGTGGGGAGAGTAACAGTAGCGGGCTCGCAGGCTGGTGATGAGGACTAAAGCCAATTCATCCATCTAACACATGTGTCCTCCGGGCCTGCCGATGCCAGACACTGCCATCACAGCAGGCGAGCAAGACGGCCAGAGTGCCTGCTTGCTCGCAGGGGTGCAGCTCAGCTAAGAGGGGACAGTAATAAGCAACTAAACAAACATCTGAAGGAAGATCCTTTTGGAGAGTGAGAAGTGCTGGGCTGCAAAGAAGCCAGTGATGCCATCGTGCTGGAGGGAGGGGAAAGCTTTAGACCCCAAGGTCAAGGGGCATCTCCGAGGAGGTGCAAGCGAGAGGAGGCCAAAACCAGGAAAATCCAGCCTAATGGAGACTTGAGGAGGCTTCGGGCAGAAGGAAGAGCTGTGCAAAGCACCAAGAGCAGAAGTGAGTTTGGTGGTGAAAGCAAGGAAAGAACCAGGGCAAAGCAGGCAGGGCCAGATCATGCAGGGCTTGGACCCAGAGCCGGGCTCTGGACCTTATTCTAAGTGTGCTGGGTGGCCTTGGGGGGGGGGGGGACCTGGGGAGGGTGCTGCAGAGCAGGGGAGGGCTCGGCTGTGCTGGTGAGAGCCGCAGGGGCTCAGCTCAGAGCCGGGTTGGCACTTTGGGAGGCAGCGAGGTGAAGGTGTTAGGAAGCGAGGTCTGCGCTGCAGGCTGAGAAGGCAAGACTGACTCTTCGCTAAAAAGATCCCCCATACAGTGAGCCTCTGCACCGGCACTAACAGAAACATAGTGAGCCACATGTGTCATGTGTACATAATTTATACATACTAGTAATTATGTAATTTAATATGTACTTTTAAGTTTTCTAGTAGCCACATTATTTTAATAAAAGGAACAGAAAAAAAATAATTTTAATAATACATTTTATTTAGCCCAATATATCCAAAATATGATTATTCAACATGTGATCAATATAAAAAAATTAACAGGCTATTTTTGTTCCTCATATTAAGTCTTCAAGATCCTATGTGTAGGTTACACTTACAGCCCACCTCCATTCTGACTACATATAGCTAGTGGCCACCGCATCTGATAGAGCAGGTCTAAGCAAAAGCAGGGGCAGCCATGGCCACCTCAGGGGGCAGGAAAACATGGCAGACACGAGACGCCCCAGGAGGGCTGGACACGCTGCTTTCAACTCTGGAGCAGATACCAGATCAGCAAAGCATGGGCTACTTGTGTAGGCCCACCTCTGTGTCCCCGAAAACAGCCCTCTCCTCTCCCCAAAACACACACACACACACACACACACCACACACCACACACCACACATACACACCACACACACACACACACACCACACACACACCACACACACACACCAACACACACACACACACCAAACACACACACACACACACTATACACACCAAACACACACACACACTACACACACCAAACACACACACATCCCACCCACACACTATACACACCAAACACACACACACACACACTACACACACCAAACAGACACACATCCCACACCACACACACACACACCCCCACACACACCCCACACACCAAACACACACACCAGACACATACACACACATATACACACACACATACACATACACAACCCCACCACACACACACACCACGCACCCCGAAAACAGCCCTCTCCTCTCCCCAAAACATACACACACACCACACACACACCACACACCACACACAACACACACAACACACACAACACTCACACGGATAGGCCTGCAGGAGCCAAAGGCCAGGCACTGCTTGGGGCCCCATGTCCACACTGCATCCTTCTGGGCAGTCCCCCTGCCCCTCACCTCCAGGCACAGGCTGGTGAGAGAAGCCTAAGCTGACAGAGGCTCGCATTCCCCCTCAGCTACCAAAGTGCATGCCAGATCCTGAGCGTACGTGGGCCTGGTTGCAGCCAGCCAGAACTCCGCCTGCCCCACCCATAAACTCGGGTTCCAGAGATTAGCTACATCTGAGGACACCCCCCTGCAGCCAGGCACACCTCCTGGGGTGCAGATTGCTGCAAAGGGAACCTGCTGAGTCTAAGCCGCTTTGGCGCCTGCCCTCGTGGTGCCTCGGGGAGTCGGCTGCTCTGCCCTGGACACTTCCCCTGGCTCCGTCGCCTTCACAAGTTACGAAAATATCCCCGGCTACTGTTTATTGAGGGCCTTCTGTATCCCCGCACCGTGTACGCACCTTCCAGGCATAATCTCACTTAATCCTCACAACTCTATGAGGGAGGGATAATGATTAACGTCAGAGCAGCTTGGAATTGAATCCTGGCCCAGCAATTACGTGAACTCAGCGGGTTCTTTTATCGCTCCATGCCTCAATTTCCCCATTTGCAAAATAGGAGAATAATAGCGCCCGCCTCACCAGCCTGCTGTGAAGACTTATTTTGTTACTATAACCCAAAACCCTTAGAACAGTGTCTGGCACGTGGGAAGTATTTGTAAACATTAGCTGTTTTCAGTTCTATAATTATGCCCATTTTACAGATGAAAAAAACCAAGGCTCAGAGAGGTTTAAAAACTGCCCAGGGTTACCCAGCTTATAAGAGGTGGTGGCATTCAGAGCCCAGTGCCCTTCCTACATTTTACTGAGCACCACTAAGTGAGCCCTCAGACCTGGGGGCCACAGGAGCGTGGTCACCCAATCCACGTGGCAGCTCCTCAGCCTCTGGCTCCCTAGAGAAGCTCTACACTGTACTTCGGCTTAATTCTTGCCAACTTGGAGGTGACATCCTCCTAGGGCCCAGCCCAGGGTGGCACTGCCACACCGCACAAGGCAGCATTGTTCTACACTGTGCAGCCCCATGGGCTGGCATGTCTGAACAGGCCTGCAGATGTCCTAAACCCTCCATTTCCTGCTTCTGTTTACCAAGCTCCTGCATTCCCTGCTCCATCAGCGGTTTAGCCAGTCCTTTGCCCTGGTGGGGGAGCCCTCCTTCTGTGTGTTTTGACAGTGCCCTAGCCCAGTGATGGCGAACCTTTTGAGCTCAGCGTGTCAGCATTTTGAAAAACCCTAACTTAACTCTGGTGCCGTGTCACATATAGAAATTTTTTGATATTTGCAACCATAGTAAAACAAAGATTTATATTTTTGGTATTTTATATATTTAAATTGCCATTTAACAAAGAAAAATCAACCAAAAAAGTGAGTTCGCGTGTCATAGGTTCGCCATCACTGACCTAGCCTGTTCCTGAACTGAAACAAATGCCAACCTAGGCCGGGGCTGGCAGTGCCAATAGAGGGCCTTATGCAGAACCCGCTGGCCCCCACCACCTGGTGACCGAAGACCCCAGAGCTGCATCTCTGAAACTGTCCCCAGCCAAGCAGGCCTGGCCGGGATGTTGGTTCCATGTGGGAAATGACAGTCTCCGTGGTAACCGGGGCAGCAGAGGTGGGTGTGAGTCTGTGGGCATCATTGACCTTATTCTGGCACGGGGTCGGCCCTTCCTTGCCTTTGACCTGTAGTCTCTGTTCATGTGAAGGTCAACCAAAACCCTTTGTCAGGAGACCCCCTAAAGGGCAGCTGGCCACTGGGCTCGGGGTCCTGCAGCTTCGAGGCAGAGACAGGATGCTGCCTGAGAGGCTGCAGGATGCCTGCCCTGCCCAAGCTCCCTTTCCCAGAGCCCATCCTTGTCACCAGGGATGCTAGCGAGCAGACAGGGGAGGGGTGGCTTGCTCAGCGGCCCATGTGGCACTAGCTGACCCACCGGGCCCTGCATTCTATGGCTGCAGGGGTACGAGCTGCAGGTCAGAGGCACCTGCCTCGGCTGGTATAGACTCCAGAGGCTCAAACACAACCTCTCTGAGCATAGAGACAGATGGGGGTCAGGGAGGGGCCCAAAGTCAGGAGACAGGGTCAGAATTCGGTCATGAGCCCAAACCAAACCTGATCGGAGCAGACCTCCAGTTCCAATGCCAGTGTTTAGAAACGCAGGGAGCAGAGGTGCGTGCTAAACCAGCACACAGAGCAATCCGTAAAATGCCGACTGTGGGGCGCTTCCAGGCAAGCAACCCAGTGTTCTCAATTTTAAAAAACAGTAAGGAAAACAAAAAAACAGAGAGCGATGGCAGGGGTATCTGCGTCTACGGGAAGAGAGACTTAGAGACATATGGCCCAGCCGCAGTATATGCACTTCATTTGGATCCTGATTCAAACAAGCAAGTAAAAATATAAATATATCAGAAAAATGAGATCACTGAACAAAATCTGATGCCTGAAGGAGAGGTCAAGGATGGACTGTGAGTACCAGTAGGAGTAACTACATCTGCACCCCACACCCTCCCTCCTCCAGGAGAGTTTCGCCCCCACTGCCTGGCCCCCCTCCCGGCCTCTAGGAGCCTTGGCCATCTGACTCACTCTGTACAATGCTGGCCTCCTCCTCCTTCCCACTGGGCCCCCTGCAACCCCCACCCCCCCTACAGGTGCCAGCAGTTCTTCAGCACCTCCAGGGAAAGCAGCCCAGGGCCAGAGAGGGGACACCCTGCAGCCCCTTAGGAAGACCCCTGTCCCCACCTGCTTCTCCACATCCCTGAGTATTCAGGCCAGAAGCTATCAGCTGTGACAGAAAGAGCCAGTCTGGGGCTAGAAGGACAGCGGCTTCCCCTCCTGTCTCTGCCCCTCTAAGGGAGCTTAGCAAGAGCCGCAAAGTGCATTCCCAGTGTCCCCATAACCTCTGTGCTGGGCTTCTTTCCTGTCTGTGATCTGGGCTCACACTCCTGCAGGCCGGGTGAGGATGGGAGGCGAGGCTGCCAGGAGGGCACTCAGCACAGGCCGGGCCTGGGTGAGCCCCCGGGGAAATGGGAGGCTTTACCAGTTTGGGTCTCTGAGGATGGAGGCTGGCGTTTTCTGAGCAGAGAGGAGGAACAGAGAGGATCCTACAGGATAGGGAAAAGAGGGAAATATTGAGGTTGAATCCCATTGTCATTGTTGCTGGGCAAGCCCCTCAGCTGGATGGGGAGGGGCCAGCCCGTTTCAGGTGATCCTGATGTCACCTGGCCTCAGGTGCAGAGTATAGGCTTGTCAGTCTCTAGGCCCACTCCTGCCCTCATCATTCTAGGGTTTCTATTCCAACATTTATCAACAAACTGAGATGCTCCCTTACCAGATGTGGAGGGCCCGGAGCTGAAATGGTTCTGCCAGACCCTCAGGGAGCTCCCCATCTAGGGGGGAGGGATCGCGGGGGGGTGGGGCTAAGCTGCTTCGAGCCACAATGGTGCAACATGAGCAGAGCGAACGGCTCCCCCAGGCCCAAATGTCCTGGGCTGCTTCCCCATCACCCAGGAGGAAGGTGTGCATCCTGGGGTGGCCACAGTGCAGACAGTGGGGAAAGTGAAGGAGAATAAGTCTGTAGGGTAGGCCTGGAGCCAGGAGTCCTCCCTGTGCCCCTCTCCGCTGCGAAGCGAGGAAGGCCCAAGAGTGGGCAAGTGGGGTGGCGAGCTGCTTTCCCAGAGTGCAAGCTGGGAGGCATTCATGCTTCGATTGTCTCTCCAGGAAGACAGATAGCCTCCCCTCCCCTCACCTTGGAGATAAAGGGACTATGGGGTGTCCCCCACCAGCCCTGAACCCCCACATCTGTGCCACCAGGAGCTGAAGGACCTGACAGTCCAAGTGAAGGACATGTCAGTGACCGTGGGCATGGACAGACGCTGCCACATAGACCTGAGCGGCATCGTGGAGGAGGTGAAAGCCCAGTATGATGCCATCGCGGCTCGCAGCCAGGAGGAGGCTGAGGCGTACTCCCGGAGGCAGGTTCGTGGCGGACCTCAGGGTGGGAGAGGCCGCCAGGGCAGCAGGGGCTGCACTAGTGATGGCTGAGGCTCCTTCAGGTGTGTGCTGAGATCCTGGGCAGGGCAGAGGCCACAGCAGGCAGTTCCCAGGCAGGCATGGAGAATTAGAGAGCTCAGCGTTGTGCTGGGCCAAGAGAGCCCACAGTCTATTCCCTCCTGTGCCACCCTGGGTGGCAGCAATGCCAGGCCAGGTGTGGGCACAGCTTGTGCGGCTCAGTCTAGGGCAGCCAGCAGGAGGATGTGGTGGGCAGGACAGGGCGTCGGAGCGAGGAGGCTGGGGTGAGAGGAAAAGGAGCAGCAAGGAGTGAGAAGCAGGGTGCTGGGGCGGGGGCACAGTGAGCAGATCTTGCCCACCACCCCCTCTCCGCCCTCCAGCTGGAGGAGCGGGCCGCCTGCTCAGCCGAGTTTGGGAACAGCCTCCAGAGCAGCCGCAGCGAGATTGCTGACCTCAATGTGCGCATCCAGAAGCTCCGATCCCAGATCCTCTCCATGAAGAGCCACGTGAGTCTGGAGGAGCCCCGGGGGGAGGAGCGGGGAGGAGCACAGGGACACATGTCCTCTCCCTCCCTCTCTTTCTCTTACTCTTTCTCCCATCGTCCCGCCCCTGCTCACACACATATACACACAGACCTCACTCATGCATGCTGAGTACGTGCAAGAGGAAGTGACCGAAGTGGCCTGCAAGTCACTTAGCACCTCTGTGCCTCCGTCCTTCACCTGCTCTACGAGAGGGCTGTGAGGATCACGTGATCTCTGCCTGTGAGAGGGCTCTGTGGACTGGCCAGGGCTGCTGGACTGTTAGAGAGCCCCCGCCACACACGCCCAGAGCCTGCCACCTCCCGCCAGCCACGCAGAGAGAAGGGAGTGGTGGGCCTTCAAAGAAGGGCGGCTGGGACAGGTGGCCTCTTTGGTGGTCTCTGGACAGTGTCGCCTTAGGTCTCTCTGAGCTCCCTGGTGCTGCAATGCAACCCATCACCACACCCGGGAACGGACTGCTTAGCCCTCCCTCCCCACACGCACCCGTGAGGTGGGCTCCTGGCCCCGGCCCACTCTCTCCCTCTCAGCTCTGCTCGCTGACCCCTTCCCTCTGTCCTCCTGGCTGCAGTGCCTGAAACTGGAGGAGAACATCAAGGAGGCCGAGGAGCAGGGTGAGCTGGCCTTCCAGGACGCCAAGGCCAAGCTGGCCCAGCTGGAGGAGGCCCTGCAGCAGGCCAAGAAGGACATGGCGCGGCAGCTACGAGAGTACCAGGAGCTCATGAACACGAAGCTGGCCCTGGACATTGAGATCGCCACCTACCGCAAGCTGGTGGAGGGCGAGGAGAGCAGGTGAGGGGTGGGGACAGTGGGGTGGGGCTGAGGGAGAAGGAGAACTAGAGAACCAGCGCCACACACAGCCAGCCTCCCCCTCCAGCACGATACTGTGAGCCTGGCAGGCCTGGGTTCATGTCCCGGCTCAGCCACTTTACAAATTGAGACGTTGGCCCAGCTTCTTAAAGTCTCAGTTTTCCCATCTGGCAAATGGGCTGATCATAAACATGCTCCACCTGTGGTGAGGAGGACTGGTGATTCTGCATGCAAATACCTGTCACAAATAAGCGCTCAGTAAAAGTTAGCCATTTATACAAGGGAGAGGGGGCAGAGGCTCAGAGAGGACATGCTGGTGAGCCAGGGTCACACAGCAGGGCAGCCCAGGGCTGGGGATGACAACAAGAATTGCCCTCTACCTGCCAGTCCCCAGGCCCCAATCCCAGAGGAACATAAGCCACAGGCTCCCTTCACATCCCTCCCTCGCCCTCCTTTCCCAGGATGGACTTGGCTCCGGCCGCTGTGGTCAGCACTGTGCAATCCAGACCCAGGACTGGTGAGTCTATTTGCCCCACAGAGGAGAGGGGGACAGGGTGTGGGGGTCATGACCCCAAAGGCATCCTTTTAAGTGGCCCCCACACCTCCAGCCCCTTCCCTCCCCCACCCCTTCTGTTCCCTGTAGCTGCCTCCAAGTCCCACCTGGCCAGAGCCCCCTTCCGGAAGAAGAAGAACAGCAGAGGCCCCGTGATCAAAATCACCGAGATGTCAGAGAAGCTCCTCCTGCAGGAGTCAGAGGCCTCCGAGTGAGGCAGCTGGACACCGGGAGCCCAGGTCACCCTGCAGCAGGAGAGACTGGAGCCGGACTCAAGAAAGCTCTTCAGAGCCTCTAGGTTGCAAGGGGAGGCAAACCTGATTCTGAACTGAGAAGAGTTCAAACAATGAGTGCTGGGACTGTCCACCAGCTTTTCAAAGTCACGCCACTCGGCATCAGCATCTCACAATCCACCCTTCCAGCCTCTGGCCAGAGGCTTCCTGACGGGGTGAACGGGAAGTGGGGTCAGTTTTATCTCCACCTCCTCGCTCCTCTGAGACTTCTACTCAGCAGAGGGCTCTGAGCAGGTCCCTTTGACCCTTTGCCCAACCCTTGCCCTGGCCTAAACTCACATCTCAAGCCTCGCCTCGCCTCAAACTCTGTGCAAGGCTGGTGCCCTCATTCACCCAGACCCAGCCATGGACCAGGGACAGTGAGGATTGCTTATCCCCCTCCCAGTATCCGGAGTTTGAGGGGGCTGGGTGCCCTGGCTTTCCTGCACCAGCTGGGCTCCCCAGAGGTCTGACAGTATTAGGGAGTGAGGGAAGGAGGCTCCCTGGGCGTTTGGGGCCTGAGCCTGGACCTCTGAGATCAGCCCAGACACCTGTGCCCTCCCTCCTCCTGCAGGATCCTCCCAGCAGGTCACACAGAAATGGACAGGCTGCCCAAGCAGCTCCCGGCACCTTCTCCAGAAGCTATTCTTGCCATGATGAACTCCCGGAGGGGGGGGGGGGGGGGCGGGGGTGGAGGCTGGACGGCAGCCTGGGCCCAGGCGGCAGGATCCGGTCCTCCCTTCCCCTCCCTGCATCCTGGGGTTCGCCACCCTGCCTGCTCTCCACCCCTCCCCCGCCTCCCCACCCCACACAGGTGTTTCCCAGCCTGAAACCTGGCTTTGGTGTACCAGCTCCCAGCCCCACCCCTGCCATGAAACCCTAGGCCCATTTCCCATGAATCCCTTCTCAGCGTCTCTGTTCTCCCCATCAAGCCAAACAGCCTGGCCCTGCCCTCCTCTGCACTCACTGAGGAGCCCGGGGACACCCCATCCCTGTGGGGTCAGAGCTCCTCCTTTTCTTCCCCCTCTGCCCTCCGCCCTCCATGTCCATTCCCCTGACTCCGGCGGGGCCATGATGAAGGCGCAGTCCAGGAAGGCCTGGGACCTTCTGAGTTCCTGTGGTCAGTCAGTCGGGCTGGGGAGCCCCAGTGACAACCAAAGAGAAACTCTGCACCCAACAAGATGCGGGGCTCCCCTTTCTTCCTCCTGGCTTTTGTCTTTGCAGATTGCAGGGGATCTTGGCAGCTTTAGCCTCCCACTCCACAAGCCCCCTCCTCGCTCTCCCTCCCTCCTCCCTACCTGCCCTTGCCTCCCCTCCTCTTCTAGCCCCGCTCTTTGATTCATTCATCTCCTTTCCACGAGGCCTGGGCTCCTCCGAGGGCTCAGGTCTTCCAGGCCTGTCGGGGGCGCTGAAGGGCTACTGACTCAGGCTGGAGGGAACTCGGACACACCCATCCTGAGATCCCAAAGGGTGCTGATTGCTGCTTTTTCTCTGCCTATTTATTGGTTTCCAAGGGAGCAAATCCTCAGTAGGGATACAAGATACATAAAATATATATATATATTATTTTTTCATAACTTATGTGGCTGTTAACTTATTGCTTCCCTTCCTGTTCTGCATAATCAGTGCTATATGCTATTTGAATAGATAACATATCCTAGCCACCCCTCCCGACTGGCTGGCCACCTTCTCCCTGCCAAGGGATGAATAAAGTACTGAGATTTGTTCACGGCTAAAGCTATGTGTCTATTTGTATCTCCGCTCTTGGGATTGGTCAGTCACTGGTCACACAAATTGCCCACAGGACTCTGGGAATTCTCCAGTTATGGGGAAAGGGCGTCAAGTACCTAGTTTCATCTTCCGGCCAATGCGACTTGGACACAGAAGGTCTCCCGCCCCACCATCCTACAAGGAGGCTGCACCAGTGTTGACCTACATGCCTCCTGACAGGTCCAGGCACCATGTGGCTGCCTTAGCAAGCATAGATATGAGGGATTCTCCCAAGTGGTATCAGGTTCCCTCTCCAGCACAACTCTGAGGGTTGGCCAGAATCTATTCTGATGGGTACAGGCCTAATCCTGCCAAGTCAAATTCTAGATCCACAGACAAGAATTGAGGACCTTCTCCAAGCCCAGCCCTGCACTAGGATACCCACAATTGTTCTCCACCCCTCCACCTCAGGAAGCTCACAGTCAACTGAGAGAGAACTTCTCTACTCACGATAACCATTCTGGACTTCCTGGCCAAGTAGAGAAGGTCAAAGAAGAGAGGGGCTTGTGCAGGGAACCCAGGAATCAGAGCAGGCTTCTTGGGGGAAGTGGGGCTTTCAGTGAGTGTGAAGGAGCTAGATAGACTGAAGGAAGAACCTGTGTCTCAAAGACAAGAATCTTGGGGGCAAAGTAGGGACTTTGAAGCATTGAGACCTCAGAAAAATGCGCCTCAGTTTCCTCACCTGTAAAATGGAGCATACACCTTCCCTACTTACCTAATAGGGCATGTGAGGATCTGACCATTGTTATGTTCATTCCTATCAGCAATAACACCCCTCTTGTTTCCAGCACTCTGAACAGCTCTGCAAATGTGAAGGATTATTAGTGATGTTGTCATTGTT